>NC_134855.1:65712221-66033471 GCF_049852395.1 Peromyscus maniculatus bairdii
TAGGAAATCCCCCCCAACCACTGAATTGATAATGAAAATGATGTGTAAAAAAGAGCAAGTGAGATGACTCAGCTGGTACATATGCTTTCCATAGTATCTGACACACTGAGTTCAATCTCCAGAAACCCCAGAGCCAATGTGGTAAAAAAAAAAAAAGAGAGAACTGACTTGTGTAAGTTTTCAAGTTTTCCTCTGACCTCCACACATACATTGTGGAATGCTCATATATCCTTTCCCTCGATAGATAGATAGATAGATAGATAGATAGATAGATAGATAGATAGATAGATAGATGATAGATGATAGATAGATAGATGTTAAAAAGAGAAAATAATCTGCAAAAAACTGAAATTATACATTTGAAGGGCAATTGATAGAAATAGAAACCATCTTAAGTAAATTATGCTAGTCCCAGAAAAACAAATACCACATTTTCTTTTATATGCAGAATCCAGATTTTTAAAAATAGGTTTATGTATGTAGGTGTGTGTATGTGGGAGGTGTGAATCATGAAATTAAAAGGGGCCCAGTATGACAGTGGTAGAGCTTAGGAAATAGAAGGGGGATTAACACTTTCATTTTTCACACTTTAAAAAAAAACAAAAACAAAAAAAACCCACTAACAATCATCGTGGCTGCACCTGCCTATGTGCCTGCCAGCCATGAATAGCAATGCCTCATTTTACGTCCTCATCAGATTTTGTTTTTATTTCTGTTCTTGACATTCACTCTGACTGAAGTGAAGAGGATTTTTAAATGTATTTTTAATTTTTTTGCATGAGATTTTTGCCTTCATTGTATATATGTGTACCACATGCACGCTGTGCTCTTGGAAGCCAGAAAAGAGTGGTGGACCACTGGAGCTGGAATGATAGTGGCAGGTATGTGCATGCCAATGTGTGGGTGCTGGGCATTGAAACCTGGTCTCCTTTGCAGAAGCAGCAACCATGCCTAACCACATAGCCATGGCCTCAGTCCTGAGAAGTGGAATTAAAACAGCTTTAACTTGTCTGTCCCTGGTGGCTAAGAATGTAGAACATTTTTATGCATGCATTGCCCATTTATATTTCGTTTTTAGGAAACGACTTAATTTATTGACCCATTAATTAATTGGAAGATTTAGTTTTGTGTGATGGAATTTTTGTAGTTCATGACATATTGTTAATTTTTTGTCTAGAATAATTGACAAAGGTTTTTGCTTCTTTGATGATTCCCCTTACTATGCTGAAGCACCTTAGGGGTTTGATTTGATGTATCATCTCAGTATATAACTTGTAACTCTGGTTGCAAGCTACACAAAACAATGAAGTCTGTTACTGATGATGGTTGCCCGTCATCACTAGAGAGTAAGACCCCAATGTGGAGACATCACACACTTTGTACAATACAGAAATCAAACTTGTTCTGAGCTGAGAATATCCTCCATGCTAGCTCATTCCATAACAAATGTTGAGAATGGATGATATCTTTTACTGTGTTATCAGTGACTGCAGACTCATAACTGAGAATGAGAGACATTGAAGGCTTCTATGACAACATGTCCCTCTCCCCTCCCCACAAAAGGAACAGTCTGGACAAGAAGCTATTGAAGGGAGTCCTGAAAAATTGAGGAAGATGCTGAATGGTAACTTCACAGTTGACAATTTTTGGAGGGGGTGGAGGGGAGGAGGGACTCTTTTCTTTAAGGGACTGGCCATTGTAAGTTTGACCATCATCCAATCTGTAAATGGGCAACAAAAATTGGACTTGGTGGTTCTTTTTTCTTTTGGGGGGAATGGCACAAAGGTGGGAGGGTGGACCTGGGAGGAATGGGAACCAAGTGTGATCTGGTTTCATTATACACGATTCCTAAATAATTAGTAAAAATATTATGTCAGGAAAAAAATTAAAGAGTAGGCAATTCAGGTAAGCCTAATTTATGTTCCAAATATCAAATTGCTTACATTTTATTGGATGAGGTCCTCTTTTTTTAAATAATTTGAACTTAAAGCCCCTCTCCAATTTTTATAATTGTGCAAAAACAATTATTTTTTCTGTTTTGATTCATTTTCAAAATATCATTTCTTTGGTATTGCACTCTGCTTTTCTAACACACATGGATAACTGAGGATGAACTGAGACAATGTAAAGAATAGAACATAAAATGGTCTCTGCCTCATTAGAGCAGTAGGTAGACGGTCAGCATCACAAAGTAGAAAATACTAAGCATAGTTTTAAGCAAGACTCAGGGACACAGAATGAAATCCATATCAGGTTATTATGCTGTATCAGGACACATACTTAATATTTAAATTAAAAGAAAGTAATCTCTGTATGCTAAATTTATAGACTATATAGATGATGGTTCTTCTGGGGACATTTTAAATTATTTTATTTTAAATTTTATTTAAATTATTATTCACGAATCACATAAATTCTGAATTTTCTTGTGATATATAAATTCATATAAAATGAGTGTGACATGATGCTTTAAAACTATATAATATGAGGCTGGAGAGATTACTCAGAGTTTAAGAGCATGCTATGGTGGTATTTTATTTGTACTGAAATGTGATTTTAATTGTATGTTAATAAATAAAGTTGCCCAGGGGTCAGAGCTATTAGAGCCATAGCAAGAACATGGCAGTGGTGGCACACGCCTTTAATCCCAGCACTTGGTAGACAGAGCTAGGTAAGTCTGAGGGATACAGCCAGCATTGGAGACATATGCCTTTAAGACCTGGAGGGATGTACTTACAGGCAGTGATGAGACAGTCATGTGTTTGTGTTTACAACCAAAGAGAAGGCAGAACAGAAAGACTATCAAAAGACAAACACACAGGACGTAGGTCGCATTTGGAGAGGTAGGAGCACCTCAGGAGGAAGGGTAAGGTTTTAGCTCTGAGCTCTGACTTCTTGGCTTTCTCTTTTACACTGGTTCTGTGTTTCTTATTTAATAAGACAGTTGGTTACATCTACAGCATGCATTGATCCTACAGATTACTCTGGTGTGATTTACAGCACCTGTGTCAGGCAGCTCACACCTGCTTGTGACTCCAACATCAGATGATTCTGACACTTCTGGCCTCTAAAATTCTTGTACTCAGGTGCCCATACCCCAGACACATTCACACACCCACACATAGTTAAAAATAAAATAATTCTTTAAATATATTTAAAAACTGTATAACATAACATAATGTAGTTTCATATGGTAGCCTCTTTGAAAATGTCAGAGAAGTGATTTCTACATTTTCCCTCAAGCTCCTTCTCAATGCTAGGCTCCCCTTATGTCAAGAAGATCTTCCACATCATTCTCATTTTTCCTCAACCTATGCAGATCTTGTTTGTGGGACCTGGGATCTGAAGACCTGAAAGAATAAGGCAGACTACAGTCTAATGCTATAGACAACCCTATTCCAGTTTCAGAATACTGAATGAAACACATTATACAGGAATGAAACAAAGAAAGCAATTATCCAAGGAAGGTTGATTTCAGAAAACCATGATCAGAAAAACAGGTAAATAAATGTAAGTAAGCACATGCTATTAACAGAACAGCCTTTCCCCCATATTTGCTCAACCAACGTGACCATCCAATTTAAACTAACTTATACCATTAGCACATGCATTTTCATTTAATCAGATATAACTTGCCAAAAGGGAACCTCCCCAAAGTTAGACTTGGGGAAAGGTTTTTGTTTTTGTCTTTTAGGAGAATGAAGGCTAAGGAATCTGAAGAATACTGGACAAAAGAGACATTTGAAGAAAAAGGCCAAATCATCTCAAAAAAATGTCCTAAGAAAAAGAATAAAATGGCCTATTTGTATATCATCTATAAAATTTCATAGGTCTCCCTAAATGTTTGTTTCTGCTCTTCTCTAAAGAAATTTAACACTATTGGTCTTCTTGTAGTGCCAGTTCAATTAAAATTTAAAGCTGACTTTGGAGTTGGAGAATGGCTCTCTCCTTCTTTAAACCCAAGCATGTTGTTAAAAAGGAAAATGCAAACTCCCTGTATCATGCCAGAAGAAAGAGCCATCTTCTGATATGGGACAGGAGAAGACAACAACAACAACAACAACAAAAAAAACCAAGCAAAAAATATTAAGGGACTATTCTATTACTCCAAATCTCAATTCTTTGATTCTATTCTGATTCTTTAAACTTTTCTTAAAGTATGAATTTTATATCAAAATTTATAAGATTAACATATATATATTAAATTTTGTTAAGATATTAATTGTCATATAGACTACTACTAATTCTAGAAAAGGGGCTTCAATTAACTACCTATGCATGTCTTTGTGTTCGAGTCTCTATCTGTTTTCTGTAGGGAATCATGGCAAGGTCTAACATCAAAACTGAAGTGTCCATGAAGGAGATGGGGACCCACAACAACAACAATTCCATGTGGACAATAATAATACCACTAAGCTGACAAACATCATCTATGGATCAGCTTTAGACTACAAACTGCTCAGAGTAATTTTGAGATGGCTAGCTGTGATGATCCAGTTTCACAGACTACTTGAATAAGGACTTGAGATAAGATCTGAACTTTGGCATTATACACAGACTGGACAACAAAGGATATAGCTACCTTTCCTAAAATTTGACAATTAACCCAAAATTTTTCTTTTCCAAATAAAGATACCTTCATCCATATCCATCAGGAAGCAATGCGATGCCCACATTCCCAAAGAGGTAGTGTGGAGTGGGTAGTTATTTTGTCTTTTAATGAGTTTGGGGTCTGAGATAATTTTCATTTGTTTAGGAGGGTTGGTTACAAGTTGTTAAGGGTTAGGAAAAGGGTAAGCAAAGGAGATTAGATTTAAGGTTCTTGTTCAAAAAACAAAAAGGATATATGGAAATGATAGAATAGAGGGTAGATTATTGAATCTACTCAGAAAAATAAAGAGAAGATATAGATATAATATAGATAAGAAGATACATTGTTGAATTTACTTTTAAAAGACAATTTGTAGTTTTAAATACTTTACATGGATTGGATTTTTGTATATTGTATACAAATTATATATATTGAGATTGATATTGTTAGAAAATGCTATATGTATATTTCTAATCTTGTTCAAGATATTGTGCTTATACCATTCATTTAACAATGTAATGCAATTTTCTGATCCTTGAAAGTTATTATTACCAACTATTAGGATATAAAGAAATGAAAGTTAGTATTTAGACATTACAATCTAATTTGTAGTTATATTGGGTATGTTTTCAAGATCGAGCAGATATATATTAGATAGACAGGTGATCTCCAAACCCTTCAGAGACCTACAGAATATGACATTTAAAATGTTTTAATAACTTAGAATTTTTTTCTTTTATTTTATGACTATGAGACATGTTGGCTCCTGGCATTACCAATCTACTCCAGAGAAGATATGTGCATTTAAGAAACTGCTTATGGAGTTAACTTTCATTGTGGCAAAAGTTAGCCAATGGACAACAAAGTATCCTCAAATCAGCTGCTGACAAACAGGACAAAATAGACAGACAGGACAGGAAACAAAGGACTACCGATCCTTGCCAAGACAAGTGTGGTTGTGGCTTTAGCAAAAGGCATCCTCTGAGGCCAGGACAATATGGCACCATCCCTGAAGTGGCCTTTGCAATAGGGAAAAGACACAGTACCCTTTTCTTTGAAGGCAGCTGAAATGGCAGTGGACTGATGGCTTCTTATGTGCAGTGGAACAGCAACTAAAACAGTTATTCTTGAAAGAGTAACTAAGCTGACAGGGTCTAACCTCTCAATGGTCGATTGGCATTTAAAAAAGAGTTGAAGCCACCCATAAGCTGAAAAGAATGGGATGCGGAGAAAAACAGGATGCCGAGATGAAGCCCTACACAAACCAAAGAGAATGGACAGCTGAATTTTAAAAAACATCAGCAATTTCCAGAATTTAAATCCTGAATCATGACAGGACACTAGTGGAATACAGGTGTTTCTGGTACATGGACTACTCTCACCAAATGTGAGGTTGAACTATAAGACTTGTGTACATCCTACTTCACAAATGAGTCTGTCGGATATGCTAACCCTGTGGGCTGAAGATGATGCCCCAGTGCTACGGAGAAACCTCAGGTGACTGTCCAGGCAGCTGGTTGTTTCTGTCAACTCACAACTTTTTTGGAAGCCACTTGCTTGCACTTCCTCTATTTATTATTTATTTATTTATTTATTTTAGGTAATATTATTTCCCTCTTGGGTCTCTGAGGGAATTGAAGATTAGATAGTTATAGTTTAGATTCTTATAGTTTTCCTTGTTAAGAATTTTAGAAAAGAAACTCACTAAAGAAGTGTATACATTTGAAAGACATTATAAAATAGTTCTGTTAGTAATATAAGTTAGAATAGAAAGTGAATCAGGCTTTGATGGTCACAGGGGCAAGGAGGGCAGCTGGCCCTCATCGATGCTGTTGCAAGACAGATGAGTAATGGCGACAGCTCTCCCATGCTCACAAATTTGGAGCTGACTCACCCACACCTGTGCTAACAGGTTTGGCCTTATTGTGCTGCATTGGTGAGGCACAGGTATGTTGCAACATATGGGGGTCAGGGCCAGATCTTCCACTCTTGTTACTTCAGGGTAGACTTTTTCACCTTCCTTAGGCACTGATGGGTGGGAGCAAGAGAAGAGCATCTGCCCATGCCACCAAGGGGCAGGTGAGGGCTAGGGCTAGGTTTCCCATGTTCAGGTTCGCAGGGTTGGCTCACCTATGCTCTCAACACCAGGGTCATCTCTGCTGTGCTGCCCAGACAATGTGCAGGGCTCCTTTCCGGTGTGTTGCCACTGGTTAAGGGGTCATTTCCCTCACCACTCAGCCAGTCCCTCCTCTCTTGTCTCTTCAGATGTACCCCTGTCCACAGGACCTGAACCATTCTGTCTATTCCATACCCCCATAAAACACCATATCATACCATATCACACCTTGTTCCCTCTAATAGTGTCCATCTGGGTGGTGCTGCAAGACACCATGTGGGCCCTTGTTTTCCCCTGGGAGTAAAGGGTAGACAGCCCAAGGTCTGTCTATGGGTCTACTTGCTCCACTCAGGCTGCCATGACAGTGGGCTGGGTCATGCTTCCTCATCAAAAAGAGATTATTATACTGCCCAATTGCCCTGTACCATAGTTTTGGGTGGGTTGCTCGTTTGTACATTTGACTGAGTTTCATCTACACAGGCCACATGGCATGGGGTGGATGCTTTAGTACAGTACAATGGGGCAGGGTTAGGGTACCTAGCTCCTGCTTGAATGAGGCCTGCCCACGTTGGCCACATGGCATAGGATGGGTCAATATTTTTTATAAAGATAAAAATATAAGTTTATATATTTTAGATTAGAAAGGAAAATCTCATCTCATATTCTCAGTTAGAGAAGCTGCATAGAGATACAGAGTTCTCAGAGAGAGAAAAATAAATTTTAGTAGGAAGAAGATTAAAAAAAGATGAATTTTGCTTCCTTGACTGCATCATTAGATGGAAGAAGAAATTAAGAAAACAGAACAGTTTTCTCAAAAAGTGCCATATTGATTTCCAAAGTGGCTGTACAAGTTTGCATTTCCAAAAACAGTGGAGGAGTGTTCCCCTTGCTCCACATCCTCTACATAGTCAGGGATCATGATACCTCCAGAGGCTGTTTCATTGTACAGGATTGTTTTGGCTATCCTGAGCTTTTTGTTTTTCCATATGAAGTAAAGTATTGTTCTTTCCAGGTATGTGAAGAATTGTGTTGGGAATTTGATGGGGATTGCATTGAATTTGTGGATTGTTTTTGGTAAGATTGTCATTGGGAATCAACCTCCCTCAAGACCAAGTTTTACCACAAGGACACATGCTCAACTATGTTCATAGCAGCATTATTTGTAATAGCCAGAACCTGGAAACAACCTAGATGACCTTCAACTGAAGAATGGAAAAATAAAATGAGGTAATATACACAATGGAGTACTACTCAGCAAAGTAAAACAATGACATCATGAGGTTTGCAGGCAAATGAATGGAACTAGAAAATTCTAAATCATCCTGAGTGAGGTAAACCAGACTGAGAAAGACAAACATGGTATGTACTCACTGATAAGTGGATACTAGATGTAATGCAAAGGATAACCAGACTGCAACTCACAGCTCCAGGGAGGCTACCTAGTAAAGAGGACCCTAAGAAAGACACAGGAATCACCCAGTGACAGAGAAATTGATGAGATCTACATGAGCAAATGGGGTGGGGGGTAATGGAGGGCTGGGTCGGGGGAAAGAGAGATTAGGAGAGCGGGAGGTCCCAGCTGGATCAGGAGCAGATTGGGAGAATGGGAGGGAGATACCATGATGAATGAAGACCCAAGTGGAATAGAGAAGTTCCCAGAAATCCACAAAGATGCCTCTACTGTAGACTACTGGCAATGGTCAAAAAAGTGCCTGAGTTGACCTGCTCTGGTGATCAGATGGCCGAACACCTTGGCTATCCTGATAGAATTCTCATCCAGTGTGTGATGGAAGCAGATGAGGAGATCCATGGCCAAGCTCCAGGTGGAGCTCAGGGAGTCCAATTGGGGAGAGAGAGCAGGGATTGTATGAGTGAGAGATATTGAGACCTTGATTGGAAAAAGCACATGGACAAATAGCCAAACTAGTGGAAATGCAGGAACTATGAATCAATGGCTGAGGAGCCCCTTGGATCTGGACCAGGCCCTCTGGATAAGTGAGGCATTTGATTAGCTTGAACTGCTTGGGAGGCCCCCAGGCAGTGGAGCCACTGTCCTTGCTGCAATTGGCTGGCTTTTTGGAGCCTGGGGCTTATGCTGGAACACTTTGTTCACCTTGGTGTTGGGAAGAAGGGACTGGACCTGCTTTGGCTGAATCTACCAGGCTGGGCTGACTCCCCAGGGGAGACCTTGCTTTGGAGGAGGTTGGAATGGTGTGTGGATTGGGGAAGGGCTGGAGAGTGGGAGGTGGGAGGATGGGGGAATCTGTGGCTGATGTGTGAAATTAAGTTAATTATAAAATAAAAATATATTTAAAAAAAAAGAAAACTGAACAGAAAGAAAAGAAACTTTAAATGTGATAAATTTTTTCCACTCACTAGAAGTGCCTTCCTCCTAAAGTAGGTGTCTACCTAAGGGCTTAACTACATTTTCTGGAGAAACTATTATTGCAAGCTCTGAGGGTGTGCACTTGAAAGAGAAAAGGGATGTGTATATGAGAGAGTTTAGGCAAAGAATAAATGATGTAATTATATTATAGTCTTAAAATAAAGAGGTAACTAGAAAAACTTAAAGAGGATAGCTTATGTAAATCACTCCCACAACCCTACTTTTCTTCTCAAACAAAAACTATACTCCAAGGAAGATCTATGAGTGTAGTCTGACCTAGGTGCATTACATTTCAAAGAACTTCCTGATTTGTTTAATTTACCCAGGACCATGTGTGATCATGGTGGGGCAAACTTCAGGCTCTATCATTCAGCTTTAACAATGTAGACTCGCTAGACCAAGAGCCTTCATTCAGTGTTGCAGTTCAGGTAGTGATGAAGTCATTGTTCATATATTTGGTTGTGGCATGGTTAGAAAAGAGTGTCCCCAGTGAATAAATTATAAATGTTGATAATTTCCTCATCTAAATATGGTGGAGGAGAGATTCAAATATCAATGAAATAGGAATATGAGTGCCATTTATCATGCAAATCCTACTACTCAGCTTAGCAGAGCTTAGAAGACAATTTTGATAAAAAACACTGAGAAAGGTAGTTATGACTGAGAGAATTGACCATGAATGTTTCTGTTATCACTCTTTACTGTTAAATGGGGGCTTACAGTAGATAAATATCACAGAACCAGTCAATGTCAATGAAAATTAAGAATGGGGTTTAGGTGGCAGGAGTCAATAGCAAATACTCATTTTCAAAAGACGTAGTTTGTTATGCCTAGATAATGAATAAGAAAGTTGAAACAGAAATCATGATATTCTGACCTGAATAGTCTTGTGGCTCACCTCATTATAACAAGCATTTCTAGTGTGAGACATAAGAATTAGTACTGAATAAGCATTAGAGAAAATAAATGTGTGTTATACCAGTAGTGCAATTTTAACCTAGACAGGGTTAGGTTTCTCCATTATATGGTTCTTATTTCTGCTTCCTTCAATGCCACACCATATATGACAGTTGTTTTAATCCCCATGCTGTAAATGTTCTATATGGAATCAATAAAAATGTACATTGAAACCTTTCCTCATTTTCACAGAAATATATTTATTTGTCTTCTGAATGAATTTTTCTATTAAACAGTCCCCTAATAGTGTCTTTCATTTGAGCATTTCTCAAGGTATAGATTAAGGGGTTTAACATGGGAGTTATTGTATAGAATACAGCAACTGCCTTATCAATGGGTAATGTAATTGCAGGCCTCATGTACACAAAAATGGAAGGCACAAAGAATAAGACAACCACTGTGATGTGGGAGATACAAGTGGAGAGGGCTTTGCACCTCCCTTCTGCACTGTGGTTTCTTAGTGAGCACAGGATAACTGTGTAGGAGCCCAGAAGAAGAGTAAATGTTAATAGACAGATAAACCCACTGTTGGCAGCAACAAAGAGACCCAGAATGTGAGTATCAGTGCAGACCAATTCAAGCAAAGGGTTAAGATCACACATAAAGTGATCTATGACATTAGGGCCACAGAAAGGTAAATCAATAATGAACAGGATATGTATGATTCCATGAAGAAAGCATCCCATCCATGACACTCCCACTAGTAGGTTACATACTACTTGGTTCATGATAGTTACATAGTGCAGCGGCTTGCAGATGGCCACATAGCGATCATAAGCCATCACAGTAAGCAGGATGACTTCAGCCGCTGCAAAGAAATGCTCTCCAAAGACTTGGGCCATGAAACCATTGAACTGGATAGTCTTTTTTTTCATGAAGTGAATCAAAAATCAGTTTAGGGTTATTGACAGAAGAATAGCAGGCATCAATAAAGGAGAGATAGGCAAGGAAGAAATACATAGGGGACCCTACCAATCGACTATGTGTAATGGTGACCAGAATGAGCAAAATTCCAGCAACAGAGACTATGTCGATGACTAAAAGCACCAAAAATACAATTGCCTGCATGTTTTGATTCTGTGTGAGCCCCAGGAGAACAAATTCTGTCACATGCCTCTTCACCATCTGCTTCATGGAAAAGTTAGTCACATTGCCAGGAAAAATAATGCATCCTCAACTTCATTTAATTTCTTCTTTCTCATAATTAATATTTAGATGCTGCTCGGTTGTAAAATTTTGTGGATATTGTTATTGTTGTTTCTCATATACAAAAAACAGTTCTTCATACTTTGTGTTAGTCAAGTTGACACATGGATGACAGGATGAAGATAGGTTTGTGCAAAGAATACAAACATCAACATCGTTGTAGACAAAGCTGGAGGTAGAGGATTTCACGGAGGTAGAGAATCAAAGTAATTACCACCACAGTAAAGCTTAAGATTTCTTTCCTAACTTATGAAATGAGGAACCATAAAAGGTAATTAAAAATATAACTTCCAAACAAGCAAGTCATTTGAATAAGAGGAAACTCTGGGAACCAACATATATAAGGAACTCAAGAAATTAGACATCAAAACGACCAACAGTCCAATTAAGAAATGGGCTTTAGGGCCCCCGACTTCCCTTCTGGACCAGAGACCCCAGCCACTTCCTGAGACTTAGAGACCGGCCCCCAGCTCCCAACCTGCCCCCGACTTCCCTTCTGGTCCAGAGGTGAGTACCCGGGTCCAACCCAAATCCCATCCCTGGGCACCAGCCACTCCGGGAATACCTGCCCAACTTGGTACCAGGTTCTGGCCATCGGGCAGCTCCCCTTCTAGCTCCACCGGGAGGGATCCCCTTTTCCAAGCCCCCAGGTAGCCCCTGCAATCTCTGCGCCCTGCCCCCACGCCCATCTGCCCGCGACCCCAGCCACTTCCTGAGACTTAGAGACCGGCCCCCAGCTCCCAGCCTGCCCCTGACTTGCCTTCTGGACCAGAGGTGAGTACCCGGGTCCAACCCAGACCCCATCCCTGGGCACCAGTCACTCCGGGAAGACCTGAACAAATTGGCACCAGATTCTGGCCACTGGGCAGCTCCCCTTCTAGCTCCACCAGGAAGGATCCCCTTTTCCAAGGCCCCCGGCAGCCCCTGCAATCTCCGCGCCCTGCCCCTACACCCATCTGCCCGAGACCCCAGCCACTTCCTGAGACTTAGAGACCGGCCCCCAGCTCCCAGCCTATCCCCGACTGCCATTCTGGACCAGAGCCTGCTACTGACTTCCCTTCTGGACCAGAGAGTTGGACAAGAGAACTCCCTTTTGGACAAGAGAGAGAGTCTTCCTGAATCTGTCAGCTCTTTCTGAAACAAGTACACTGATAAGACCAAGAAGGAACCACAAGGAGATGGGCAGACATCAAGGCAGAAGTACATATAACAAAATGAAGAGCAATACAGCATCACCAGAACCTAGCCCGCCTCCAACATCTAGACCTGAACACCAAAAATTGGAAGAAGCAGAAGAAAGTAGCCTTATGAGTAACTTCATGAAGAAGGTAGAGGCTTGTGTAGAGGAAAAGACAAGAAAATTGGAAGAACGCTGTAAACAACTAGAGGAAAGGGCAAACAAATTAGAAGAAAACAATAAAGCCCTCCAAGAAAACAATAAAGTCCTGGAAGAAAACAATAAAGCACTGAAAGAAAATCATGAAAAAGCAATGAAACAAAGGAAACAGTCCAAGAACTGAAAAGGGAAATTGAAAAAAGAAAGAAGACACAAACAGAGGGAATGCTGGAAATAGAAAACCTGAGTAAAACATCAGGAACTTCGGATGCAAGTATAACCAACAGAATGCAAGAGATGGAAGAGAGGATTTCTGGCACTGAAGATACAGTAGAACAAATAGTTTCATCAGTCGAAGGAAACACTAAAGCCAACAAAGTCATGAACCAAAATGTCCAAGAAATCTGGGACACCATGAAAAGACCAAACCTACGAATTATGGGGATAGAAGAAGGTGAAGAATACCAGCTCAAAGGCACAGAAAATATATTCAACAAAATTATAGAAGAAAACTTTCCCAACTTAAAGAAGGAAATGCCTATGAAGATACAAGAAGCCTATAGAACACCAAACAGGCTAGACCCCCCAAAAAAGTCCCCTCGACATATAATAATTAAACAACTAAATGTACAGAATAAAGAAAGAATATTAAGAGCAGCCAAAGAAAAAGGCCAAGTGACCTATAAAGGTAAACCCATCAGAATAACACCCGATTTCTCAATGGAGACTTTGAAAGCCAGAAGGTCCTGGACAGATGTAATGCAGACACTAAGAGACCATGGATGTCAGCCCAGACTAATATACCCAGCAAAACTTTCAATCATCATAGACGGAAGGAACAAGACATTCGAAGACAAAGCCAGATTTAAACAATACCTATCCACAAACCCAGCCCTACAGAAAGCACTAGAAGGAAAATTCCAACCGAAGGAAGTCAGATACACACTCGAAAACACAGGCAATAGGTAAAGCCACAACAGTAAACCCCAAAGAAGGGAAGTACACACACACTACCACCAAAAATAACAGGGATGAACAATCACTGGTCATTAATATCCCTTAATATCAACGGACTTAATTCACCTATAAAAAGACATAGACTTACAGAATGGATACAAAAGCAGAACCCAACTATCTGCTGCATACAAGAAACACATCTCAAATTCAAAGACAGACACTCCCTAAGAATAAAAGGCTGGGAAAAGACTTTCCAATCAAATGGTCTTAAGAAACAAGCAGGGGTAGCCATCCTGATATCCAAAAAAATAGACTTCAAACTAAAATCAATCAAAAGAGATAAAGAAGGACATTATATACTCATCACAGGAAAGATCCACCAAGATGAAGTTTCAATTCTGAGCATTTATGCCCCAAACACAAGGGCACCCACATATGTAAAAGAAACGTTACTAAAGCTTAAACCACATATAAAACCCCACACATTAATAGTGGGAGATCTCAACACCCCACTTTCACCACTGGACAGATCTCCCAAATCGAAACTTAACAGAGAAATAAAGGACTTAACTGATGTCATGACCCAATTGGACCTAATAGATATCTACAGAACATTCCATCCTAACAAGAAAGAATATACATTCTTCTCAGCACCCCATGGAACTTTCTCTAAAATCGACCACATACTTGGCCACAAAGCAAATCTCAAAGATACAAAACAATTGGAATAACCTCCTGTGTTCTATCAGACCACCATGGTTTAAAGTGAGATTTCACCAACAGCAAAAACTACAGAAAACCTACAATCTCATGGAAATTGAATAATGCTCAACTGAATCACCAATGGGTTAAGGAAGAAATAAAGAAAGAAATTAAAGACTTCCTAGAGATCAATGAAAATGAAGACACCACATACCCAAAGTTATGGGACACTATGAAAGCAGTGCTAAGAGAGAAATTCATAGCACTAAATGCCCACATAAAGAAGTTGGAGAAATCGCACACTAGTGACTTAACAGCACACCTGAAAGCTCTAGAACAAGAAGAAGCAAAGTCTCCCAGGAAGAATAGACGCCAGGAAATTATCAAAGTGAGAGGTGAAATTAATAAATTAGAAACTAAGAGAATAATACAAAAATTAATGAAACAAAGAGTTGGTTCTTTGAGAAAATCAACAAGATAGACAAGCACTTATCCAAACTAACCAAAAGACAGAGAGAGAGAATCCAAATCAACAAAATCAGAAATGAAAAGGGGGACATAACAACAGACATTGAGGAAATCCAGAGAATTATAAGGCCATATTTCGAAAACCTCTACTCCACAAACCTGGAAAACCTAAAAGAAATGGACATTTTTCTGGATAAGTACCACATACCTAAGTTAAATCAAGACCAGATAAACTATTTAAATAGCCCAATAACCCCTAAGGAAATAGAAACAGTCATTAAAAGTCTCCCAACCAAAAAAAGTCCAGGACCAGATGGTTTCAGTGCAGAATTCTACCAGATCTTCAAAGAAGAGTTAATACCAATACTCTCTAAATTGTTCCACATAATAGAAACAGAAGGAACATTACCAAACTCCTTCTATGAGGCTACAATTACCCTGATTCCTAAACCAAACAAGGATACAACAAAGAAAGAACTACAGACCGATCTCCCTCATGAACATTGATGCAAAAATACTCAATAAAATATTGGCAAACAGACTCCAAGAACACATCAGAACAATTATCCAACATGATCAAGTAGGCTTCATCCCAGTGATGCAAGGGTGGTTCAACATACGAAAGTCCATCAACGTAATACACCAAATAAACAAACTCAAAGAAAAAAACCACATGATCATCTCACTAGATGCAGAAAAGGCATTTGACAAAATCCAACACCCCTTCATGATAAAAGTCTTGGAGCAATCAGGAATACAGGGAACATACCTAAACATAATAAAGGCAATATATAGCAAACCAACAACCAACATCAAATTAAATGGAGAGAAACTCAAAGCAATTCCACTAAAATCAGGAACGAGGCAAGGCTGTCCACTCTCCCCATACTTATTCAATATAGTACTTGAAGTTCTAGCCACAGCAATAAGACAACATAAGGAGATTAAGGGGATACAAATTGGAAAGGAAGAAGTCAAGCTTTCCCTATTTGCAGATGACATGATAGTATACTTGAGTGACCCCAAAGATTCCACCCAGGAATTGATAAAGCTTATAAACACCTTCAGCAACATAGCAGGATACAAGATCAACTCAAAAAAATCAGTAGCCCTCCTATATACAATGGACAAAGAAGCTGAGAAGACAATTATAGATACATCACCCTTTACAATAGCCAAAAATGACATAAAATACCTTGGGGTAACACTAACCAAGCAAGTGAAGGACCTATATGACAAGAACTTTAATCCCTGAAAAAAGAAATTGAAGAAGATGTCAGAAAATGGAAAGATCTCCCATGCTCATGGATAGGCAGGGTTAACATAGTAAAAATGGCAATCTTACCAAAAGCAATCTACAGATTCAATGCAATCCCCATCAAAATACCAACACAATTCTTCACAGACCTGGAAAGAATAATACTCAACTTCATATGGAAAAACAAAAAACCCAGGATAGCTAAAAGAAGCCTGTACAATAAAACAACTTCTGGAGGCATCACAATCCCTGACTTCAAGCTCTACTATAGAGCTACAGTAATAAAAACAGCTTGGTATTGGCATAAAAACCGACATGTGGACCAATGGAATCGAATTGAAGACCCTGACATTAACCCACACACCTATGGACATATAATTTTTGACAAAGAAGCCAAAAGTGTACAATGGAAAAAAGAAAGCATCTTCAACAAATGGTGCTGGCATAACTGGATATCAACGTGTAGAAGGCTGCAAATAGATCCATATCTGTCACCGTGTACGAAACTTAAGTCCAAGTGGATCAAAGACCTCAACATAAATCCAGCTACCCTGAACCTGCTAGAAGAGAAAGTAGGAAGTAGTCTTGAACGCATTGGCATAGGAGATCACTTCCTAAATACAACACCAGTAGCGCAGACACTGAGACAAACAATCAATCAATGGGACCTTTTGAAACTGAGAAGCTTTTGTAGAGCAAAGGATACGGTCAACAAGGCAAAGCGACAGCCTACAGAATGGGAAAAGGTCTTCACCAACCCCACAGGTGACAGAGGACTGATATCGAGAATATATAAGGAACTCAAGAAATTAGACATCAAAACGACCAACAGTCCAATTGAGAAATGGGCTTTAGAACTAAACAGAGAATTCTCAACAGAGGAAACTCAAATGGCTGAAAGACATTTAAGGAATTGCTCAACATCCCTAATCATCATGGAAATGCAAATCAAAACAACTCTGAGATACCACCTTATGCCTGTCAGAATGGCTAAGATCAAAAACACTGAAGATGCCTTATGCTGGAGAGGTTGTGGAACTAGGGGAACTCTCCTCCACTGCTGGTGGGAATGCAAGCTTGTACAACCACTTTGGAAATCAATATGGTGCTTTCTTAGAAAATTGGGAATCAATCTCCCCCAAGATCCAGCTATACCACTTTTGGGCATATACCCAATAAATGATCAATCATACCACAAGAGCACTTGCTCAGCTATGTTCATATCAGCATTGTTTGTAATAGCCAAAACCTGGAAACAACCTAGATGCCCTTCAACTGAAGAATGGATAAATAAATTGTGGCACATATACACAATGGAATACTACTCAGCAGAGAAAAACAATGACATCATACGGTTTGCAGACAAATGGATCGATCTAGAAAAAATCATCCTGAGTGAGGTGACCCAGACTCAGAAAGACAAATATGGTATGTACTCACTCATAGGAAGATGCTAGATGTGGAACAAGGATGACTGGACTGCTACTCACATCACCAGTGAGGCTACCTGGAAAACGAGACCCCTAAAAAGACACGGAGAAATGGATGAGATCTACATGAACAGCCTGGTTATGAGTGGGAACAATGAAGGGCGACGGTCGAGGGAAAGAGAGTGGGAGATCCTAGCTGGATCAAGAAAAGAGAGGGAGAACAAGGAATAGGAGACCATGGTAAATGAAGACCACATGAGAAGGGGAGGAAGCAGAGAGCTAGGGAGACCCAGGGAGATCCACAAAGATACCCCCACAAAAGACTGCTGGCAATGGTCGAGAGATGGCAGGAACTGACCTACTCTGGTGATGGGATGGCCAGACACCCTGTTAGTTGTGCCATAAACCCCATCCAAGGAAGCTCTGAGGAATCTGGATGCAGACATCCATGGCTGGGCCCCTGGTGGAGCACTGGGAGTCTAATTAGTGAGAAAGAAGAGGGTTTATATGAGCGAGAATTGTTGAAGCCAAGGTTGGATAAAGCACAGGGACAAATAACCAAATGAATGGAAGCACAGGATCTATGAACCAAAGGCTGAGGGGCCCCCAACTGGATCAGGCCCCCTGAACGGGTGAGACAGTCATTTGGCTTGATCTGTTTGGGAGGCAGTTGTGTGTTGGTGCCGGGTCCTGGGCTCGTTGCATGAGTTGGCTGTTTGAATCCTGGGACCTATGCAGGGACGCTTGGCTTGGTCTGGGAGAGGGACTGGACCTGGCTGGACTGAGTCTACCAGGTCAATCCCGGTCCTCGGGGGAGACCTTGATCTGGAGGAGGTGGGAATGGGGGGTGGGGTGGTGGGAGGGGGAGGGGGGCGAGAGTGAGAGAACAGGGGAATCTGTGGCTATTATGTTGAACTAAATGATGTTAATGATGTTGTAAAATAAATTTACTAAAAAAAAAAAATTATCATTCAGGACTCAACAGCAATTAGTTTCCAGCATAACTTAACTTGACCAGATGTTTCCATAGTAACAGTGCTATAATGGTACATGGTATCTTAGTGAAAATGTGGGCTCAGTAAGTATATGACCAATCATCTGGCACTGAAGCACATATAATAAGTAATAATTATTCTGCAATTGGAAATTTAAAAAATGGATAATAAACTGCTTTATGGACTGAAAAAAAAAAAGAAATGGGCTTTAGAACTAAACAAAGAGTTCTCAACAGAGGAAACTCAAATGGCTGAAAGACATTTAAGGAATTGCTCAACATCCCTAATCATCAGGGAAATTCAAATCAAAACAACTCTGAGATACCACCTTATGCCTGTCAGAATGGCTAAGATCAAAAACACTGAGGACACTTTATGCTGGAGAGGATGTGGAACTAGGGGAACTCTCCTCCACTGCTGGTGGGAATGCAAGGTTGTACAACCACTGTGGAAATCAATATGGCGCTTTCTTAGAAAATTGGGAATCAATCTCTGCCAAGATCCAGCTATACCCAAGAAATGCTCAATCATACCACAAGAACACTTGCTCAGCTGTGTTTATATCAGCATTGTTTGTAATAGCCAAAACCTGGAAACAACCTAGATGCCCTTCAACTGAAGAATGGATAAATAAATTGTGGCACATATACACAATGGAATACTACTCAGCAGAGAAAAACAATGATGTCCTGAGGTTTGCTGTAGTGGGTAGCCATTCCAGCTTGGTTCTGGAAGTTCCAACCCCCATTGAGACTCTGGCAACTGTCACACCTACGAGGCGGGGCGAGGGGAGGCGCCTGGGGACCCGAGAGCTGGATGGGCCAGCACTCGCTCTGGGCGCTGTGGTGGTAATCTAATTGTATTGAAATATTATTTTGATTTGTACTGAAATTTTAATTTGATTGTATGTTAATAAATAAAGTTGTCTGGGGGTCAGAGCTATTAGAGCCATAGCAAGAGTGTGGCAGTGGTGGCACACGCCTTTAATACCATAGATATCTGTGTGTTCAGGGTCAGAGCTATTAGAGCCATAGCAAGAGTGTGGCTGTGGTGGCACACGCCTTTAATCCCATAAGATCTCTGTGTGTTCAGGGATACAGTCAGCATTGGAGACATATGCCTTTAAGACCTAGGGGGCTGTACATTCAGACAGTGACGAGGCAGTCATGTGTTTGGGTTTACAACCAATGAGAAGGCAGAACAACATACTATAAAAAAACGAGCCGACAGGAAGTAGCTCTCTTTTCGCGAAGCTGGGACAGCAGGAGGAAGGGTGAGATTTTAGCTCTGAGCTCTGACTTCTCGGCTTTCTCTTTTACATTATTTCTGTGTTTCTTATTTAATAAGACGGTTGGTTACATCTACAGGGCGCTCTCTCGGTGCCGGAACGCTGACCGGTGCAGATTGACTGTGCAGAGCTCCGGAGAACACCGCTGGACTGCATTACACCTTCCCCAGACCCTGCGACCTACCCATTACTTAATTTGTGAGTTACGCCATTAAATAAATATCCTCTTAACTACGTGGAGTGGCCAAAATAATTTCTCCAATATCTGGCGCTCACGTGGGGCAAACTCCAAAGGCCTGGGCGGCTCCCGCCGTCTCCTCCCTAGCTGGCGGGTACCTAAACCCGCCTGCAAAGTTCCATATAACCAGGGAACACCTACACGGTTCCATTCCCGAAAAAGGGAGCAGCTAGTCTTATCTCAATTCCCTAGCTTAGCCCCAGACCAGCGAAAGAGGCAGGAGAGTGCTAGCTCCAATTTCCGCCATCTCCCTCCGACTCCAGCCAAGATCACCAACAGGCCCTGTTTCGGAGCTGTACCAACGCCACCTGCTGGCTGAAAAGTGCTACTACACGAAAGGTAAGCATATTGTTTCAAGTAAAGGTACTTGATAATTTTACACCTTAAAATTGACTAACAAATTTTGAGTAATTCGTGTAACATGGCCGACAACATTACCTCACAAGAGTTTAAAAACCTTTTTGCCTGTATGATGAATGACATCTTCCTGGAAATATACGACATTCCTAAGGCATATCTGGGCTATACCATTTTGGCATTCATCATAATAATTCACACAGTGTTCAAACACTGGTTTAAGAACAAAGATGAGTCATTATTGGGACTGATACAGGCTTTAAAAGATAGCAATGAAGGCTTACAGAAGAAGATTCTCTCTCTGGAATCTGCTTTCAAAGATAGCAATGAAGGCTTAGAGAAAAAGATTCTCTCTCTGGAATCTGCTTTCAAAGATAGCAATGAAGGCTTAGAGGAAAAGATTCTTTCTCTAGAATCTGCTAATCAGGATTTACAAAACAGGCTTGTACCCAAATTGATTTTATTGATAATAAATATGAATATTTAATGGATAGAACACTAACTCTCCAGAGTGAAATTGTGGCTACTCAGACAGTATATAAGGAAGAAAGATTATCGTTAATTGATAGGATAAGGTCCATGGAATCATGTGTTTCTGAGGAACATAAAAACTTCTATGATTCCATGAGAAATATGGAGTCCCTTGCAAGAGAGGAGGTTCACTCCCTAGAACAGACCCTAGGTGCTCGTTTGCAAGCCCTAGAAGAAACTCTCAGTAAACATGACAAGGGAACTAATAAGCAGAAGATCAAGACCATAGAGGTTGTAACATCTCCAAATGGCTCTCATACAATGGCTTATCCTGTTATTGTCCATGAGAAGCCAGCAGATGACACACACCCCGAGCCATATATGACATATACATTACAACCAATTTCAACAAGGGACTTTAAAAATATAAAGGAAGCAGTAGTTACGTATGGGATACAATCCACATATGTAAAACAGATATTAAATTCGTGGTCTACCTCACATAGAATCATTCCAGATGACTGGCATCAGTTAATTTCAGCTGTTCTAGAATATAGTCAGCAGTTACAGTGGAAAAGCTGATTGAGAGAAGAGGCAAAAAATTTAGAACACCAAGGTAAAATCAGAGGTTTTGTGATCTCCCAAGATCAAATACTTGGTGAGGGATGTTTCGCTGACAGGAATGTACAAGCCACTTATGATGAGCATACAATATCCCTATGCCGTACAGCAGCTCTAAATGCTTGGGAAAAAATTCCAGAACCTGGAAAACCAACTGAGGTATACACAAAGATATTTCAGGGACCGCATGAACCCTTCACTGATTTTTTACAAAGACTGAACAGAGCTATAACAAGAGCTGTGTCAGACAAAGAATTAAGAAAAGTATTAACTGAGTCCTTGGCGTTTGACAATGCTAATGCAGAATGCAGAAGAATACATACAACATTAAAGATCAGATCAGCTCCTTTGGAAGAATGGATTCAATATACTAATGGTGTTCAGTCTCTTAACTACAGTAAAGAGGCTTGGATAGGAGAGACAAATCCCAGAGGTGAAAGAAGGCCCCGTGTTACCAAATGTTTTAAGTGTGGTACACCAGGTCATATAAGTAAAAACTGTATATGGGGTACCCCTAGAAGCAATACTCCTTCCAGGAATAGCCTAAACAGGAGACCCCAACCACCTCCTGGATTATGTAGAGGATGTGGCAAAGGCCGACATTGGACCAGTGAGTGCAGATCAAAAATAGATATACAAGGCAACCCTTTACTGGCGGGAAACGCCTCAGGGGGCCTCTTGCAGGCCCCCAAACCAAACGTAGTACAAACATTCCCTGCCACTGTGGAAGAAATTCCTCTCCAGGACAACTGAATAAACCAGTGCCTAATGTAAAAACCGATACTGCAATGGATGATAAAACAGCTTTGATAGCTGGATCACAGTTGACAAAGAACACTATAAAACAAATATTTTGGCAGACTTCCATAAATGAACAAAGACCAAAGCTTAGAATTCGAATTAATGGCCTGGTTCTGGAGGGCCTGGTAGACACAGGTGCAGATGTGACTATAATTACACCAAAATCATGGCATCCGAATTGGCCTCTTCAAGAGGCAGATGTCCAACTGTTAGGGATTGGCACCCTATCTCAGATAAAACAGAGTTCGAGATGGGTTGAATGCATAGGGCCAGAAGGACAGAGAGGAAGGCTGAAGCCTTATGTAGCAAATGTAGCAGTAAATCTTTGGGGCTGAGATCTGTTACAACAGTGGAATACCCAGATTAAAATTCCTACACTTTCAGAAAAGGAATACAGACCAATGCATGTTTCTAGGAATAATATCGTAACATGCTATAAAAATCAGTCACCAACCATTCAGGCTGTTCACAAACAGAGCACGACTGTTGTTGAACTCTCAGAAGTACCAACTGCCTTACCTTTAAAATGGCTAACTAATAAACCTGTCTGGGTTGGACAATGGCCTTTGACAAAAGAGAAGCTACAAGCTTTAGAACAGCTGGTTCAAGAGCAGTTAAATGCTCAACACATTGAAGAATCTACCAGTCCTTGGAATTCTCCTGTATTTGTTATTAAAAAAAAATCTGGTAATTGGAGAATGCTGACAGATCTGAGAGCTATTAATAAAGTAATTCAGCCAATGGGCTCCCTACAGACTGGGATGCCCTTGCCCTCTATGCTACCAAAAGAATGGCCTATAATAGTTATTGACATAAAAGACTGTTTCTTTACCATACCCTTACAGGAAAATGATAGAGAAAAATTTGCCTTCACAGTACCTAATTATAATAATTCTCAGCCAGTCAAGAGATATCAATGGAAGGTCCTCCCACAGGGAATGTTAAACAGCCCTACTTTGTGTCAATACTTTGTGCCAAAACCATTAGAGATAATTCGTGTAAAGTTTCCACAATCCATAATTTATCACTATATGGATGATATCCTATTAGCTGATCCAAAGTTAGATACATTGGAAAGCATGTTTGAAGAAGTAAAAAAAGTTTTGCCTCGCTGGGGACTGCAAATTGCTCCTGAAAAAATACAAAGAGGAGATTCTATTAATTACTTAGGATACAAGATAGAGCTACAAAAAATTAGACCCCAAAAGGTACAACTAAGAAGAGATAGATTGAAGACTCTTAATGATTTTCAAAAGTTATTAGGAAGCATTTCCAACTTACTGGGTATCATGGGAATACCCAAAGATGGACTACAAAATTTGGCTAATACTCTAGAAGGGGACAAAGAATTATATAGTCCAAGAGAATTATCAGCCGAAGCTGAGAAGGAATTGGCTCTAGTAGAAAAGACAATTTGAGAAGCACATGTGGATCATGTGGATCCAGAACTTAAATGCATTCTTGTCATATTCCCCTCCAGACATTCCCCAACAGGTATTTTGATGCAGAGGGAAGATATTATATTGGAATGGATATTCCTACCACGTAAACCAAATAAGAAATTAAAGACTTATATAGAAAAGATCTCTGATTTGATTCAAAAGGGTAAATTAAGACTTCGCCAGTTGACAGGAATGGACCCAGCAGAAATTGTAGTACCATTAACTAATGAGGAAATTTCATCACTATGGAAAGATAATGAATACTGGCAGAGAGCCTGCAGTAACTTTTTGGGAGAGATTAACAACCACTATCCCAAAAGCAAGAGAATAGAATTCATAAAGAAGACTGAATGGGTCCTTCCTCACATTGTACGACAAAAGCCAATTTCTGGAGTCCTCACATTCTATACTGATGCAAATAAATCAGGGAAAACAGGATATAAAACAGGAGACTTAAGTAAAGTGGTGCAAAGTCCATATAGCTCTGTACAAAAGGCAGAACTGTATGCCATTCTTATGGTACTGATGGACTTCACAGAACCCCTCAATATAGTCACTGACTCTCAATATGCAGAGAGAGTTGTTTTACATATTGAAACTGCTGAATTTATTCCTGATAATACAGAATTAACTTCATTATTCATACAATTGCAGTAAATCATCAGAAAAAGGGAACATCCTATATATATATAACACATATCAGATCCCATACAGGTCTGCCAGGACCTTTAGCACAAGGTAATGATGAGATTGATCAGTTACTAATAGGTAATGTGCTAGAAGCTTCAGAATATCATAAGAAACACCATATAAATAGCAAAGGTTTGAAGAAGGATTTCTCCATCACTTGGCAACAGGCTAAGGATATTGTGAAAAAATGTCCTACTTGTTCCATCTATAACCAAACTCCATTACCTGCAGGGAGTAATCCAAAAGGTATACAAAGAAATGAAATTTGGCAGATGGATGTGTTTCATTTTGCAGAATTTGGAAGATTAAAGTATGTACATCATACCATTGACACCTATTCAGGATTTCAATGGGCAACTCCTATGAGTTCTGAAAAGGCTGATTCTGTGATTACACACCTATTAGAAGTTATGGCCATCATGGGAATACCTGTACAAATTAAGACAGACAATGCCCCAGGATATGTCTCCAATAAAATGAGACAGTTCTTTGCTTATTACAATACAAAGCATGTTACAGGTATTCCACATAATCCCACAGGCCAAGCAGTCATAGAGAGATCCAATCGAACTTTAAAGGATATGCTAAATAAACAGCAACAGGTAACAATGACTCCTAGAAATAGACTGCATAGTGCTTTATTAACCTTGAATTTTCTCAATGCTAATGAGAAAGGAACAACAGCTGCGGAGAGACATTGGACGACAGACAAAACTCCTGAGCTAAACCAACCAGTTTATTTTAAGGATGTGCTGACCTCAGAATGGAAACCTGGATATGTTCTATGTTGGGGAAGGGGTTTTGCCTTTGTTTCTGCAGGAGAAGAAAAGCTATGGATACCAACAAAATTAATAAAAATTCGATTCGAACAGGAAAAACCCCTTGATGAAGAGAAGTAAAAGATCATCCACCAATGTGACATCTCTACAAGTTGTAAGAAAAATTTAACAATCAAAGGGTGGGGTAGGGTTCTGTTTTTGTCTTTCCAGGATAATGGAAATACCCATCTTCCAAAACTCATAAGGCCTTGGATATCCGGATGTTTACAGCAGAAAGGAAGAATCTATTGGTACCAATCTACACATGGTAAAATCTCACTAACATCTTTCTCTCTATCAATCTAGAAAAGTTGTGGTTCCAATTCAATTATAGCCAAGCTGGCTTTGGAGATGGAATTGGCTCACTCCTTCTCTAAACCCAAGCATATTGCTAAAAGAAAAGTTTAAGAGATTCTTCAGTCCCATATCAGAAGAGCCCTCTGGTGTGAGACAGAAGGAAACCAATAAAAAGGGACCATTGTCTTCTAAATTCTAATTCTCTCCATGCTTACTCTTGATTTCTCAGAATCCTTTCTTACATGCTATGTCCTCTTTAAATCCAAACCTCCCATTTTTGATAACAAATAAGTTTTTCCAATAGCAATCTCAGAAGTCACCAGAAGGAAGATGGGGCCCCAACAACAACAACTCTACCCAATCCAGAATGATGCCATGGTAATCATCATCATACTATACTTCTTGCCAGAATTTTAGACAATCTTACCCATTACTCTAAAACTTGCTGCAGAACCTACAGTTAGTCTAACTGAGATTTAACTATCTGAGCTTTCTCACAGTACCCAACAGAGATAACATCACCCCCTAAACGGCAGGAAGCAATTCTAAGAAAACGACGCCCCTTCTCCCTTAGGTTTCATAATTCTCAGGGTTATGGATGACGGTTATAGGGTTGGGGTGGAAGAAAATATTAACTCAGGATTGTAAAAAAAAAAAAAGGGCGGGGGGCGTGGGGGGAGAAGAAATGGAACAGATAGGTATAAGATATGATGGTAAATCATTGTATATACTAGTAAACAAACTTAGTAAAATAGCAACCTTAGATAATTTGCACTGTAATTTGTACTGTTATAGATTCTTATATGTTGATACAAATGTAAACTATTTTTATACTCCTGTTTAAGATAATTTGTATATTGATACAAATACGG
This sequence comes from Peromyscus maniculatus bairdii, assembly GCF_049852395.1. Classification (NCBI taxonomy): domain Eukaryota; kingdom Metazoa; phylum Chordata; class Mammalia; order Rodentia; family Cricetidae; genus Peromyscus; species Peromyscus maniculatus. The sequence goes on from NC_134855.1 coordinate 65,738,519, forward strand.
AACTATATTTGTTATAATGTACATATATTTCTACTCTTATTTGAAACATTTTTATATTGATACAAATGTAAATTTATATCTGTCATACTTTATATATGTTCTACTTCTGTTTAGGATATTCGGTATATTGATATATATTTAATATTATTGTCATATTGCATATCGCACTATATATTCCTACCCCTGTTATAAATATCTTGTGTATTGTCATAATTTTGAAGTCATCGTTCTTCACCATACATTTGCTTATAGACTGTTTACCTTATTTACATGAAGCCTTAGTCCTTAGGTTATTTCGATAGATAAGATTTATAGATTTATAGTCGCCTATGCCTGTCATCTCTATAGTTACATTAGTTAGGTTATCCAGATTTACAGATACATAGGTCAGATGGGCAGGTAATCTTCAAACACTTCATAGACCTGGAGAATATGGCATTTAAATAACTTAGAATTCTGTTGACGTGAGACACAATTGCTCCTGGCTGCACCAATTGATCCCGAGAGAATGTTGGGCTTCTAAGACATTACCATTTGGAAGTTTGTCTTTTGGCACAAAAATGGCCTACTGGGCAAAGAACTGCCCTTGCCTTGATGGCTGACAGTACAAATGCAATGCTGTCCTTTCTGGACAAGCGGGACACAAGGAAAGCGACCACTGTACTCTGCCAAGACAGGGTAAGATGGTCTTTCAGAAATCCTGCTTCTGAAAATGGTCTGTCAGATACTCTAGGCCTGTAGCCAATTTGAATGCACCAACAATGCTGAGAAACATTAGGTGACTTTCCAGGCTGCCAGCTGTCTTAGTCTACTCTTGCAAGATTCCCGAAAGTTGCTTGCATCCATCTACCATTTCTCAGGGACCACTATGTTCCTTCTCAGGTCTTTGATGGGATTGAAGACTAGCAGTTATAGTTACAACTTAGTATATATAATATCTTAGATCGAGGCCAGCCTGGGCTACCAACTGAGTTCCAGGAAAGGCGCAAAGCTACACAGAGAAACCCTGTCTCGAAAAACCAAAAAAAAAAAAAAAAAAAAAAAAAAAAGCATTTAGCCGGGCGGTGGTGGTGCACGCCTTTAATCCCAGCACTCGGGAGGCAGAGCCGGGCGGATCTCTGTGAGTTCGAGGCCAGCCTGGGCTACCAAGTGAGTTCCAGGAAAGGCGCAAAGCTACACAGAGAAACCCTGTCTCAAAAAAAAAAAAAAAATATCTTAGATAGAACATATTAAGTATTAGATTCAGGTTCTTTAGGATAGGACACCTTTGAATGATCTTTATAACATGCTGTTTACCTATACTCTATACTTCTCTGGATTTTAGTATGTGTTTCTTGCTTGATATTGTTTGCATTGGTTGTAGTTACATCTTATCTAGGTCATTATCTCTCATTATTTCTGGACAATATTTGTTAACCATTCCTTTGTATATAGTCTTGTATTAGTTTAGAACCTTCTTATTTAGACAAAAAGGGGGAGATGTAGTGGGTAGCCATTCCAGCTTGGTTCTGGAAGTTCCAACCCCCATTGAGACTCTGGCAACTGTCACGCGGGGCGAGGGGAGGTGCCTGGGGACCCGAGAGCTGGATGGGCCAGCGCTCGCTCTGGGCGCTCTCTCGGTGCCGGAACGCTGACCGGTGCAGATTGACTGTGCAGAGCTCCGGAGAACACCGCTGGACTGCATTACACCTTCCCCAGACCCTGCGACCTACCCATTACTTAATTTGTGAGTTACGCCATTAAATAAATATCCTTTTAACTACGTGGAGTGGCCAAAATAATTTCTCCAATAGTTTGCAGGCAAATGGATGGATCTAGAAAAAATCATCCTGAGTGAGGTAACCCAGACTCAGAAAGACAAATATGGTATGTACTCACTCATAGGAGGATACCAGATGTGGAATAAGGATGACTGGACTGCTACTCACATCACCAGTGGGGCTACCTGGAAAACAGGACCCCAAGAAAGACACAGGGATCACCCAATGACGGTGGGAGTCTAATTAGCGAGAAAGAGGAGGGTTTATATGAGCGAGAATTGTTGAAAGCAAGGTTGGATAAAGCACAGGGACAAATAGACAAACGAATGGAAACACATGAACTATGAACCAAAGGCTGAGGGGCCCCCAACTGGATCAGGCCCTCTGAATAGGTGAGAGATTTGATTGGCTTGATCTGTTTTGGAGGCATCTAGGCAGTGGTTCCAGGTCCTGGGCTCACTGCATGAGATAGCTGTTTGAAACCTGGGACTTATACAGGGACGCTTGGCTCAATCTGGGAGGAGGGGACTGGACCTGCCTGGACTGAGTCTATCAGGTCGATCTCAATCCTCAGGGGTGGCCTTGATCTGGAGATGGTGGGAATGGGGGGTGGGCTGGGGAGAAGGGGAGGGGGGCAGGAAGGGGGAGAACAAGGGAATCTGTGGCTGTTATGTAGAACTGAATAGTATTATAAAATAAAATTTAAAAAAAAACCTTATCTCAACACACCAACCAAGTCTAACACTGAAAAAAAAAAGTTATGAGTCTATCTTTTTCAAACAAATTAAGAGGATCTGGAAAAATATTCTGGAAAAATATTCATCTTGATATACCTATCCAAAATAAATATTAATGAGTAATTAGAATAGCCTAACTGAATATAAAGGAGATCAGGGTAATAATAAAAATGATTTAATAAAGGAATAAATGTGTTATTATAAACTAATCCATAATAATTGATAGTATATGTGAAAGCCTTGTAATAGCTATACAAAGTATTACTTCTGTGTACTGCACATTATTTCTCATTTCTTTTAATTATTTTTATAACCTGTGTAGATGCTGCTATTTATCTATTTTTTACATTTTAAAATTTTTTATTAAATTTTTACTTCCATACAATATATTTGAATCATATTCTTTTCGATTTCCCATATTTCCCTCACCCAACATTTCTCTCTTTCAAAAACATTCTAACTGACAGTTAACACTAGTAACGTATTCTCACGTTCTTAGCATTTTATTTAAATCTCACAAGTTATACTTCAATGCTGTCCCTCCTTTCTATTTTTTTCCAGTCAAGATGCAGTGGACAGAGGTTTGTACACAATATGTATCAGAGGACTTTGCATTTTAAAAAATTAAATTGCAGACATTTAGGAAATATGGTTTAAATAAAAGGTATGTTACTAAATAAGGTAAAATTAGTTTACTCTAAATCTGATTATAAAAGTTTCTCTGTACTTGGAATGACAGAGAAAGGAAAGGGGAGAAGTGGGGGGGAGATAGAAAAGGGGAGAAGCAGAGAAGGGGAGAGGTGTAGAGGGAGAGAAAGACAAAAGAGCAGAGGAACAGAGGAGAAAAGGTGGAGAGAGAAAGTGGGGGAGAGAGAGGTGAACAGGGGAGAGAGGCATAAAGAGGAGAGGGGGAGAGAGATTAATCTCATATAATAGGAATAGATAGATAAACGAGAGAACAGCGTGTATGTGGCATGACAGTCATCAAGGGACTGTTCAGGGTAGAGGAAAGAAACCAGCTAGATGGGGTGGGGTGGTAGCAGGATGGAGTAAGGAGAAGAAGAGGAGGATGGGAAAAGCCTACATATCAAAACGCTATTAATGGAACACCAACATTTTTTCCGTTTCCTGAATTTGGATGCAACAGGAGGCTATCCACGTCATGCTTCCGACTCCATAGTTAGAGTCAATCTTACTGCTATAACTTCTCTGCCTTGATAAAGTGTATCCTCAAAGCTGGACCCCAAATAAGCATACCTTTCCCTCTCTCCCGCCCTCCCTGCTCCTGGAGGCCTTCCCTCCCATCCTTCCTTCCTTCTTTGGTTCATTCTTCTCTTCTTCCCTCCATTATTCCTTCTCTCCCTCAATCTTTCTTCCTTCTTTGCTTCCTTAAAAATCAAATTAAAAAAAGAACAAAAGAGGCTTTGGGGTAGAGTAGAACCTTTGGACGGTTCAAGATAATGGTGTATTTTGATAAGACATCTAGACACTCTTATTTTGGAGCATGTCTGTCCATACAGATCTGCATTTGATTAGACAATGTGATCATCGCAAGTAAGAAGCTCTAGATCTTCATGTTAAAAGAGTTTTATAATCACTTTAATGTCTAGGTAACATTTTGAACTATTAAGATTTGTGCTTTCTACCTCTCTCATTATCTAGTTTATCCACATTAGGAGACACTTTCATGAAGTGTGCTTTTATTTTCACATTCTCTTCTTTCTTCCTGTGATGTCCTCTGTATGAATGCACACCGATATTTCTCCTAGATCCAATGTATTTTTCCTTCATTCCCTCAGCCGAGCTTGCTCTGGTTACTGTGGTTGAGAGTCCATGCCTTATATATAACCACACGCCTGCTCTTACTTTCTCGGGAAGATTCTGGATACCAATTAAGAAGCCAAAAAATCTCCAATTCCTCTACATTTTTCCAAATAATCCGGTATTTGAGAGAAATTCTTCTTAAAAACTAGTTCTTCACAATGTAATTCAGTCAGGCTATAAATATAATATGCATATGCTCTCATAAAATAAATATAATTTTTGACATTATTTTTGTTAGAAATTACTCACAAAAATTAAGGGATAAATAAACACACCAAGTGACACTCAAAGGCATTTTGATTTTATATGTTTGTGTTCATTGCAGTGTATAACTGAGTTATAACCTCAACTTTTATTTGTATTTTATATCACTGTATTTACTGTGCTTCCAATTCTATGTTATAATCTGATGTCACCTAAAGTCATATGAGGACCAATTTTTAGAAAAAGGAAATCAATCAGCAGATGTCTCCACTTACCTAAAAAAGAGAATGGAATCCAGCCTTTTCACAGTTCCTCGTAAAATATCACGTTTATTTTCTCCATTATACAGATACTGCTGATCCACTTATAGTTTCTCCCATGTGTTATAAAGTGTTGCCATTATGCATTCTCTCTCCCAGCTCAATATTTTAATTCCCTTTGTTTAGCTATTTTCCTCTACTCATGCATTAGTCTTTCTTTGATAAGAATTTCAGGATTTATTCTGTACACAGTTCTTTGATTGAGCTTTTACTGTCTTAGCATCATGTAGGAATTGGGAAGGGGAGAATCTTAAAGACATCATAGTTTGTCTGTGGTGTCAAGAACACCTCTTTATGTTTATCTCAAAATGTACACACATCTAAATCACTGCTTCACCCATGCACTTGTTCAAAAGACGAGCATATTAAGTGAAATATTTTATCCTTCCAAAAGAAAATTATCTCTATCATTATTTATGCATGTGCTTTTTTTTTTTTTTGGTTTTTCGAGACAGGATTTCTCTGTGTAGCTTTGCGCCTATTCCTGGAACTCACTTGGTAGCCCAGGCTGGCCTTGAACTCACAGAGATCTGCCTGGCTCTGCCTCCCGAGTGCTGGGATTAAAGGCGTGCGCCACCACCGCAAGGCTTGCTTTTTTTAATTACTTGATGCTATTTGACATCTTTCCTTGGAACAGTGGGATTTTCAGTGATAAAGTAGAGTGTGTCAATGTATGCTGTACACACATGTGTGAGCTTCATGAGTCCATGCATTCTTTTTCCTACTTGGGATATTTGATGGTTTAGAGGAGTGGTCAAAAGCAGTGTCTGCACCAGCAAAACATACCACAAGAAAAAACACATAGTATGTCTTATTTTCTTTTTTAGGATATGCAATTTGGGGATAAATATGATGTTATAATATTAGATTGAAAATTATATTGAACTGGGAATAATTTACTACTTTTCTGTGTTCTTTCTAAAATTTTTTTTGTGATAAATACACTTAGCAATTTTTTTTATTTCTTTATGATAATGATAGCACCAATAATCCATGGAATTTTTGTTTAGTCTCTTTCCTTGCAGGGAATGCAAGCCAAACATTTTCTATATCACCACAGGAACATCTATTTATGCCCTGAATGCTATGCCCCGACATTCTGCTACTTTTGTTTAACTCTTACATTTTCCTTAATGTGCCTTAAACCTTAGAAAGGTTGGTATGAGTATGATAATTTTCTGAACACTTGGCTTCCAGCCCATAGCAAGATTTACTTATTATCAGTCTCTTAATCAGTTTTTATTCTCTTTATGACTGCTACACATTATATAAAGAGTTTTTTCCTTCATGAAGAAGGTTGAAGATAACAATAGCTAATTGACATGAACACAGATGTTTGAAAGGCATTTGGAATACATATCACACCTATTTAACAAAGCAATAGAAGTTGACTGCTTGCTGAAATCCATGACAGCTCCACACATGTTTATTATTCATATATTTCGTTCTGGTTCATAGTATCATGCTCAGGCTCCCTCATGGCATTCATGTGGTTGTGTATAAAAACACACACAGTCTTCAGTCATAAATATCTAGCACACATAGAAAACCCTCTACTGTGGTATTTTTGCCCTCCTTGACCAACAGGATGAATCCACTCTTAAGCATTCTCATTTAAGGAGCATGCTCTTGAGCATGTACGGTTGAAGGTCATACTTTAAGGAAAAATCATAGTAGTAGATATATGGGGTAGGGAGCTTTGCTTAGCTCAAAGTCATGAAGCACACCTATGAAATATTCCAGTGATGTACAGGAATACCCCTGAGCATTCTCAGCTTATACCATAAAGTTTTACCTTGAAAGAAAGGAAAACATACTTTCAAGGTATATTTTTTAATATATACTTTTATTTTATAACTAATGTAAATTCATATCTCAGCCACAGAATCCCCAGTCCTCCCACTTCCCACTCCCCAGCCATCCTCCCCAATCCACCCCCCATTCCCACCTCCTCCAAGGCAAGGTCTTCCTTGGGGAGTCAGCCCAGCCTGATAGACTCAGCCAAGGCAGGTCCAGTCCTCTCCTCCCTACACCAAGGGTGAGCAAAGTGTCCCAGCATAGGCACCAGGCTCCAAAAAGCCAGCCCACACACCAAGGACAGGTCCCGGTCCCACTGCCTGGGGGTCTTCCAAACAGTTCAAGCTAATCAATTGTCCCACTTATCCAGAAGGCCCGGTCCAGTTCCATGAGGGATCATCAGCCATTGGTTCACAGTTCATGTGTTTCCACTAGTTTGGCTATTTGTCCCTGTGTTTTTTCCAATCATGGCCTCAATATCTCTTGCTCATACAATCCCTCCTCTCTCTCACTGATTGGGCGCCCAGAGCTCCATGTAGGGCTCAGCCAGTGGATCTCTGCATCTGCTTCCTTCAGATACTGGATGAGAGTTATATCATGACAGCCAGGGTGTTTTGCCATCCAATCACCAGAGCAGGTCAGCTCAGGCACTCTCTCGACCATTGAGAGTAGTCTACAATGGAGGTATCTTTGTGGATTTCTGAGGACCTCTCTAGCACTCTGCTTCTTCCTATTCCCTTGGGGTCTTCACTCATCATGGTATCCACCTCCTCATTCTCCTACTCTGCTCCTGATCTAGCTGGGACCTCCCGCTCCCCTAATCTCTCTTTCCCCCAAACTTGAGATCAGGAAGTCTCTCTCTCTTGTCCAGATGGGAGTTCTCTTGTCCAAATGGGAACTCCGGGGCAGGATGGAAGCTCTTATCTGGACCGGAAGTCTCTGGTCCAGAAGGGAAGTCTGGAGCAGGATGGGAGCAGGGGGCCATTGTCTAAGTCTCAGGAGGTGGCTGGGTACTCGGGCAGATGGGTGTGGGGGCAGGACGTGGAAATTACAGGGGCTGCTGGGGGGGTTGGAGAAGGGGATCCCTCCCGGTGGGGCTATAAGGGGACCTGCCGGGTGGCCAGAACCTGGGGCCGAGTTGGGCGGGTCTTCCCAGAGTGGCTGGTGCCCAGCGATGGGGTCTGGGTTGGGCCCGGATACTCACCTCTGGTCCAGAAGGGAAGTCGGGGGCAGGATGGGAGCTGGGGGCCGGTCTCTAAGTCTCAGGAAGTGGCTAGGGTCTCGGGCAGATGGGCGTGGGGGCAGGGCGTGGAGATTGCAGGGGCTGCGGGGGGGGGGGGTGGGGTGGAAAAGGGGATCACTCCCGGTGGGGATGGAAGGGGACCTGCCCAGTGGCCAGAATCTGGGGCCAAGTTGGCAAGCCCATTCTTTTCTTGACATTAACACCTACTTCTTTGGGAGTCTGGTATATACTGAGACCACCTGAGAAATCCCAATTTGTGGACTGAGAAAATACTGCATTCTTTGGCCTTCCATTGGTAAGCAGCCAATTTGGGGATATCTGGACCACAGCCTGTAAGCCATTATAATAAACCCACTATAATACACCAAGAGACTAAGAAAGTCAGTCCTAGTAGGAGAAAGGTAAAGCTAAACACGTATTATAATGACAACACCCTCATTTAGGTAGGTATACTCACTCAGCCTACTTGGTCATGAGTATTCCCAGCAAAGAGCTTGGTGAGATGTTATCAACAGTTCATTTTATCCTCATCCACCATGGAAATAAGAAAATCCTTAAATTTCTTAGGACATGATCAAAGTACCTGGATCTGCAAGTTTGATTTGTAACTAAAACTAAGCAATCATGGGAGAATGCAAACATGCAATAAAAGTGAAAATGAAGTCCTGATTATTATCTGAGACTAGATGTGAATTGTCTGTGTTCCAGTAAGGAACACCAACATCCAGAGATATTCAAACCATAACTAACTAGGGAAGAAGAATAGAAAACACAAATATCATTTAAAATGTATAAAAGACTAAGTCTTCTATTGATGTCTAGTCTCAAAGCATTTTGATGGAATACTTTTGAGTCTGAAGTTCAAAAGAATATTAATAAGAAGTTGACTTAAAAACAATTGGGCACCAAAACATACTACAAAATAATAAGAGTTAACCCATCAAATAAGAATATATATCATACATCTATACATTCACTTATATGTACCAAATGTTTTCATATATAAACTAACATTATATGGGTTGACCATGCTATATTTAGAAATATATATAACCATACATGCATGAAATAACAGTAAGTGACAAAAGAGGCCACACTTTTGTAGAAAAATGGGAATGATTATATGAAAGCCTTTGAAGTAAGAACAAAAAGAAAGACAGTAATATTTGTAATTAAATTATAACCTCAAATCTTAAAAAAATGTTCCAAAAATAATCTATGAAATTAACAGAATGATCACAAAAGAATAACCAATACATTCTTTTAAAAATGTGAAAAATCCATAGGCATCAGAGAAATGCCAAATAAATTCTATTCTGAGATTTCATCTCACTCTAGTAAAAATGGCCTTTATCAAGAATATAAATGACAACAAATGCTGGTGTGAAACAGGGAAGTCTTTATGTGCTTTTTGTCCATAGGGGACATGTAAACTTATGCAGCCACTATTGAAATTAGCTCCCCAGAAAGCTATAAGTAGGTGTTCTATATGTATAAGATACACCACTCCTGGGCATATACTTAAAGGACTTTATACTCTATGGTAGAGATACATACGCATTTATGTTCATTGATGCTCTCTTCAAAAAAGCTAGAAGTTAGAATTAGCATAGGTGCCCATCAGCTAATGAGTAGCTAATGAATAAGGAAATGAGATAAATGTGCACAAGGGAATTTTATCCATTATTAAAGAAAAACGAAGTTATAAAATTTGGAGTAAAAAGCCTGTAATTGGAAAATATATGAACAGAAGTAATCCATAGCCTGAAAAAAAAGGCAAATATTCTCTCTCACACAATGAATGCAGTTGTGAATTAATTTTGTATTTAATATGGAATGTCTGTAGAGACAACCAAGAATCTTTAAAAAAAAAAAAAAAAAGAGCCACATGGTGCAGGAAGATTCCTGAACAAGGAAAAATAGTAGAAATGATTCAGAATGAGAGTGCTGTTAGAGAAATTCTGCTGTGATGAGATTTGAATAGGGAAGATGTAGAAGAAACAGGTAATAGGTAGAGGTGAAGTGTTAACTTAAACTGAGAAGTAAAAAGAAGACATATGGAAACATATTACTCTCAAAACTAATTAAAATATGTTTTAAAAATAAGTTTTAATGGAAGCAGAATGCATAGGTGGCTGATGCCAATTACAGAAATTGTAAGTCATCAAATGACAATTCCAGTGTCAGGTTTGGGAAAATTCCCTATAAATTGTTGATCAGGAAATCCCTAGAAGCCCCAAAACAACATAGACTATTTCTATTGTTCTTGGAGGTACACCAGAACCAGCTGATAAGACCTAACTGGTGAAGATACCAAACACCTTGGTTGTAGGACATAGAGAAATAAGGCTTGGACTGAACTGAAAGGCCCCTCCTTCCTGACTGGTGCTATTCAAGCTAGTGGGGCAGAGAAATTTAAGTTTTCATACAGCTGTGTGCCTTGTATGGTATGCCTGCTTCTACAATCATGGCATGACTACTGTGGGGACAACCAACTGAATTCTGGTTAGACTTGAAACCTACTCAAAAGAAAGAATTCATGCCTGGTACTGTAAATCCTATTGGAAAAACAAAACAAACAAACAAACAAACAAACAAACAAACAAAAACATGGCCAATGGGGTCAGAAGCCATGGGGAAAAATCTTAGCATTGTCGCCAAATTCAAAGAGAATCAAAGTGATTCTAAATCTCTATGTTTATAGGCAAAAACAAAATTGTTTTTTCTCGGCCAAAATAAGACATGGTTCTCTTTTCATTGAATAGTGGTGAATTTAGAGTCTTATGGCTACTGAAGGTACTAGAAATCAGTGATGGTTGATTGTTCAGCCCTAACAAGTACATTCATGCAACTCCTTAGCCTAAAGAGTGTAAGAGCCATAGGATAGGGAGAACAACTGTGAAGTGTTATTTGGGGGTGTTGACACACCCATAACAATCATAAACTCAGAATGTCTGTGGTTACCTGCACCAGATCTGAACAAGAGAGTCCATGTCAAATAAGTCACGGTGTGGTAAAAGGCTCATGTATCCCCAACCTACCTGGGCATGTGTAAACTATTGATGAGTGCCGAGGGTGGAAAACTTATTGCTTTCAATTGTGTACCCACAAGAGACACTATCAGATCTTAATGGGTATTTCTATTCCCATCATCACTCAGATGGCCCTGGTTAAACTCAATGGGTGACAAGAAGAAGAGGAGGAAGAAGATGAGCAGGATGAGGAAAAGAGATTACTAGGAAAGTTGGGTTTAACATGGGTTAGGAAACAGATACAAGAGAGTATTGGTGAGAGTAGTCATAATGGAGCTGGAGAGATGCCTCAGGAATGAACAGCTAGGTTCATAACAAAGACATCAGAGTAACCACCATGTTTTATATAGATGTACTAAGTTGTCAAAGACCTAATTGGATTAATGAAAAGAAGCAGGATTAAGATCCTGCACTTGGGAAGTAGAAGTAGGCATATCAGGAGTTCAGCTAATGTTCTGCTTCATAGTGAGTACAAGCCTAGCCTAAGTTACATGAGACCATGTATTAAAAATTAATAATTATAGTAATTTAATATTAATCAGCTTAATGGATGATTAAATGCTGAATAACTAATAATACAAAGTAATAAGTTTAAAACCCATTCTTTGTGGTTGTTTTGTTTTGTTTGGGATGGGATGCTACAAACTAGTCACATTTTTAAGTATAACATGGAGCTGAGTTTAACACAGAGAATTGTAGAGATTCTGCAAATACCAAAAGCTTTCAGAAATCTGGGGAAAAGTTTTTGAAGTTATTATTTTAAAATAGCTGTTAATTTTTTGCCTTCATTTGTTTAGGAATTCAGTAAGTTTTTTGAAATAGTGTCACATTGATAAGAATACAAATATTCCCTATGTCCTATATCATAAGAGAAGCTGCATTCCTAGTATTCGTGTTAGAATGAAGACACTGTTGCTTACATGGTATTCAGTATTCTTAATCATTGTTAGAGAAAGGAATGTGTTACATGCTGTCTTTCCATGTTTGGGGAATTCTATTCTCTATTGAAGAGTGAATGAATCATATCACACATGTTTTCCAATACACTGGATTCTAAGACAGAGCCTTTCCATCAAAGAAGATAATTAATTCCTGGGAGAGAAATCACAATAACAAGATCATTGCAATTCATGGAAACTTCTTTAAATATCCTTGTAATGCAGGATGGAAATGTTGTCTCATTGCACATCACATATCCATAGCAAAAGTCACCATGAGTAGAGTGGATCCTATGGAGGATTTTCTGCAACCTTACCAGCCCCTGCCTTTCAGAATGAATGACCAGAATCAGAAATCAAAGATCATCTCTACATAGTGTATTAAAAGAAACCATTCTAGATCAAAACCCCATTTGTCAGTGAAACATCTTTACATTTTAGGAAAGAAGGAAGGTTTTTTCTATTGAGACACTATTTAACACATGTTGTTTGAATATCAAGATTTCATATTGAAAGTCCTGCCTCCTAGGTCTCTTCTGAAGACTTAGAGCACACACTGAGAGCTAGATCTGCTGAGGTATATACTTCAACACTGCTGACTATTAGTTGATACTGTGACTTTTCGTACACAGGAGTTTGTTTTTTTTCAAAATTTGTCAAATAAAGACACAGAGTATTTACTCCTCATCCTATCTTTTGGTAAGTATTCTGCATTTACTTAATGTCAGATGGCGTGAAACAGAAAGTCCAATAGGCAGATTAGATCCACCTATCACTGTTTTACCCTTAGATACCTCTTTTAGCAACTAAGATAATCATGAAATTGAGCACAGTTTAGCTTGAACAAACATTGAAAGTCCTAAATATGAATATTAAGTGAGTAAATGAAAGCTTATGATTCCAAATCCAAACACAAATAATCAATTTTGGGGTTGTGTGTTATGGATATTACAAGTCTCTGTAGCTTCTTTGAAAGTATTGAAAATGATACCTCCTAAGCAATTGGAAGGTTAAATGCATCTCCATATTGCTGCCCAAGTTATCAATTATAATTATCTGGTAACTGTGTTCATGCTTTAAAACAATTGTAGTCTTATATTTGTTCCCAAATGCGTGATGCATGCTTTCCCGTTTTAGCCAATTCTCATAGTAAATTAGGCAATGCTATTCTTATTCTCATTTTATAGACAGATGATGAAGCAGGTATTTGAAGTAACAGGAAATGAACCCAAGGTGAGTGACAAGAAGAACCAGAACTCTCATTTGGTTCCTACTATTCTTGAAATGATGTGCTTGGTCACTGCTGTAACACATTTCCAATGTGCTCCAAAGAGTTTTGCAACCTCTACTATATAATGATATATAGGAAGGGTGATATAAAGATGGACAAAAAAAAAGGAGTCCTTCCAAGAATGTAGCAACACTCACTGGCTTATTGAGTGAAACATCAAATATATCATTATGTATCAGCCTATGATCTGGTCTGTCTATAAAACTGCATCAAATGAAATTATTTTGAAATGGTATACTAGTAAGTAAATCATAAAGTCATATTAAAGGTAGTTTGTAGACCAATATCTATTTAACATTATAATATGGGTTATCTAGTTCAATTATTTGAAATGTATAATACTTTAAAATTTGGGAGAAAATTTGGGAAAAATAACTAAAAGAAGAAAAGTACTGTAATTAATATTGCCAATTTTCTGCCTATCTGAGGCAGGAAACATAATTTCTCTGTTATTATATTTCATAGAAGGAACTATGAAAATTTTTAGAAAAGTGATGATGTCTGTGTGGTGTATATAAATAACTGAACCAGCAAGTGTTTAAAAGAACCGTTAGCTGACAGCCAGGGTTTAGTGATCTCATTTCATGTTTTTGTTCTTCTACCTGGATAGTAGTACTTTTCTCTAAATTGATAAACGAATAATCACAACACAGGCTATTTCAAGTTCTAAAAGCAGTCCTGTGTGTAAGCCAGTGCAGCAACACAGTCTTGCTGAACTATTTCAGAATTATCACACGGACTTAAATTTTACAGATTCTTTTATAATAACATATGTGTTCTTTTACTGTACCCTCAGCACCATCTCCCATGAACTTTTCACATCAATTTCCATTCTATTTTATTGATTTTTATTGTCTATATAATTACATATAACAAATGGAATTCGGACTTAGTTGAAAACATATGTATTTACAGTTTTTAAAATGCTACTATTACTATGCTATTACTGGGAATCCTTCTCCAGCATCTACTGCTATCAGCTTTTCTAGCTATTACTAACTAGTGAATGCCAGTGTGTTTCAACAAGGCCAAGGCTCAGTTTATGATGTTAGTGCCCAAGGTTCTTTCTTACTCAAATTCACTAATACCTTCTCACTCCAATCATGATTTAACTTTTCTGGCTGTCCATTTCTTATGAATAAAGTGCAGAAAATTTACCTTTACTTTAATGACTACTGCATTCAACTACTATACACCCCACTATCCTTTGTGAGGTTAACTGCCTCTAGGAGTAAAATCTGAACTCCTTTTAGACTATAAGTAATCCCAAACATTCAGCACACTTAAGGGTGCCAAGTGTATTTATAAACAGTGCTTATATTCATAAACTTTCCAGCTATCTTCATTGAGGGGGCAACTCTATAGTCTTAAGTAGTCACAGGTATTTAGAACTCTTTCTGCAATATTAAAAGACAATGTGGTTATATTTCATTAATTAACAGACTCTAAACATTAATTATTAGAAAATAGAAATTAAATAAATATGAGGATGTGTCAATTCCCCAAGGAAAAATGATTAACTGTCTCATGAACTAGATGGAATACAGGAACAACGTGACTGAATTTGTTCTTCTGGGACTCACACAGAACCTACACATGCAGAAAATCATATTTGCTGTGTTTTTGGTCATCTATATCTTCTCTGTGGTAGGAAATTTGCTCATTCTGATCACCATTACAAACAGCCAACTTTTGGGTTCCCCTATGTACTATTTTCTGGCCTATCTCTCTTTCATCGATGCCTGCTACTCCTCTGTCAACACTCCTAAGCTGCTGGTTGATTTACTCCATGAAAGGAAGTCCATCCAGTTCAATGGATGCATGACCCAAGTATTTGGGGAACATTTTTTTGGAGGTGTTGAGGTCATTTTGCTTACTGTTATGGCCTATGACCGCTATGTAGCCATCTGTAAACCCCTGCACTATGCAACCATCATGAACCGACGACTCTGTAATTTACTTGTGGGAGTGTCATGGGCTGGAGGCTTTCTTCATGGAGGTATACAAATTCTTTTCATTATTGGACTGCCCTTCTGTGGCCCTAATGTCATAGACCACTTTATGTGTGATCTGAACCCTTTGCTTGATCTAGCCTGTGTTGATACTCACATTCTAGGGCTCTTTGTTGCTGCCAACAGTGGCTTCATCTGTCTGTTAAACTTCCTCCTTCTGCTTATCTCCTACATGGTCATCCTGTGCTCCCTAAGGACCAACAGTGCAGAAGGGAGGCACAAAGCCCTTTCTACCTGTATTTCTCATATTACAGTAGTGGTTTTATTTTTTGTTCCATGCATATTTGTGTACATGAGACCTGCAGCTACATTACCCATTGATAAAGCAGTTGCTCTTTTTTATACTGTGATAACTCCCATGCTAAACCCATTAATCTACACCTTGAGAAATAGTCAGATGAAAAATGCCATTAAGAGATTGCTTAGTAGAAAAATCCAATCAGGCAACAAATAAACCAGCAATCATGCAACTTCAGATGGACTGGAGAAAGAATGGAATGGGCAGTTTGCATGACCTCAATCTGGAAGAGTTACTTAAACAATAAAGCAACAAGTTACTGCTAAATGTGTGTTAAACTGAGGGAAGCAAGAAGGAGTGCCACAAAAGGGAAATGCCTGACTCAGGCTGCTTAATTGTCACAACAGACACCTAACTCAAACAATATACAAATGCGTGGTACACACACACACACACACACACACACATACACACACACACACACACACACACACACACACACACACCTTGCCTCTGACTTATACCAAGTACCAATTGACTATATTTACTTTCTTTGAGAAAAGCTTGTTCCAATGAGCTAAGTTTATATAGTTTTTTAGGTCAGAAAATTCTGGCTTCTCCTTTCAATGTTGTTCATTATGAAACTACACAAATAATGCCTTGGGAAGCTATGTCTTGACTAGTGAGCCTTTGCCATCTCAGTCTTATTAGTAACTTAGCATAGATATTTTCCCATTCAGAGACTTTCTTTTCCCACCATAGGGTCTGCCTGAAGAGGACAATGATTAGAAAACAATTTGGGGCATCTCTCTTCTCATTCACAGTTTGTTCACTGGTTTTATCAGAATTATGCCCTAGTTTCTCCCATGGTTAAGTGTAGGACTTAAACAATAAATCATCCCAATATTCTAATCTCCCTGAGTATGAATACTTCCTTTCTTATGCTTTTAATTTCTGCTCTTTCAGTTGCATTTGTTGTTAGTGTGTGTGTGTGTGTGTGTGTGTGTGTGTGTGTGTGTGTGTGTGTGAATGTAAACATCGGTGAACACATATTCGCTGTTCTTTTTGTGGAAGTCCTCTGGCTTCTGTGCTGTTTCTCACCTTCCACCTTTGTGTCAGTTCCAAGGATCAAACATCAATTACCAGGCTTGCCAAGCAAGCACCTTTACATACAGAGCCATCTTATCCACACGTAGATTCATTTTTAATTTTTAAGAAAGTAAAATATTATTACCTCATTTCCCCCTCAATTCCTCTTGTTTCTCAAAATTTTTCCACCCACCTCTCTCATTTGCTATGTCTTTAAGTGGTTTTTATATTCATATGTGTAAATTGTTTATATATTTTTACTCACTGTGGACACACTTTTGGTCATGTTGCTGACACATACTTTGATAAAGTCATCTGTCAATGCCTGAGCTGCAACACTTAATGATGGATATTAAACTATTGTGTGTGCATCACTAAAGCTAATCTGCTACAACTTGTCATTGTTTCTTCATCAATACACACATTTCTGGATAAATTAGAATAATCATATAGGCCTTTGGAATGTAGTATACCAGCTCACAGGTCACATTTTGAAGCAGACAGAAATCTAGACATAGGTATAGAAGCTAATCCAGGTGGTAGAAGTGATCCCTATGGAGAATTAGCATTGGAATGTAGTAGCATGCTCTCGGAGAAGACCATGATAGTTTCCTCAGACAATGTAGGGTAAATCCTTCTGACCTGAGACTGCCAACTGAAATGAAAGATAAGTACTGCTGCATATGGAGACATGTTTATTAACCCTTACAAATGCTCATCTCTTCTATTGTATTATTTTAAATTCATTGAGGAACATAAGACAAAACTTGGGTTTTAACTCTTTCTAATCCTCTCTGTATAACAAGTTCTTGTCTTTATTTGAGACTTCTTTAAACCTAAACTGGGAATCTTAAGAAAGTAAAAAGAGAAAGACTGGATTGAAGAAAGCCAACTTTTATGTGGGGGAGAAAAGATGTGGTCTTACCTGATGACTGGCCTCAGCCTAGAGCCTTGGGAGAGGTATAAAATATATTCTACCACACAATGATGGCCACAGGGTTTAAGGAAGAGGGACTTCATTTTGTTTGCCCATGGCAATGATTTATTGTCCACTAAGAGGTCTTACGATAGTAACCATAACTTACAATTGCCTAGAGAAGGATAAGAATGTTAACTGTTAGTTTCCAAATCATGGTAGTTGGGGGATTTGGGCATATGCCTGTTAGGGAGGATATGAGTAGGATTTACAAATATCATTTTTTCTCTCCATCTTCATCTTTAAGATCAGATTCCCAGTTCCAGTCTTGCACACTCAAATCATGATAACCCACCACCCATACTTCAATCTTGTCCTCTGTATGTCACATATCCCAATGTCATTAGTTATCTTTCTTTTTAAAACAATTTTAGAGTGTGCTTGTATGTATTCATGTATGTATATTCATGTAAGTGCTGGTTCCCTCACCAGTAGCTGAAAACCAGAAGAGGATGCCAAATTTACAATCATAATATAGAAAAATAGACAAATTCTATAGATTAGTTTTGGAAAATATTATGGTCCAACCTTAATAATCTTCCTCCCAGGGGCCCAGAAGAGAAGCTATGAATAGTACTAATTATTTTTAGGAAAAGTATCTAAGACACCGAACTCTTTAGTTCATTGATTTTATTCTTCTGAGTTAGTTCTCTCTCTACACAGCTTCTATTCTGCTCTCATGCCTAGCTCCTTTTCTAGCCTCGTTTCTCTCAACATTCATCTGCTGAACCCTCTATGTGCTATCTTAATTCATTCATCTGAGTTTTGCCCCATCTAGGTTCTCATCCATCTAGTTCTTTTTCATCTTAGCTCCTCTCCCATCTCCTTCTTTCTTATCTTGATCTTCCCCATCTGACTCTTCCTCATCTTCCATCTCATTCTCTAGTACTCTCTTCTAGCCCTTCAATGTTCTTCCCCATCTCAGTTTGTTCCTTTCCAGTACTTAATCATCTAGTTCTTCCATTCTCCTTTCTCCATCTAGCCCTTGCTCTGAAAATAAAACTGCCTTTTATCCCTTTGGCTCTTATCTCTCCAAGCTATCTCTGCTCCAACAGTATCTGCCAGGGCAGAGGGAAGTGAGCTCAGTCCCTAGGCAACTTGGCTAAGCAACTACTGTATGGCTAGATGTACCTATAAGTAGGAACCTTTTAGTTCTGAGTTCATTGTTAAGTGTGGATCTAAAACTAGAGATAAGACTGTAGAAAAGAGAAAGTTAAGCTTAATTAGTACATCCACCAGGCCTTCTCAAACAGATAATCTGGATGATTCAGTCTGTTCTTACAGAGTAAGTACAAAGATATCTCTAATAAGATAAGTTCCTCCATTCAGAGATGGTTCTGGCTGGTCTCTGCTAATGACAATAATTAGAGAAAGGCTTAAATTAGGGATCCTGGCTGTGTTACTGCACAGAAGGTTATCTAAATATTCCTTTAGTAGAGGGGAAATGGTACCCAATAAATGAGGGAAAAGCTACAATAGCACACAAGAAATTCATAGCAGGAAACAGTTAATAATCAAAAGCCAATATCACCAACAGTCCTTGAGCTTCAGCTTGACCTCTGGAAGGCCCTTGGATTCTTCCAGGTATTAGCTTGTCATAATCAGCTGAAATCCTACTTCATATATTTTTTCAGTTTGTAGCAAATTATTGTTAAATATATTTGATTGCCTCTTCCTCCAGACAGTAATTTTGGTGATCTAATAAGAGCATTGTGAGAATTCATGTATTTTGAGTTTTATAGAGATGACTACTGTTTAATACCAACCTTTTTCATGGTTTGCTGTTTGTTTGTTTGTTTCTTTTAGAAGAAAAGGCTCTGAGTACATAGACATGGGTAGACCTGGTGAGACCAAGTCTTGATTTGATAAAAAGCCAAATACACAGAGGCCTATACTATTCAATCTCTATACTATATGTACTAAACATTTTAAAATGTTAGAAGAAAAGATTTGGACTGTCACTAGCCTAAAGGAAGATAAATGTTCGAGAAGATGAACATTTTAATCCTGAATTAAACAATTTGCAAAGTATATATGTATAAAATATAAATGGTATATGATAAATATATTCAATTTTCTTACTTAGATATCAATTTGTAAAAATAAAAATTAAATATACTAACAAATTCAATGTATGTTGTTCCAAAGAAGATATACCACTGTGCAAAAACTGAATAAAAATGTGTTCAGTGGCAATCACAGTCATGAAAACTACAGCCTCTGGCAGGCCTTGCCCTTCTCCTCCACTTCCTCTGCCTTGCTAAAACACCATTATTAGTTAAGTGAAGACCCCATGGGAATAGGAAGAAGCAAAGTACTAGAGAGGTCCCCAGAAATCAACAAAGATACCTCCACAATAAACTACTGGCAATGGTCAAGAGAAAGCCCAAACTGACCTACTCTGGTGATCAGATGGCCAAACACCCTAACTGTCCTGGTAGAACTCTCATTCAATGACTGATGAAAGCAGATGCAGAGATCCATGGCCAGGCCCCAGGTGGAGCTCAGGGAGTCCAATTCCCGAGAAAGAAGAGGGTTTGTATGAGCAAGAGTTGTTGAGACCAAGACTGGAAAAAGCATAGGGACAAATAGCCAAACTAGTGGAAACACATGAACTATGAACCAATAGCTAGGGGGCCCTAACTGGATCATGCCCTCTGAATAAGTTAAACAGTCGATTAGCTTGAACTGTTTGGGAGGACCCCATGCAGTGGGACCGGGACCTGTTCTTAGTGCATGAGCTAGTTGTTTGGAGACTGGGGCCTATGAGGGACACTTTGATCAGCCTGGGTGAAGGGAGGAGGGGACTGGACCTGCCTCCACTGAATCTACCAGGGTGAGCTGAATCCCCAGGGGAGTCCTTGCCCTGGAGGAGAAGGGAATGGGGGGTGGGTTTGGGGAAAGGCTTGGGGTGGGTGGGAGGAGGGAAGACAGGGGAATCCGAGGCTGATATATAAAATTAAATTAAATTATAAAAGAAAAAAAAACACCATTATATTTTTGGTTGTGAGCCTAGCCTTTAACGGCTGAGCCATCTCTCCAGCATGAGCGAGAATTGTTGAAACCAAGGTTGGATAAAGCACAGGGACAAATAGCCAAAGGAATGGAAACACATGAACTATGAACCAAAGGCTGAGGGGCCCCCAACTGGATCAGGCCCTCTGAATAGGTGAGACAGTTGATTGGCTTGATCTGTTTGGAAGGCATCTAAGCAGTGGTACCAGGTCCTGGGCTCGCTGCATGAGATAGCTGTTTGAAACCTGGGACTTATACAGGGACGCTTGGTTCAGTCTGGGAGGAGGGGACTGGACCTGCCAGGACTGAGTGTATCCTGATCTCAGTCCTCAAGGGTGGCCTTGATCTGGAGGTGGTGGGAATGGGGAGTGGGCTGGAGGGAAAGGGAAGGGGGTAGGAAGGGGGAGAACAAGGGAATTTGTGGCTGTTATGTAGAACTGAATAGTATTGTAAAACAAAACAAAACAAAACAAAAAAACAAACAAACAAAAAAAAAAAACACCATTAGATTATATTCCTAAGGCTAGCCTCCAAGGTCTACTTCCATTCTTTGCCATTTCCTCCTAAAGTTGACTGCCAAAGTCCAGCTATTGAAGTATTGAAGTCCAGCAATCAAAAGCTGCTTTTAGCTCACATAATCAACACGCTCAATTAAAATTAAACACCTCATCCTAACACAGGGTTTCCCCTTTTAACTTCATAACTGCTATTTTCCTATGGGCCACTCCTGTCTCCTTTCAATCAAGAGCCAGTCCTTTGTCCCTCACTCTGTGACAAACATTCCTGACTCCTTTTCTGCGGTCCCTTCCTCTTCTCTCTAGTCCTCTCTCTCCTGTCTTTGTCTCATATTCTCTGCCCTCTGTCCCTCTGGGCAAATAAATCTCCTATGTGCTGACAACTCGATCTTGGTGGTCCTGAGCTGATACCGATCCTTTCACTATCAGTTTTTCCTGAATTCTAAGGAGACAAATCAAAGAAGAACTTCTACAGAATATCTGGCTCATATTTCTTAATTGAAAGTAAGGGGACACATTAGAAAATGACTTTCCCCAGACACCAATGTTTTATATGATTAATGCTAAATACTCCTCCTGGGAAGGCAAAAATAAATAATCATTTGTCAAGTTCCTGTGTAAAGATAGATATCAGAATACCTGTGATGAATTTCAGAAAAGATTACTTAATTTGTAATGTTCATTCTAATGCATATCTACTGGAAATTATCTGAACTCTCATTTCACTTCAAAATTAATTTTTAATTTTCTACTTTTATCGATATGTGATATAAAGTTTACATGAATTTTCCATAACACTTTGCTTTATTCAAACACATGCTTTTTATGAGTAATTAAAATTATACATGGTTATGAGGTAAAATGTGAAATTATGATAGAGATAAGAAAGATGATAATTAGGCATATGCATTTGCAAATAGACAATGAAAGATGATAGATGAAAAATGTATTCTAATAATTTTAAAATATATATTACTGTATGATCTAGCATCACAGTGCTGTGCAATAGATCTGAAGTCACTCTGTGTGTCTAACTTTGACCTTTTACCCATGTCTACTCACTACTCCCTGACCATTAGAAACTATGAATCTACTATTTCTCTGATTTCCTGTTTTACATTTCATGTATACCTGAGATCACATGATATCTGTCTTATACCCAGCTTATTTCATTCAATATAATTCCTCCTCTGTCTTTGTCCTCCATGTAAATGACAGAATTTCCTTCTATTTTATGGATATATAGCATTTCATTGTCTACAATTTTCTTGTAAAATTAGCTTTTGATGGCAAATTCAGTTAGTTACATACCTTGCTTGTTGATAATAAAGATATGTTAACCATAGGCATGTTTATATCCCCTTCGCTATAGTAATGTCCTTTCATGTGTATGTGTATTCAGTGGTGTAATTTCTGGGTCAAGAGATTTTCTGCAACTTTTTTTTCTTAATCTTCAAATAGTTCTTTGTAAGGGCAACATTAAAATCCATTCCTTTAATATGTTACAATGGTTGAACTCTTTCTATATCCTTACCAGCCTTTATAATCTTTAATATTGTATTTGCAGTCTTTAGTGTTGATAGAAGTATTTGTAATTGGGTTGAAATAGTGTCTCCTTGCCATTTCATTTGCATTCTCCAGTAAGTGGTGATGTTGAACATTTTATGTTGTATAACAGTTTCTTCAGAGATGGTCCATCCTGCACAGAAGTACCTTAAAACAGAAAGTAAACAATACAAAATAGCATCAGGAAGTTCCTGAAACTGACCAAATTTACTAGACCCCCTTTCTCAAGAGTAAACAATAGAAACTACTAAGAATCACTGTTAGATAAGGCAAGCTGTAAATCTGAGACAAGTCCTGCTGCCTGGAAGAAACAGAAACCATCCCAACTGCCAAAAAGAGGTTTAGAACATTGAGACAGGGTTTCTCTGTGTAGCTTTGCACCTTTCCTGGAACTCACTCTGTAGCCCAGGTTGGCCTGGAACTCACAGAGAGTACACATGCATAAATTATCCAAAAATCATGTCCACTGCATCTTTCTCTATTATCCCTATTTTATTCAGTAATTTATTCAATTATCTGTGACTATGAGCAATCTGACATGTATAATATAAAATTAGATAGGTTTCAATGTTTCAGTATTTTGTTCTTCACAACCTTTAATCTTACATAACCTCTTACCAAACTGGTAAGATTTGTGTTAAATTAATCAGGTTTCATACCTGCAGCATATTAGTCATATTAATTTCATAGCTAGTGTCTAACATATACCAGAAACTTTTGAAATAAAAGCTATTTAGGAACTTTATTGAAGGAGTGCTTTGCAATCTAAAGTGATAAAGTAAAAATCAAACACATATATCATATCAGCCATTGGAAATGAGCATTTTTAAGTAAGTTTAGGGTGATGATATTAGAATATTAAATACATTAAAAATTATATCCATTTTAAATCTTTCTGAAAATCCTTTATGAAAGGTGATGATTTTGCCATGAATATAGTATAATAGAGATATATATTACCACTGAAAGAGGTAATAATTTTCCTGCAGCTGCAAGCTAACTGAGGTACACTAATCCTGAGTCTGTTCCTATGTAGTCTGTAGACCCCCAAATCCCCCCTTGCTTTACCCCCCTATAAAAAAATTGTGCCCCATTGCTACTTGGGGTCTCTCCTGCTCTGCTGCTTTGGTGCATATAATTAACATACCCAATCAAAGTGCCACCACACCCTAGCCCATTCTAACACAGATTTCCCTTTTTTCTCTTCTTAAAAATTACACCTGCTAGGTCATTTGCTGTAGTTTTTCTCCTTGAGTCATAAGGCAGCTACTTTATTTTCTCAATGGCAGCTAAGTATAAAATACCATAAAACATGATTAATTTGTGTTTGTAGGGCATTGGTCAATTCTATGAAGTCTCTTCACATCAGCATGTATATATACTATTTTTTACATAAGTTGTTTTTTTTCAAAAGTCTCATGTTCAGTCAAGATTGGCCTCAAACTTGCATAAATTTACCATTACTCTACAAGTGCTAGAATCACAAGTAAGTACCACTTAATCTAGCTTATAGAGTATCTATATGCCTATAATTCATATGAATATTTTAATAATTATGTATATTGTACAAAAGTACAGATATGTCTACCCATCTAGTCCTACACACAATGATAGATATAGATACATATATAGGTAATTTTTTTTCTACTTAATTTGATCCCAAAATGGTTTTTTTTGTTAAGACACTTCGCAAAGAGTGCTATTGGAATACATCCAACAAAGTAAGTAAGCCTTCAGTTAATGTCCACGTGGTAATTGTGTATGAAGTATTTAAAGGATACCCAGTTTAAAAACTATTTTTACAGCTGACTCATGTAATGATATTTCCAGAGATTCATTTCATCTTAAACATGGCACATTGCTTCATATTTACAACTGAATATCTGTGATGGCTCAGTGACATGCCGATGTGACCAAGAATCTCCTAGGGTAAGTCTTCATACGTTTATTTTAATTCTAATTTCATGACTTTCAAGTTCTTTCTGACCCATGTTGACATTAAAGGAGCTGCACAGATTTTCCATTCCTGTGAGTGGCTACACCTAGAGTAAATACCTTCATTGTGTCACTGTGCAGAGGTTGTAGCCTCCTTTACCCTTCCCAGATATGACATTAGATCTCACTTTACTAACAAATATGACTTTGACTTTCTCACATATTTGTAACCACCATTGTTTAGAAGACAGTTATTAAAAGCATTGTTCAATGAAGCCCCCAGCTGTAATCTGAACATATAACTGAATAAATGGAACTCTGCATTTCATATATTTATTTTCAACAAGAAAAATATCTGTTTTAAAATCAGTGTATGTGTGTATATCTAATAAATATATTTAGTACTTTGGTAAATTTTTGGTTTTGACTCTGCTATCATTGGAATATATATGTCATAATTTAATTAAAACAATTATACGGTATCCAAATAAACATATATATGTATATATAAGTATACATATATACATACACATATATATGTGTGTGTCAGTGTATGAAATACTCCATAATGAATATAGTATGAACTCCATCAAAATTTCAATATCAAACTGAAATACTAATGTTTTTTTAAACTTGAAAATTAAGGAAAGTTCTGATTTATTTCAGATATTGTTTCTTCTTTCCTGAATGTTAACATTATGAAAATTCCTTGAAATGCTAACAGCTTTAAAATCATAAGACCTATTTAAACAGAATAGATTGAATTGGGGACGGTAATTAAGTCATTCTTACTATGGGCTAGGCAGACAGGTTTATTCTTCAAAGATAAAATTTTATGTTATTTCTCCTTTGGCAGTCTTGTGTATTTAAATGATCATTACATGAAGGTTCAAAATATATAGCATATAAGTTTCTTTTTATGGAATTACAGGGTTCAAATAAATGAAAACATATTGAGTTAAACATGCAAAAATATTTTGAATGTTTTCAACATACTAAACACAGATCTTGCCTAAAATGAACAGGGGACATTTAATTCAGAAAGTAAATAACTCAAATTACATTTCCAAAATGAATTTTTACTTCCAAAAATCTATGGCTATTCATTATTGGAATATGAAGCCTATTTAGTAAGGATTTAACTGATATTTTCAAAATAAAAAAAAAGAGAATGGGAAGTGATAACTCATCATTTTATACTTTTTATTTCTCTTTTTCAGATTATTTCTGACCATGTGATTTCCTCTCATGGACTGACACAATGCAGCAGAACAGCAGTGTAACTGAGTTTATACTGTTAGGCTTGACACAGGATCCTCTGAAGCAGAAAATGGTGTTCATAATCTTCTTAATTTTCTATATGGGGACTGTGGTGGGGAATGTACTCATTATTGTGACAATCAAGTTCAGCCGGACTCTTGGGAGTCCCATGTACTTCTTCCTGTTTTATTTGTCCTTTGCTGATTCCTGCTTTTCAACATCCACAGCCCCAAGACTCATTGTGGACACCATCTCTAAAAAGAGCATCATTTCCTATAATGAATGCATCACACAAGTCTTTGCTCTCCATCTATTTGGCTGTATGGAGATCTTTGTCCTTATTCTCATGGCTGTTGACCGCTATGTGGCCATCTGCAAACCCTTGCGTTACCCAGTCATCATGAGCCATCAGGTCTGTGTCATCTTGATTGTTCTTGCCTGGATAGGGTCTTTTATACATTCCACTGCTCAAATTGTTTTGGCCTTGAGATTGCCCTTCTGTGGGCCCAATCTGATTGACCATTACTGCTGTGACTTGCAGCCATTGTTGAAACTTGCCTGCATGGACACATATATGATAAACCTGCTATTGGTGTTTAACAGTGGTGCAATTTGCTCAAGCAGTTTTGTCATTTTGATGATCTCATATTTTGTCATCTTACACTCTCTGCGAAACCATAGTGCAGAAGGAAGGAAAAAGGCACTTTCCACATGCACTTCTCATATAATAGTAGTTATCTTATTCTTTGGTCCCTGTATATTCATATATGCACGGCCACCAACTACTTTTCCTATGGACAAGATGGTAGCAGTATTTTATACCATTGGAACACCATTTCTCAACCCACTCATCTATACACTAAGGAATGCAGAAGTAAAAAATGCTGTGAAAAAGTTATGGCATGTTAAAATTATGACTGAATGAGTCAGGATATCAAATATTATCATTTCTGAGTATGTTATAACATATAGCTTTCTGAATTCTTAATACTCCTGGATGAATAAAGAAAAAGAAAAACTGAGAGAAAAAATTATATTCCTCTCCCATCTTCTGAATATCAATTCATAAATGTTGAGGGAAATAATTAGATACAGAATGAACAAAGAGTTATAAGTTAACTAAATATAATCAGACATAAACTCCACTACTGTCATTAGACAGGAAAGGGACAATTTGAAGTTTATGATATCTGGAAAATGCAATACAAAAGATAGATGGGGCATTAATTATCAGTTACTAGGAAAATGAAGTATTGAAAATCAAATTGTTATTTCCATCCATGTTTTATGTAGCTACACAGGAAAAGTATATATTCTATAGAATATGACTAATTAGGTATCCATTAAAAATATATATGCAAAAATTACATATCTTAATAAAAATACTCCTAATCAATGGCTACAGAAAATTACTAAGATATTTTGTGCCATTACTAGACATAGTGTAGATTAATTCCTAAAAGTTGTGCATCACTAATCTTTCTACTGAATTCTTTCTTCTAAGTAGACAGTCCTCAATTTTTAAAAGTGGCCATACCTTTGCACAAAAATCTAGTGTGTTAGGTTTCCTCTCTGCTTCTATTTTTTTGTTTGTTTTCTGGTATTATCCTGATAGCTTCTCTCAAAACTTATGTCTGGGTCTTTTTTTTCCCCTGAAAGATTAATTTTGGAAAGGTTTCCTATAAAATATACTGCAGCCATCTACAAACACATGCATTTGATAGGAAGAAAGATGTTTACCACAGCTGTTTAAACTGGTCATTTCCAGTGAAGCATTCAGCTTTCTCCTCATCACTTATCAGGCATAGTGGCTGAATAAGCATATCAAGGTGGCATTCTTTCTCTAGATTGCTTTTAAAAAGGTCCTTCAAATAAGATGGTGTTCTTTTCTTTTTTAAAATTATATTCTAAACATGATGAAAAGTAAGTGAAATTACCACAGGCTCTCATATAATACCATTCTTTTCTCAATAGCAAGTTGAAGAGAGCCCACTACTTCTGCAGTGAGCCACATTCCCTTTCTTTCAATAAAGAATATGGGTAGATTTACTGGTTAGAATTGCTAATAAAAATCTCCACACCCAAAGCTTGAAGAAAAAAAAGTTTTTGCACAGCAGTTAGGTTAGCATTAAGTTATAATGTGAACTTTTATTATGTTTATTTTGTTGTATTAAATTGCATACCAACTTGACTAGTACCAGAGTTCATTTTATGAAACTTGATCCTCATTAACCAATAAAAAGTGTTACTAATTTCAACCATGTCTCCCATAAAAAAATGATATTTTTAGCAAATTAAGTAAAGCAGAATAAGATATTCTTACATTTTTTTTTAGTTCCTGAGACATATATATAGTTCAGTGTTTGCACTGGTTTCCAAAATTTGATATGTCTGTCAAAAGTGAGGAGAGGCAAATAAATAATAAACAGTGGAAATATAAGTCCATCTCTGTTTAATTTCTTATGAAACATGTACACACACCCAGACATACACATAACCCAAGTCCCAGGAATGATAATAGAAGTTGGGATATGTAGAATGAAAGAGAGCACACAGAAGTCCAATAAAGGAATCAGTATTTGAAAATAGAATAGGAAGCTGAGTAGACAGAAAAAATTATAGAAAGTCTTCTGAATTTCCAAATTATTAGTAGTTAACTTAAACTGGAAATATACAGTAAACTTATATTTAAAATTCTTTGGCAATATATCCACCTGAAGGGTAATTTTGGAGTGATTGTGGACTTCATAAATGATTAGGAGAATGCTTCATGAATTCTAATTATCTTTGTATCTCAGGTAATTGTAGTCTGTTGTGCCCAATAATATTTAAAAATCACACCCGTGACTCACTCGAAGTTAGTAAGTTAGCTAATTATTTTTTTTCAGATGAAAAATCTAAAAATAGATTGTTTACTTGAGGTTGTTTTGTTATAAAGTTCCAGAATTTAAGATGATTTCTGTTTGATTGTTTTTGTTATCTGGGACTGAATCCAAGACCACATATATGCCATTCAAGGACTCCACCCTCAGAGCAGCCCCAGAGTCAGATTCTGAAACAATTTATGCTTTTTAACCATAAGCTATTTCTTTTGAAATATTTTTCAAAAATTCTAAAAGCACAGGGAATCTGAAAGGCGATGTAATGATTGTGAATTACACATACTTTAACCATCAGGTGGGTGTGTAACATATTTAGAGTCTGTATTCTAGGGATGAGACTGTAGCTCAGTGTTAAAACACTTTTCTGTGATGAATGAGGTTCTGGCTTTAGTCCTCATATCTGCACACAACATTATCTCCTTAGCTTTCTAACAGTCAATGGTAATCCTAATATTGATTTAACCACTCTAAATACTTATTTTATAAAATGATATGAAAAATTATTAGCCAGCTTTCTGGATTCCATCACCTATGTTCTGACACCTTGCTCACCCTTGATAAAGCAGGGAGGGGCTTGGTCCTGCCTCAACTGAATGTACCAGGCTTAACAATCCCCCTATGGGAGAACATACTCTGTTGGAGGAGGGGTGGAGGGATGGAGGAGAGAAAGATGGAGGGAGCGGGAGGAGGGATGAGAGGGGGGTCTGGGGTTGGTATTTAAAATGAATTAAAAATATAATAAAAGAAAAGTAAAGTAAAAGGAAAGAAAAAGCCTCAAAAGAATAGGGGGAAAAAAGAAAAATTAAGCTTAATTTCTCACTCTTACAAGTAAGTCAAAAGTGAAAATACTTCCTGTTTTGTTGGTTTTTTTTTTTCATGAGGATTATATAAAATATAATGAATAATTTTCAATTGGAAATAATATATGACATTTTCATCATAAAGTAGGATTTTCAAAACAGAATCATTAATAATTCTTGTCTGTATATATTGATAGGATAATAATTTTAAAAATCAAAGGATCTTATTTATAATTAGAATGAAAGATGTTAAACTGAAAATATTACTCTTCCCTGTTTCTCCCTATAAAAATATTCTCTTTGTGTTCAGATATTTTTTATCATCACATCAATTTACTATTAATGCAAAAGAAATCTGATTCATATAGCTTTTACACAGTCAATGCTGATGAGATACAAGTACAAAGACTTGCTAGAATTTAGGCACATGCAACCTTCTTGGGACAGCTCTCAATTTAACTTCTAACTTCAATACATTCTTATACCAGTCTAATGAGTTGCAATTGAAGTTAAATACCTAAGTAAATAATGAGAATAAATATTTTCTTCCAATTATTTCTTACTTGGCATATATTGGGTATAGTAACAGAGTTCAGTTTTATATTTTAATACATGTATAAAAAACCAAAAAGTAGAGCATTTTATTTCCTTATCTTTATTTTCAGAGTCTTTATGGCCCCTTAATTACAAATCTTTATGAAATATATAATTGATATTATAAGTGATTGTCATCTCAATTGTCTATGGAATACAAGAACTTAAGAATGGTCACTGCTGGCCGGGTGGCGGTGGCACATGCCTTTAATCCCAGCACTTTGGAGGCAGAGGCAGGGGGATCTCTGTGAGTTCGCTGCTAGCCTGGTCTCCAAAGCGAGTTCCAGGAAAGGTACAAACATACACAGAGAAACCCTGTCTCAAAAAACAAAAATAACAACAACAACAACAAAAAAGAATGGTCACTGCACTATTACCTAACCTTGCTTTAATCACTTAAACCTACTATCCTTCTTAAATATGAAACCTAAAATATGTTAAGTACACTGGACTACTTAAAAATAAAAGGAATGGGCTAGGCAGTGGTGGCACACTCCTTTAATGCCAGCACTCAGGAGGCAGAGCCAGAAGGATCTCCTTGAGTTCGAGGCCAGCCTGGGCTACAGAGTGAGTTCCAGGAAAGGCACAAAGCTACAATATGGTGATATTTTATTTGTACTTTAATGTGATTTTATTCATATGTTAATAAATAAAGTTGCCTGAGGGACAAAGCTAATAGCAAGCCATAGCAGAAGTTTGGCAGTGGTAGCACACTCCCTTAATCCCTGATCACATGACAGGCAGATCTCTGTGTGTTCAAAGATACCACCTGCATGGAGACACACTCCTTTAAACTCAATACCAACCGTAGAAGACCTGGAGGTCTGTATAGATGGTTAGTGACGAGGAGGTCGTGTGGTTGGGTTTACAACCAAAGAGAAGGCAGAACAGAAAGTCTATAAAAAGACAGATACACAGGAAATAGAGTACTTGCTGAGGGAAAGGACAGCAGTGGCAGCAAAGGGTAAGCTCAGCTCTCAGCTACTGCTCTGACCTCTAGGGCTTTTAACTCTGCAATTGGCTCTGTGTTTCTTATTTAATAAGATTGTTCATCCACATTTTCTACACTACACAGAGAAACCCTGTTTTAAACAAACAAACAAACAAACAAACAAATAAATAAAAGGAATGGAATCTTGAAGAAACATGTCCCATGCTTTATACACCTTTTATCACTTAGTATAAACAGCATAATATAAAAATAATAGAGAAAAAAATCTACCTGATATGAACATGTGAATTGACAGTCATAAAATGGGGCATGGGTATCCATGTTGAATACAGGGTTTATTTTCGGAGGTTCTTGGTGTTTTTAATATAAGGAATTTGAAAAAGGTCATGGATGGGAAAGCTAATAGTAAAGGCCCTTTGAAAAAGCTATATGGAAGCCTACAATTATAGAAGCTTCCTAAATTGCATGCATATATAAAAAGAGTTTAAATACAGTCCTCCTACAATTAAAGACAATGACTCAATTAAACATAGGATGCTAGTAAATAAAATCCTAGTACTGGAAATGAGATACCTCTTCAGAATTGTTGGCCAGTAGGGATACCAGAGACCTCAAAATATTACAGGCTATTGCCATTACTCTTGGTTACCTTTCAGAACTTGACAGTAAAAACCCTATTGCTGAAGACATCATATACTGGCGATATCAAGCTGGTACCTACACAGAAGGATAATTCTGGTTAGCTTTCATAGTGGTAGAAAAATGAAACATGTACTGCTTATTTCTAGAATTAGTTAAGACTCTATATGATCTCTAATATCATGACAGAACATATATCTATGTATCTATACATAGGTGTGTGTGTATATGTATTCTTATAGATTTTGAAATAATATTTATACATTAAGAAAAGTTTGAAAGAGTGAACAAAAATGAGATAATGAAACTAATGGCGATAGAAAAATTCCTTAATTTTGCTTTCCTTCTGTCTCATACCAGTGGCTTTTCTGACATAATATGGAGATTTTGGATTTTCCTTTAACAAAATGCTTGGGTTTAGAGGAGAGAGCATCACTTTTATTTTCCTGGAAAGACAAAAACAAAACCCTGCTCTAGCTCTAACTTTAGGAAGTTCCTTTTTTGGCAGATTGTTCCTTTGTTCAGGCAAAATGGTTTTTTTGCAACAGAAAAAAGTATTATCTTTTAATATTATTTTTTTTTTCATAGTGATCAAATGAAAGTCATTTGGTAGTCTTATAAGTTAGTTCGGATTGAATGACCAAGCTGTTGGATGAACTATTTCCTCTCCTAATCAAGAGGTCCCTCCTGTTTGAATCTAATCTTTTCAATCTTGATGGTATCCTTAGCTTTTCTTCTCCTGTGAAAATAAAAGCAAAACTTCCTCCCCAATGTAACACATATCCTGGTTTTCATTCTGAGTTCAACACAACTTTAAAATATACAGGATGATTTAATTTAACACATTTTGCTAATATCCAATGTCTCTCTGCATCTGTCATTCCATTTTCACAAGCATTTAAAAATTCAAAGCTAATAAAGGACTGTGCAATCTATCTCTGAGGGTCTTTATTAACAATTTCTATTTATTAAGCATACCTCTCAAACTGTGATTAGATCTTTCTATAACTGCTTGACTTGTAAGATTGTGTGGTATACCTGCAATATGCTTTATGTTAAAATATGCAAAGACTTTCATTTTACTAGAGACATATGCTGGAGCATTATCAGTCTTAATTTGTAAGGTTATCCCCATAATGGCCATCTTCTCCTATCAAAGCAGTCATAAGTGTGAGATTCAATATCAGCTGTATTTCTAATCCAATCATCTATTGGTGTTGAACTGGCCTTTAGTGGCCTAATCACATTTTTGTATTCTGAATTAGCATTTTCTAAAGCCAATGATTTTGCTGTAGCTAAATCTTTCCAGACTTGGGGGATAATTCGGTTCTGAATTATCCATGAATTTAACATATGATTCATATAGGTTGAATGGATACCATATGAAATGACCACTTCGCTAATTCTCTTCAAATTGAATATTTCTATAGGATACCGTTTAACTTCTCCATAACCTCTTGGGTGCCTATCATCTGCTGGTTGTTCTTATATAGCAACTGGATAAACTAAGTTTGATTTTCTAATAACCATGGGCCACACTTCTTCAGTATCATTATAGAGTGGTGTGGTAGGTTCTTGTCTAAATTCTTCTGTCTGTGTCTGAGTTATTTTCATTAGTAGGTCTTCATAAGGCTTGTATCTTATCAATAGTAAATCTTTCTAAAGTTGTATCTTATCAATTGAATTTTCATATTTGGCTCTTTTATCAAGCCACTTTTTAAAGGATAAAATATGAATTACCAAAATGATAGCAATTATAATCAAGATTATGCCAATCCAGGCTAAACTGGTTATCCCTTCATTTGTTTTTTTCCATCCATCCATTGTAGCACTATACAGAATTCAAACTCCTGCATTGTGATATTTCTCATTCTTAACATAAGAAAGATATTTCTTTTCTTTTCCTTTTTGATATTCTTAACTCTCTCTTTAAGAATTTCCAAGGTGTCTCATAAAATCATTGACTTCTCAATTTGTTCACTGCAGTGACATCAGCTACAGGCTTAGGGTCTCTTCCATAATCCCTGAGCATGAGTGTGCCCTCCAGAGTCCTTCTGAGAAGTCCCCTGCAAGTGGTGGCTGTGGCTGGAGCAGATCCTTGTGAGAGCAGTAGCCAACTGTGGCAGTCTCTGGTGGTGTGATTATGTACCAGGCTAGAATGACAAATTTTGTTTTTTGTTGGCTTAGTGGCTGAACCTGAATCTACTGATATTTTAACTACTTTCTATGCCCTTTGGCCTCACAGTCAGCAATCTGCCACTTAGACAGTGGCATGGCAGGTTTTCGGGTCCTGCTGGACTCAGCCAGGCCACTAAATGTAGGTTTCAACTAAGTCTTTATACTTCTGTTTACCAACAAAGACAAGGGAGTCAGATGTTAGGGTGAAAACCTGCTAGATCAGAGAGGCTGAGAACCAGCCAGCTGACCTTCCTTTATGGCAGGAGACCCAACAAGAGAAGTGTCTCTCCACTTGTCCAAAACAAAAAGACAAGGAATTTCTAAGTCCCTTCCTCCTCCTTCCTGTGCATCTCTCTGTCTGTTTTCCTGGCTTCACCCTCCTCTTTAACACTAATTCCTGTCAAAAAGTCACTGGCTCCACCAAGTTTAATTTTATTACATAGTCTCAGAGTTTCACATTGTGATCAAATATCCCTCAATAAACTTGTGTGAGTCAGTTTTCTCTAATGTGAAATAGTATTATTAGTGCAGTATTTACAGAATAATTAAACAAATTATAGATAAAACTTATGTGAAGTGTCAGACACAGAGACTAGTATGTTTTACTGAAAAAAAATTCATACAATATATTCCTATCACACTTTCTCCTCCAACTCCTCCCAAACCCTCCTGACTGCCCCATCCAACAACTCCACTCTTTCTTCCCCGTTCTCTTTGAAAAGCAAACAACAAAAGGGAAAAAAAGAAACACACAATGCAATCCACAAAATGAATCCAAAAATCTAAAACAAATTATATGAGCAAAAGGACAATAAAACAAACAAAATCCCAAAACAAAACAATATGAGACCAAAAAAATCTGCAAAAATACTGTTGAGTTTATTGTTGGTTAACAACTTCTTGGCATGGGGCCTACCCTGAAGGGTGACTTATATACGTGATGACACCCCATTGGAAGAAATTACAATTTCTTTTGTAAGCAGATATAATTGTAAATAACTTTCTGGTTGGTGTGAGAGCCTGTGTCTATTTTCCTGTCTAAGCACTGAACCCCACCTGGCTTGAATCTGTTGCAGGCATTGTGCCTGCTTCCACAATCTCTGTGAGTTCATATGAGCAAAAACACATGCACACACAAACACATATACATATATATACTTATATGTGTACATATACATATATATTATATATAACCATGTATGTACATATGTTATACATTTGACATGCTAGTATATATAGTATAAATATACATATTTAATGAAATAAAATTATTTTATTAAAAGTATTCCTTCAGACTGTGAAGAAGTTTCAGTAAAGAAGTAGTCACATGAGTATGAAGAAATGAATCCAAGCCCTCAAAATAACACTGAGGAAAAATTATATCTTGACTAATTTGTGATTTTTTTCTAACTAGAGAGCAAAAGGGAATGCCAGGCATCCATTTCTGACATCCTGCCTAGCACTCCAGAGGGCTGAGAAGCTCAGTCTATGTATTATATCCTAAAATATGTAGCTGTAGAGTTTGGGCTAAGTCAATGGCTATGGGCTGGTGACTAGGACTCCTGGTTCACTCTGGTGATGGAATGAGACTAAAGACTAGTATGGTAAGGCAAGATTAGATCAAAGATAGTGGAATTATTTTTGGTACCAGAGAAATCTTAGAAGTACATTCTATGAACACAAGTATGTAGCCTGACACTTGCTATTGCTTTACTCTGTAAGCTGAGTTAGTAAACCTTCCATTACTTCATAGAACAACTTAAAAATAATATATTTAATATATTAAAGGGAATAACATATGATATATTATATAATATATAAATATATTTATATATTATATAATATATTACATTAAATAATAATATGATATATTATATATTATATAATATAGTCATTTCAGAAGCTTTAGTCCATGGTCATTTGGCTCATAGCATTTAAGGCTATGGTGAGGCAGAATAGTCAGGTAAAAGATGCATAGTAGAGCAAAGATGCTCACTTCATGATATCCAAGGAAAAATGAGAGAAAGGGACTTGTATATCTCAGCATAATTTTTTAAAGTGTACTTAAATGATAAATCTCTTGCATTTTGGACCTCCCAGTATTATCAATGGCTCAAGACCAATCTGAAACCTATGAGCCTTTGAGGAACATTATGGATCCAAGGTATAAGAGAGCTGAATTTGTGGTTCCAGTTTTAGGACTAGGGCTCTGGGACCCAGGGCTCTTTAATGCCCAGAGTATTGCCACCCATCATGATTTTCATATTACTAAATATTACTGTCCAGTTCCTCTTTATTGTTCCATGGTAAAATATTGTGATTTCTTCTCTCACCTTCCAACACTTGTAGGTACCTCTGTCCATGCCAAGGTTAGAAAAACCATGTGATACAGAAAAGATGGGATTAGTTTTATCTTTAGCAATACTTATTTTTATATGCCCGTGATAAACTCATAGGCTGTTATCTTATCTATTTCCCTAGTTCTCATGAATGCAGATTGGTACATGCATAGACCATTATTCAAATTCAGGTTTCATTACAGGGAGATGAATGTTAGAAATTCCTATTTCATCAATTTGCCGATGAGCATTAAATAAATTGGTGTCATCATTCCTAGTAGGAAAGTCCTACTTGCAATAATATACCACCATCAGGATTCTTAGTATTAAATAAATAATGGACATAACCATTACAATAATAGCATACTTATACTACATTGAATGATTCTTGAAGCAAAATTGTTTAAAGAGTTAAAATGTACAAATACATTTCTCTTTTCACTTCCTTCCTCCAAAGCTAGCACACCCTTTAATTTCATTACCTCTTTGCCACTAATTCTTACTGTACACAAAAATATATATGTATACATATATATAGTAATACGCATATATTATATTTATGTGCATATACATATATAGTACTATACATTCACACACATATATGTATAACTAAATATAACCTGTTCAGTTCACACAATATTACTCTTATGTATGTTTTCAGACTTGTCCATTTGTCTCTGGATAAACCATTGTCGTGCTCTATGGTGAGGAATATCACCTATCCTACTCCCAAAGGAGAGAGCAATGAAGTTTAATTCAGCTATGGTACTTATAAACCACACTGACAACCAGCATGGTGTGGTAGCCCTAAGGCTGCAGTAGTGGCATGTATACATTGGCTATCACTAACAGCCCTTTAGTGGAACTTTAAAATCACACAACAAGAGGAAAATCATGCCTAGTACTGGACACCCAGATAGCCACTCAATGCTAGTGAAGTCATTGTTATTGGAGAAGAATCTATAATGACTGATTGACTAAACCAGCACAATCCTTCAAAACAAAATAATCATTTGTCCTTATGACCAGAGGTAAGTGCTGTCCTCACCCCTCATCAAAGAAGCTTTTCTTTAAAATAGGTAGAGACCACTATAGAAAACATTGACCAATCAAATGCAGAGGTGTGGAGCCCAGTCTCAATGGATATATCTACAAAATACTCCCACAATTAAGTCTCAGGCATCATTGCAAAAGAGAGGGGGGGAAAGATTGTGAGAGCCAGAGAGTATCAAGGAATTTTCTGTAAGGTTGTGTCTCCTAATAACATCATAAACTACATGCATAAAGTTTCATCAACATGATTGTGAAATATGAGGTAAATGAGTATAAACCAATAGACATGCCAAATACAGTGGTGAGAGCACCAGAAAGGATCTCTATGACACCTATCTCAGACAAGTTATCAGTATCCCAAAGTAGAGCAAAAATTGTCAAATTATATAGTTTTCTAATTTGCACCAACAACACTATTAATAGTAGCCATTATGCCTAGGCGCATGAAAGACAAAATAAGTTCCATTTACCTAAAATGGAAAAGACTTGTAATTGATTTATCCATATACACAGTTCCCATGGCTAAGTGTCTTATCTCTTTGTGGCTTGCAATTTTTGATGGCCACTCCCCATCTTACTATCATGCTGTGTTGCTCACATTTATTCTGTAGAAAGAATAAGATTTAGAAAAAGGACTCCACCAGAAGAGACTTCACTTTCCTTCAAACAGTTTTTCTTGGATCCATACTTTCTTCATTGCATTCTTCATGTCTGTATTCCTCAGTGTGTAGATGAGAGGGTTGAACAAAGGGGCAATCATGGTGTAAAATAGAGCAAATACCTTGTCATTTCCAACATTATCACCCATTGGGACATAGGTAAAGATGAGTGGCAGGAAGAACATGAACACAACTGTGATATGTGAGCCACAAGTAGAAAGGGCTTTGTGGCAGCCCTTGGATGAGCGGGTCCTCAATGTGGACAAAATGATGATGTAAGAAATGACCAAGGCAACAAAAGTCAAAATGGACAGCACCCCTGTGGTGGTAATGATTATGATAATAAGGAGTCTTGTGTCAGTGCAGGCCAGTTTCAGCAGGGGGAATATGTCACAAAAGTAGTGGTCTATCTCATTGGCACCACAGAAGGGAAGTCTGATAACAATCAGTACATGCACAAGTGAGTGTATAAAAGCAC
The DNA here is from genome assembly GCF_049852395.1 of Peromyscus maniculatus bairdii. NCBI lineage: Eukaryota > Metazoa > Chordata > Mammalia > Rodentia > Cricetidae > Peromyscus > Peromyscus maniculatus. The sequence goes on from NC_134855.1 coordinate 65,776,845, forward strand.
CAACAACTGAGACTATCACAAGAATATAACACACTGGTCTGTTCATGGTGATCATGTAGTAAAGGGGTCTACAAATGGCTACATAACGATCATAGGCCATAACCACCAAGATAAATATCTCAGTGGCACCAAAGAAGTGGGCATAAAACATCTGGGCTATGCAGCCATTGTAGGATATAGTGTTACACTGTACCAATAAGTCTATAATCAATTTAGGGGCCACTGTGGAAGTGAAACATACATCCATGAAGGACAGGTAGCTGAGAAAAAAATACATTGGATACTCACGGAGGTTGCTGCCCCTGATGGTGAGAAGAACCACCAGGTTTCCGAAGAGAATTGCAAGATAACAAAATGAGAACAGAACAGAACACATTGTCTTGACCTCCTCATTATGGAAAAGTCCCAGTAAGATAAACTCTGTGATGTTCCCATACCCCATTGTTTCTATGAGCTCGATTATTTAGAGGGAAAGAAGGCTGTGCCTGAAGCACTGGTCTTTCAAGGACTTTGTTTCATTTTCAAAGTCATTTTTTTAATCAGTAAGTATATGCATTGAGTGTTTAGGATAATTCAATTGTAAATCTGTTACTATGGATAGAATAATAAGATACATAGAAGGCTTGAAAGTATATTATAGCTCATGAGAACAAATGCACACAGTGATACTGTAAATAATAAATTAATGGTAGTTGTTAGAGATATTCCAAAACTTTACATACATTTAGTAGGAAGAACAAGGTAGATGTTTTAAAAATTAAATACATACTTGAAGTGCAAAATCAAGATGCAAGTTCACTATAGTACTTTAAGAATAAATTTTTATATTATAGGTGTATATGTTAACAGCCATGGAATTATCCAATTTTATTCAAAAGTGAGTAGGTTATCGTTATTCTCAGCCCTTCATAATGACTAAAATTACTGATTTCCAAAAGTTTGTGCTAGCACTCTACTTCAGATGACTCATGATGTCACATTATTGAACCACTTCACAGCAATCTCAGGAGTGCCATTGAAACTTATCATAAAATAAGTAATAAAGGCAATAAACAACACAAGCAAAATTTTAAAGAAGAAGGTAGATTTCTGCCCAGGTTCCAGAATGACTATGATGTCCTAGATTTCACCTAATTTCCAAGTTGATTTTCAAGTCTGTTCTGGAGGTTCTTGTTGTTGCCATCTAGGATCACCTTGGATGTTAGCACCTGCAGGGACACAAAGTGTATCTATTGGAATGTCCTCACATCACCTATTTCAACAACTTGAGTTTCTAAATTAAACCACATGTTTTCACTTAGCAGACACTCTGCATGTGCATAATGACAAACCTTAACATATGTCAGTGAAAAAAGAGAAACTATAAAATATTTTCTTCATTTTCTTTTTATTTTCTATACCTATAGTAACCTGACCTAAAATATGTTACATAGATGCTCAATTCAATACATTTTTATAAAATTAAATCAATCAGCCTTATACAGGAATGAAAATATCACTATACTACAAAGAATTAGAACAGCAAGAAATCAATGCCCTTTGCACTGTATGACTCCTGAGGTAAAGCTTCAGGAAAGGTACATTTTATACAAAAAAAGAGAGAGAGAGAGAGAGATTATGAAAGGATTTTAGAGGTTGACTCAAATTCCATCCATTGATCTCAAGTTAACACATCCTTGCATAATTATCCCCCCAAACTCTGAAAGTGTCACATGAAAAAAGGTCCACTTACAAATCTAAATCAGGGAAATGTAAATTAAGCAACAATATAATTACTCTGATTAGTCAGCATTATGTGCATAAAACTTAAAATATTTTAAGACAACATTTAATGATGGATTAGGGAATAAGTATTTACCCTGCTAAAAGAACCCCACTAAGGATTCCAAAGAATAGACGAGATCGGGTTCGTTCAGTCATTGCAACCTAGTAAAAATTTGAAAATTGGAAAAGGTTTAAATATATTGTAGTAACAAAGCAGAAATAGAGTATGGTGCTATTTTTTTTTAACTGTGGAGTACAAAGCAGAAGCTTCAGCAGCTTAACTGGATCTGTATGACAGTAAGGAGAACCACATACTGTAGGCATAAAACATAAGCAGTTAAAAAGTTGGCCTAAATGTAATGAACATGTGCAAGAAGTCACACCCAACTAATTTCTATGAGTACCTGAGTACTTATAAACGAATTAAGAAAGGTGTGGAATGGCATGATTACATTTGAGGAATAAAGAAGATGATGATCAAAAGATATTATAATCAAACTAGATGTTGCTTTCCTTACCAAAGATATTTTCCTTACTTCTTTAATTAAATACATATGCCCATTATTTTAATATGGCTTTGGAAGAATTCATTATATATCAGATGGAATTTAGATGAATAAAGAAGAAATTATAATCTCTCATTAAAACTCTGCAAAAACTTGAAGGCCCTTTTCTTTATTATTTAACACTCCGTTTCCTCCTTTAATAAGGTAATGAAGTTGTAGAAGCATTAGAATCCTAAGCATTCAAATCCACAAATTGTCACACATGATGTAAATATAAGTAAATACACTCTTGTCCCACACAGAGACAGCCAAAGAAATAGTCCACAGAAGAAAACAAGGAACACATTAGGTGAGCACCTGCATTTACACATATATCCTTAATTCTACATTTGCTCTCAGAGTGAAGAAAACTAAATCCCCTTGTTCTTTAAAGTCAGTAGGATTTGACTAAAGTTCATAAACTCTTAGATCTAAAGTTGATATTGTGGATGTAAAATGTAATGGAAAGGGAGAAATAACTCAACGTCAGATTTCCACAGTGTGTTGGATTTCTTTTCTCTTTCATAAATTATTCTCTTTAGAAATAGGCTTTGCCAATTATCTCTTAAGATACAATTGAAATCTTTCATTGTGTCCACAAGGAAGGCAGTCCATCACTGTTATTGTACTGGTTAATTTGTATGAAATTAGCTTTGGTCATCTCTTAATCTTTGCCTATCTTACATAACTCTGACCTTTGATTTTTCTCATGTAAAATGATATTATCTAATATTTTATACCACAAGGGGTTCTTGTTAAAAACAAAAATATCCACATTAAACAACTAAGTGTAGACATGGATCGCTAATATGTTGTAAGAACTAACTAAAGATTAGCCATTTTGTTATTTTCTTTTCATGAAACTGCATCTTCTTTAATTGGCTGATTTCTAAAGGGAAAAAAATTCTGAAAATTTCTGAGGCATTTGTGAGACAAGGAAAGCCCTAAGGATATATTTTCTTCAGTGATTTTAATGCTTCCCCAAATATGGATTTCTATAGAAACTGTAAGCTATTTTCACCAGTACTTTTCTGGTAAAAGTCTTATATTAATAAGAATACAAGATCTGACATTATGGATAAAGTGATCGAAATCAGTTAAAAAAATTTCTCAAGAAATCCTAATATAATACCTGCAAAAGAAAATCCCCTTTGTAAAGTGGAATAATCAGACAATACTTGCAGAAGATAACAATTCTCTTTCTGTATTAAGATGTTTTTATTAGATTATTTAAAGATTTCTGGGATTTATTATATATTTGTTTATACTTTTATTTCATTACTTATACTATTTTTAAATGCTTTAGTTTATCATCAATTTTCTATCTCAATTAATTAAAAGCATATTCTCACTTCCTTTCACAGCCTATCCCACCAGCCTTTAACAGTCCCAAATATAAAATTAAGACTTAATAAAGTATTCCTGTGACTGGTTTTCTATTGTAATACATCCTCTAAAATATTCTAGCAAGCTATTAAAATATGAAGTTAGGATACAAATGAAAAGAATTTAAGGTTATCCAAAATAGTTACCAAGCAGCTAAATTCAGAATACATAGTTCATGAAAATTACAATTATCCTGGAAAACAATTAAATAAAAATATATTAATCTATGATTTTATTTAGACTCGGTGTTTTTAAAAAAAGCAAAGGAAAGAATAAAGAATGAAATAAGAAAGTAAAATAGCAAAGCTTTCACTTTTGATGTTGGCCAGTTCCTTTCAGCATTTGAAATAATATCTGTAATTCATAAATTCATGACAATAATTTTAAAAACATATTCTAACATGCAATAACAAGTAGATATTTCAAGAGGTAAAAATGAAGTAATATAATTCACATGCTTTGTGTACTGCTGTCAAATTGTAGTTAAAATCAATGGTGTCACTAAAACTTACTCTGTGAGTGCTAGGAATAAGAATGAGAGGACATCAGATTCATTTGAAAAATTTGAAATGCACCTGGGCTTTTGGCCCTTGTCTTCCTCCATTGTGGTGATGAAATTCCACGTCCAGCCCTGCAGGGCTCAAAGCTTTTCGAGAAGCTGCAGTTCAGTATAGGAGAATTTAAGGGCACTGGAGGGAGGGACTTGGAAGCAACCCCACAGACAATCCCCTAGGAAATTCCTGAAGCAATCTGTCAAAAATAAACTCTTATGATTTTAACTACCTGTGTTTAGCTTTTCAGCTGTACCTTTAAAAATACTTGAGATTGTTTAGATATATGATGCACCATACCACATGATTTATGTTAAGTGGGAAAAAAACATTCTAAAAAATTTGCCACTATCTACACTGAAAAAAAATCTTTACATGTTCATTGGGTGTTGAATATATTGATAACAATAAAGCTTGAAATCTATTAATAATAAGCAAACTTGCCCTTTTCTTAACAGAATTAAGGTCAAACTTAGATGCATCCATTTCAAATTTCTCATAAGATGCACCTCTTATAACATCATTCCATGTTTCAAGTTATCTCATCAGGTTTGCAATATCTATTTTATTTCAGATCACATGATTCATCTTTCCATGTGATATCTTTTATTTTATCTCATTTAACACTATTGTTTTCTTGAATTTTTTTTAGTCATATCTTTTATTGTTTGAGATTATAATTACATCATTTCCCTTTTCCCTTTCCTCTCCCCAAACCCTCACATATGCCCATTCTTGTTCTCTTTCAAGTTCTGGTTTCTTTCTTGTTTTAATTCTCTTATACAATGTATCCTGAATACAGCTTCCCTACCCTCCACTCCTCCCAGTCCCTCCAGCTTCCTTTTCCCCCACATCCACTCCCCCACCATCCACCCTCACCCCATTCCCGTCTTCCATTAGAAAGGGGGCAGGCTTCCCAGGGATATCAACCAAACATGGCACAGAAAGATACAATAAGACCTGGCACGAACCCTAACATCAAGTCTGGGTGAGACAACACAGTAAGAGGAAAAGGATTCCAAAAGCCGGCAAAAGAGTCAGAGACATCCCAACTCTGTCAGAACTGTTGTAAAGTACATATATGTATATACATATATTTTCCTAAATACATAAATATAACCTGGTTCAGTCTAGATAATGTTGCTTGAAATATGTTTTCAGATTGACCATTTAGTATTGGATAGCCAGTTGGGGCACTTCCCCTTGGAGAAAACTTTTTCTCACATTCTCAGCATTCCCTAGTTGTCTGTAACTTTACCAAACATCATACTGGATGAAATTAGGCTGCTCTCACTTGTTTTTTAGGAAATTATTTAAATTATATGTTGGCAAAAAGTGGAAGTTATGATTTGAAACACCCATTACAACATAAAATTATGGTTAGATTTTAGAAGAAAATTTTATTTAATATATACATATATATATATATATATATATATATATATATATATATATATATTGATTTACTGAATGGCATGGTATTTAATGGTTCTACAGAGGTACCAGGAAGGAATTTGACCAGGCTAAGCAGATGATAAAAAACAAAACTAGAACTTGGTTTCTATTAAAATATTTCATCACTAAGACTGTGTGAAACTGAGATATAATAAAACCCATGTTGCTTTACTTTATGAAATTGCTATTTCTTTCTTTTAGTCAAATAGAAAAATTATATAATGGCACTCCTCTATGTGACTGTAAGTGCCATGTCTTAAGGATCTCAAAAGAATATCCCTGATCAGTTTCCTAGAGTAGCCTTACATACCATAAATTGAGTGGCTTAGCTAATAGAAGTTTCTTTTCTCATAGTTCTGAAGGCTCATGTTTGAGGTCACACTAGCAGTAGAATAAGTTACTGTGCAGGACTCTGAAGAGAATCCATGTTATGCACCTCCTAGAGCTTGGGAGTTTATTGGCACCTGTGGAAGTTCTTTGGTTGTAAAAGCATCATTTCAATGGCATCAAAAAATTTTAAAAAGTCATCATTTGCATAATGCATGCTTTTCCATGTGCCTATCTTTATTCCTTACTTTCCCTTTATACAAGGGTTCACGTTAAGGAGTGTTTTAACATTATTATCTCTGTAAGGTCTCTATTTCTAAATATAATTGGTCTAAGGTACAGGGAATCAAGATTCATCCTATTGTTTTCTTAGGGGCAAGTAACCAAATCACAGTAATATCCATTCTTAAGTCATGACTGAGTGTCTCTTGTCAAATGGTTTCTTACTCTCTCAACTTGTGTTCTGGCAACCTTTATTAAATCTTCGGAACTCACTTTAATAGTGAAGTTGTCATCAGGTCTACTCCTGCACCTATTCATTAACTCCTGATATTTCCTGGTATGTCTCATATCTTTGTAAGATAAGTATGTACTTTCCTAGCCAGGTTTTCCTAACATGTTTCACTGAGTTGCTCTTCTAAGCAAAAGGTGGTATAGGAATATGCTTGAGTAGAAAGCAAACACTACTGAATAAGAGGTTTTTCTCATAGGCAACAGCCTTATCTAGATGTGAAGAATATCTTTCTCTTTCAAAAGAGAGGAAGCTATTAGTGACAGCCCAAGATATATAGTCTTTTTTTGGGGGGGGGGGTTGAGACAGCGTTTCTCTGTGTAGTTTTGGTGCCTGTCTTGGATCTTACTCTGTAGAGCAGGCTGGCCTCAAACTCACAGAGACCCACCTGGCTCTGCCTCTCAAGTGCTGGGATAAAGGCGTGAGCCTCATTTCCCCACACAGATGTTTCCATTTTACTACTCAGATTTCCATCTTTTCCTCCACTAAAGTGTTTGCTTCAAGCTCAATACCTACTGGAGTTACACATTCAGTCTTATCTGCATCTTTATTGCAGATCCTTGAAATGGTTTAGTGAAGGGTCACGGTCTGCAGGAGATGCATGGCAGCAAACTCGTGGGCTCTATGTTCACTGCATGTCCAGAAGTAATGTTAGATAGACCATAAAGAAGGTCTGATGTTGGAAAAATGACCCATTGATTCTTGAAGAGTTTTTCTTGAAGAAGACCCAGGTCTAATTGTCAGCACCTGCACTGAGGTTCACAACCTGGTGTGGAATATTGTTTTAACTCATCAAAGATGTGTTACATTTGTTTATGCTGAAGAATATTACTTTAACTGTGCAAAGGAGTGTTGTTCTTGTTTATGCTGCATTTATTAAATTATGTAAAGATGTGTCACCTTGGTTTCACCATACCGGCCTAAGGCATCTGATTGGCCTAATGAAAAGCTGAACAGCCAAGAGCATTCAAAACTAATAAGTCTCCCTGTCATGGTTTGGGAGCTTGGTGGTGGCCCAAAATAAAAGCCTGTTACAAAATTCATTTACAATTCCAGCTCCAAGGCATCCAATTTTCTCTTCTGATATCTGTGAACACCAGGCACATGCATGCTGTACAGATATACATGAAACCTAAACACTCATATACATAAAGTAAAATAAATGAAAAAGGATGCATTTACATTCAATATACATTATTTTCCTTGTCTTTTTATTCTTCTCTCATATATTGTATCCCAACTGCAGTTGCCCCTCCCTCCTCTCTTTCCAGTCCCTCCCTTACTTTCCCTCTTCCCCAGATCCACTCTTCCTCCATTTCCCTTCTGAAAAGTGCAGGCCTCCCAAGGATATCAACCAAACAAGGCATATTGAGTTACAATAAAAGTATGCAAATTCCCTCATACCAAGGTAGGATGGAGGCAACTCATTAGAAGGAAAAGGGTCTCAAAGGCAGACAAAAGAGTCAGAGACAGCCCCTGCTCCCACTGTTAGGAGTCTCACAGGAAAACCAATCTACGAAACCATAACATATGCAGAAGACCTAGGTCAGACCCATGAAGACTTGCTGATTGTCAGTTCAGTCTCTATCAGAACCTATGAAACCAGGTTAGTTGATTCTGTGTTTTTTCTTATGGTGTCCTTGAACTTCTGGCTTCTACAATCCTACCTCACCCTCTTCCACAGGATTCCTCCAGCACCTTCTAATAATTGGTTGTGTATCTCTGCATCTGCTCCTTATCAGTTGCTGGATAAAGCCTCTGTAATAATGATTATGTTAGGTTCTTATCTACCGGTAGAACAGAGTAATCATTAGAAATCATTTCATTGACCTTTGTTTTCCCATTTGTACTTGGTTCTATCTTAGGTCCCTGGGCTATCCAGCTTCTGGTTCCTGGCCATGCAGGCTGAGTCAGTCATTGGTTCCCTCTCATGCCATGGGTCTCTGTCTGGACCAGTTTGCCACTCCCACAAGTCCTGTGCCTTCTTTTCCAGAGCACATCTTGCATTTAGAACAAATTGTAGGTTGAAGGTTTTGTGACTGAGTTGGTGTCAAAATCTCTCCACTGGAAACCTTGCCTGGTTATAGAAGATGGCCAGTTAAGGTTCTATAACCCCATTACTAAGAGGCTTAGCTAGCAACACCCTTGAAGATTCTAAAAAATTGGAAAATATAAAAGAAATGGACAGTTTTCTTGAGAAATACCACTTACCAAAGTTAAATCAAGATAAGATAAATGATTTAAATAGACCTATAACCCCTAAGGAAATAGAAGCAATCATTAAAAGTCTCCCAGCCAAAAACAAATCCCAAGGCCAGACAGTTTTAGAACAGAATTCTATCACATGTTCAGAGAAGAAATAATACCAACACTCCTCAAATTATATCACAAAATACGGACAGATGGAACATCACCAGATTTATTTTGTGAGACCACAGTCATCCTGATATCAAACCACACAAAGACTTAACAAAAAAAAAAGAGAAGTACAGACCAGCTTCCTTCAGGAATATTAATGCAAAAATACCTGCAAACAGAATCAAAGGACACATCAAAAAGATCATCTACTATGATCAAGTAGACTTCATTCCACAGATGCTGGGAAGGTTCAGCATAGGAAAATCTCTCAATGCAATCCACCATGTAAACAAACTGAAAGAAAAAAGTCACCTGATTATCTCATTAGATGCTGAAAAAGCCTTATACAAAATCCAACACCCTTCATAATAAAAGCCTTGGAGAGATCAAGGATATAAGGGATATACCTAAACATAGTAAAGGCAATTTACAGCAAGCTATTACCCAACTTCAAATTAAATGGAGAGACACTCAAAGCAATTTTACTAAAATCAGGAACAAGACAAGATTGTCCACTCTCTCCATATCTATTCAATACAGTACTTGAAGTTCTCGCTAAAGCAGTAAGACAATTTTCCTTTTCTTCAGAAACAGAAGGTACCAAATATTATTCTGTCAAATGGAATTTAGAACTGAAAATCCTGTGATAACAGAGTCAAGCTATAGGTATTACATACTGACAATATTCTCAAAATTGACAGGAGACTGAAACACACAGACTATAACAGGAAGTAGTATATACTACATATACCAGTGTAGTTTATTGTAGACTTTACTGTCTTCTACTAACACACACACAAAATATGATCATACTTTGAGCTAAAGAAATTATAAGATGGAGTTATTTCTCTGTCATAGAGCCCATGACCTACATGTGCAATGACCTACATTTAATCCCAGGCATTCAAAAAAATCAAAGGAATACAAACAGAAGAAAGAAAGAAAGAAAGAAAGAAAGAAAGAAAGAAAGAAAGAAAGAAAGAGAGAGAGAGAGAGAGAGAGAGAGGGAGGGAGGGAGGGAGGGAGGGAGGGAGGGAGGGAGGGAGGGAGGAAGGGAGAAAGGAAGAAAGAGAGAAAGGAAGAAAGAAGGAAAGAAAGAAAGGAAGAAAGAAAGAAAGAAAGAAAGAAAGAAAGAAAGAAAGAAAGAAAGAAAGAAAGAAAGAAAGAAAGAAAGAAAGAAAAAGGAAGAAAGAAAGGGAAATTTTATGGTTTCTAATATAACAAAATTGATAAAATTTTGCTATACAATTTATTGGTTTAAAAAAGTAATAGAAATCTTAAGGAAAAAATAATGCATGTTAACTTTTTCTATTAAAAACCACACAAGAAAATATTAACATTAGCAATATTATTCACATTAATATTCTTTAGTACTAGAGTATTAATTAATAATGAAAAAATTAACTCTAATGTAAAAATATCATCTAAATGTCAGCTTTTCCTTTGCTAATATTATTTTCTTCTGGATTGGATGCAAAACTCACTAAAATAATTTACATTTGCAATATGAAACTTCTGTTCCAAAACCTAAAATATTCCCTTGTGTCATCCTGTTTCTGTTTAATCTGTTAATATATCCAAATACCCTATCTTGAAGTGATTGTTCTTTTGGTACTAACCTGTATAGAAATCTCTACCTTAAACTATCTTATATATGCTGCACTAAATCTAATACTTTGCTATAAAGGAAATATTATAATTAGTATGCCCAGGAGAAATCTTAATATTTAAAGATGAAGAGATCAAGTCAGAAAAAGGGAATAAGGATTACAAAAGAATCATTGTGATTGCAACCCTAACATTGACAGGACAGCAGAACATCCCAGAGTCTCAAGAGTGAATTTTTCTCTGTGTATCTTATTAGTGTTCTAGAACAATCTAAATAAATACATGGCAAGAGTTTTGAGTCACAGGGTGGTGTTGGCGCACCCTTTAATCCCAGCACTTGGGAGGCAGAGCCAGGTGGATCTCTGTGAGTTCGAGGCCAGCCTGGTCTACAGAGTGAGATCCAGGACACGCACCAAAACTACACAGAGAAATCCTGTCTTGAAAAAAAAGAAACAAAACAAACCAACAAACAAAAAAAGAATTTTGAATCAATCTCCAAATAAAATAGATTCCTCCGAGTGTATGCATTTTCACCTATATTCACACTTGCTACAATTATTTGAACATAGCACAATTTACTGAATCCAGAGAAAAACTTAAGTTGATAAGACCAACATGTCTTTATAAAAAAATAACTAATTGGAATATATATGCATATACATATACATACATGCATGCAATAACAAGTGGCAGGGGAGAGGTTACAATTCTTTTCTGGTTTTCTTTTCCTTTTTTTTTTTTTTTTAAAAAAATGTATTTGTTTTATATACCAACCACAGATCCCCCTCTCAACCCTCCTCCCACTCCTCCCACCCCTGCCTACTGCCCCTGCCGCTCCGACCCATCCCTCATCCCCTCCTCCAAAAGGATAAGTTCTCTCATGGGGGGACAGCAAACCTTGGTACATTCAGTTGAGGAAGGATCCAGCCCCTACTCCCTGCCTCAAGACTGAGCAAGGTGTCCGACCATAGGTAATGGGATGCAGAAAGCTGGCTCATGCCCCAGGCATTGCTCCTGATCACACTGCCAGGGGCCAAGAGGTTACAATTTTGAAGGAGAGCAGGAAGGTATATATGGAAGAGTTTTGAGGGAGGAAAGCAAAGAGAGAACTATTGTAATTCTATTAAAATCTCAAAAATAAAATACTAAAAATAAGGAATCACTAATCGGGAAAGTAAATCTTATCAGGCTTCAAATAGGAAATGTGATTATGTAGATAGATATATATTAGGTGGAAACTTCAGAAATCTACAGGAAGGTGGTCAGAAAGTTACAAATACAGCCAAAAGTTGTTGTGACAGAAAGGCTAGAAAGGCAGAGAAACAGGATCAAACATCAACAAACACAAAAGGTCTTCACACTTAATTTATATTTCACAGTTTATCCCTCTATGTAAATTGATGCAACACCGTTTCACATTGTCTCTTTACTATATGAGCTTATAATCTTATGCCCTAAGAAACTGATATATTAAACTAATAATAAAAATAATATTTATTAACTCCTAATTTAAAGCTATGGAAAAATATAGAAGACCTTCATTTATTTCCTATCATCTGAGATCAGTTTCTTCCTCCATAAATTTTTCATGGCATTTTTCACTTCTGCATTTCTCAATGTGTAAATCAGAGGGTTGAGCAAAGGTGTCCCAATTGAATAAAATGTAGCTATCATCTTGTCCATAGGAAATGTGGTTGCAGGGCGTGTGTATATAAAAATACAAGGTCCAAAGAACAGGATGACCACAATGATATGGGAGACACAGGTGGACAGGGCTTTTCTCTTCCCTTCAGCACTGTGGTTTCTTAGGGAACGCAAGATGATGACATATGAGACCATTAGCATGAGGAAACTCACTGTACAAATGGCCCCACTGTTGGACACCAGAAGTAGGTTGATCATATATGTGTCTGAACAGGCAAGTTTCAGCAGTGGCTGCAAGTCACAGAAATAGTGATCGATCTTATTGGGACCACAGAAAGGTAAACTCAAAGCAAGAAATATCTGAACTAAAGAATGCACACAGGATCCCACCCAGGCCATGGCCACCAGCATCCCACAAACCCGGTGGCTCATGATGGTCATGTAGTGCAGAGGCTTACAGATGGCTACATAGCGGTCAACAGCCATGAGGATGAGGATGAAGATCTCCAGGCAGCCAAAGAAATGGAACGTAAAGACTTGTATTATGCACTCACTGAAAGAAATAGAGGCCTCCTTCATCAGAGAATCCACAATTGTTCTAGGGGCTATGGTTGTAGAGAAGCAGGTGTCAGATAAGGATAAGTAGAACAAGAAGAAGTACATTGGACTCCCAAGTGCCTGGCTTGTCTTGATGGTAGCAATGATCAGCAAGTTACCCAGTAATGTTCCCATATAAAAAAGCAAAAACACAACAAAGAGAATTTTCTTTCTAAATGGATCCTGTGTCAAACCAAGTAGAATGAACTCAGTCACATTGTTACTCAGCCACATTGTTTAGTGATCAGAAGTGGTAAATATGAAATACTTTATCTGAAAAAAATAAAGACATTTATTTTGAGAGTGGTATGTGATTCTGTGGAGCACTTTATGCAAAAGTAAGTAATCCTCATTAGTGATATTCTGTTATTTTTTAATAAATGATTCAACACTTTTTCCTAAAATTTTGTGGCAATCTATTTGCATTATTATGTTCCCATGACACTCTGCAAGCACAAATCCCTGTTATCACAATTATGGTTAATTTTACAACTTAATGATTATAAATTTGGAATATGTTATCTGTAATATTTTATCATTAACTTTATTTTTCATATGAAATGGGAAGCCTATCATCACCTCACAATAAAGAATGTCATATTTTTAAAATATTGTTATGCATATTTTCAGACTTGATTATATACTATTTCAGCACTCTACAAAACTTATTTCAGGTATTTTAGCCTAAACATGCGAAAAATAAATATTTATAACTTCCAAATAATCTTAAAATATCTTGTGACACTTATTACTTGACATAATCAATGGATCAGAATAAATGTTTTTGGTTACTAGAACTATCATTAGTATTACAACTTTTAATTATTACTTATTGTAGGAGAGGCATACTTTTGAACATCCAGAGCCCCGAGGTTATAGTTGAATAAGATGAAAGTGGTAGGCATCATTCTTCAATTTTTTTCTTTTTTTAAATAATTTGATTTAATTTTACATATCCACCACAGATTCCCCTGTCCTCCATTGTCCTGTTCCCCCCACACTCCCCCTATCTCACCCCCCATTCCCATCTCCTCCAGGGACTCCTTTGGGGATTCAGCTCAACCTGGTAGATTCAGTCCAGGCAGGTCCAGTGCCCTCCTCCCAGGCTGAGGGAAGTGTCCCTGTATAAGCCCAAGGTTCCAAACAGCCAGCTCATGCACTAAGGACAGGCCCTGGTCCCACTGCCTGGGTGCCTCCCAAACAGTTCAAGTTAATCAATTGTCTCACTTATCCAGAGGGCCTGATCCAGTAGGGGGCTCCTCAGCTATTGGTTCATAGTTTGAGAGAAAGCCTGAACTGACCTACTCTGGGGATCGGATGGTCAAACACCCTAAATGTCATGCTAGAAATCTCATGCAATGACTGATGGAAGCAGATGCAGAGATCCACGACCAGGCCCCAGGTGGAGCTCCAGGAATCCAATGGGGAAAAAGAGGAGGGATTGTATGAGCGAGAATTGTTGACACTAAGATTGGAAAAAAGCACAGGGACAAATAGTCAAACTAGTGGAAGCACATGAACTTTGAATCATTCTTCAATTTTTAATATTTTTGTGATAACAGTTTTATTTCACATGTGTTACAGTCAGCTGCCAGGGGACTAGAAGACAGATGCAATCCCTAGTAGTTTTAATATCAATATGTCTATAAACACCATGTTCTTGGAACAGAGCAGTAATTCAGAAGAGAAAGGAAGCTGTGATTTTGCTGAAAAGGAATGTAAATAGTCAGTAATTGACTCTTTGTTCATTTTGTTTTGCCTGCAAATGTCAATAATTATCCATTTTTAAATATCACTTCTTTCAATAAATAATTAATATAGAATATTCTATTATATTTTTCAATCTTAAGAACAGAGCTTTTTTACTAATTATTACTTGTCAAAATGATTCTGGATGATTAGATAGAACGATTGATCTATAGATAGATAGATAGACAGATAGATAATAATGAAAATGAAGATAGATGATTGATTGATAGATAAATAGATAGATGATAGATAGATAGATAGATAGATAGATAGATAGATAGATAGACAGATAGATAGATAGATGATAGATAGATAGTCAGGTCACACTAATATTGAGGTGGAATCTATGTGGAAGACATATGTATTACACTGTGCTCCTACCAATCTCGCCAACATATTTGTGGCATGATGTTGAAAGCTATTAGTCAAAACAAGAGATATGACATACAAGACCTACACAAAATTATCGTTATATTTATTTACTTTTCTCTATTTGCAAATTTTCATCTCTTTAGTAGACTTGAGAAGTGTTTGCTTTCTATAAATAAAAAAAAATACTCATTCAGATGTCAATCAAAGTTTCTCACCTTAGCTTCTATGATCTTTGGCAAAGATGTTAGGCTGTAATAGAACTGAATTGCTCTATTAATTATTAAAATGGGCCTATTCATTCCTTATTTTTGCACTCAAATGGCATGTTTGTACATGAAAATAACATATGCTGAGTGGACACGATGATGGAAAAAATGCATTCACCTCAAACCTATTTAGTCACTTCTTGGAGAATACAGTGTTTTGAATGTTTGCTATGAATTCCATTAGCATTTTCCATTTCTAGAACAAGCTCATTAACCTCAAACATGAACATAGACTTTTTATATATAAAGAATTTATATATAAATCTAGTACTTTTTATATATAAAGTACTAGATTTAACAAACGGTAAAATTTATAGTTCTTGATCAAACATCTAATCATTATTTTCATCAATAGTCAAAGGCCATCATTCCCTCTGGAACATATTAAATTTATAGCTATTATGACCATCTAGACATTTGAAGACTCAGTTTTAAAGACAACTCAAAGAATCTTTTAATGATTGTTTTGTAACAAGGAAAATAATCCCTGATTTCTGAAAGGCCTTTCCTCATAGCCTTTGTTGTACTAATGTAGGTATTTGATTCATTGCAATTATCTGAATGGCTCTTTAGTTTTCTTTCTTGAATAAATATGCAGAAAATCTATGCTCCCAAAATATCTTGCTCCACTATAACAAACTCAACGTCTTGCATATAGTGATTCCTAACAGTTTAAGTTGAGTATTGTCTCTTATTTCTTAAAGTGCAATGCTTCTCTTGTAGATCGAGAGATGTTTCAGTGGGCAAAGTGGTTGCTGAGTATGAGGACATGAGTTCATATCTCTACCACGTAAAATACTAGGCATGGTGAAATGCACTCATAACCCAAGAGCACAATGCAAACAGCCCTGCAATTCTAGCCCAACTGAACTTCGTAATATTGGAAACAGCTGAAGAAAACATCCTGATGTCCACTTCTGACTTCCACACATGGGCAAACACACCCTCACACACGTGTGTACATACACCCACACTTCAAATTTAGTTTTTATCTGATTATTTTAATGCTTTTCTGACTTTATATTCAAATCATGAATTTATTAGAGTTTTCATGTACTATGGATGGAAGGCAAGAAAATATCCTTTTTTTAAAAGCCTCAAGATCTAAATAACTGGTGAAATAACAGCATGATCTGTAAAACAAGATGTTGTATTTTAAACCACACTAATATTACTGGGGTTCTGACACCCACTAAGTGAAAATTTTCAGAATCTGTTGGTGGGGTTTTACATGGGTAATCTTGACATTTTCACATCCTCTTGATACAAATCTATTCTTCTTGGGTATCTGTACATATAATCCTTTGTCCATTTTCCAACAGAAATTGTTACCTTTTTCAGCAGGTTCTGAAAGCAATCAGGTATGAAAACTCTATTGCACTGGTCTGAAAACATAGCAGTGCTGGAGACACTCCAGGATGTCTACAAGAGACCATCATAATAATAAACACACAATGAGTTGATGTTGTAGGTGGTGGAAAGAGCTGAATGAAAAGCAACCCAGAAAAGGTGGGGAACAGAGGTGGACCAGAATGTGTAGTGATTATTCCCATGGCTCTATGCTGTACTTTGTAGTCCCCATGAAAAGCATCACTACTTCTTCATGTTCCTATCCTTGCTAATTCAGCTATACTGCTTGTCTCTCTTGTAGAGAACCTCTACATTCCCTTTATTCATGAGGAGGTTACCATTCTCACTGAAAAGACAAATAGCTTTTTCTTATCCATAGAAAAACATTCTTTCTCTGGGAGTTCTAGTCCTTCCTAAAGACCAAAATAAAGAGTGATAATCTTCCCTTCTGGTGGAATGATACATGAAAAGTAGCTTGCCTGAGGACTCATTATATAATTGAAAGCTCCAACCTAGTTATTGCACACCAGGTTCCTTAAATAATTATTTTTTCAAATATTACTAAGCAGAGGACATGATCCTTATATTTGGGGGATAGTAAATCATAATAGTGTATTTTTAGTTAAAAAAAGAGTTAACTAGGGACAAAAACTGAGGAAAAAGAATATTTTTTATCCTCAAATATTTTCAGGATTTCCCATGCTAACTTTATAGCATTTCTCTCTCACCTTTAATATATATATTCATATTTATGTGTCATTAATTCATGTTATTATTAAATAGATTACATATTGCATATATTATGTTTAGTCTTTTTTATATTTGATTTGAAAAGTCTCTGAAATAAAGTCATTTACTTTCCAAATTTCAGATGTGAATAAATCACAAATTACAATCTCATGATATCATTGCAGAAATATGGGAATAGTATAGTATTCTGCTCTTTGTCAGTAAGAGGTGAAAAAACTGACATCCTCCAGAAAACTAGGTAATGTCACTAGTCTTTGTTCACCTTACTCTTACTGTTGATAAGGCACACAATCTCCTCTAAATTCTGGCACCTATAGTATCTTAGTGATATCGTGTATTATCCCATCACCTTGCAGCTAAAGTGTTTGGGAATTATTTTGCACTCTCCAATATCAATAGATTATGGTCAAGTTTAACATATGAAACACATCCTTGTTTTCCCACTATAATTGCTCATTACAAACATGGAATTTATATAAAACTTTTGTCAACATCAAAGAATGTTTTCATCCAAATATTTCACTTGATTTATTTTCTTTATAACAGTAAGTGTTTTAAAGTGTAGGATTTTTTATATAGCTTGCTTATAGGGTGTCAGAAAAATGCAAATTTAAGACTGGACATATATTAAAATATACTTAATTAATCTGTGATAATGACAGTCAGACCTCAGAAAGCAAAACCTGTCACTTACCAGCTGGAGGGCTCAGGAAGTTAATATCATTGTCTGCCTATCGCCTTTTAAGACAGGTTTTCCATAGAGTACTGGATAAAGCAAATTTATTTTTGTATCCCAGAGGGAATTTTTTAACTAATAGTGCTATAATATATCAGCATTCTAAAATAAATTAGTCCCTAAAGTTATCATTATTTTACAGATGAGACACCTAAATGATACTGTAAGTTCAACTTTGAGTTCTATTTAGTCCACAAGAATAGCAAGGTAACCCCTATCAACCCCTATCTCACTTGAAAATCAGATGGAAACCAAAATGTGTTTTTAGAAGCTTCAGACACAACAACAAAACCTAAAGAAACAAGAAATACAAGTGGATAATGAAGAAGGTAGCAGAAAATAGGGAAAAAGTAATTTTATTATGGAAAGAAGAACTGGAGAGTGAAAGAATGTTACTGCTCCCACCAGTGCCTGAAGCTACTACTCAGGGTATTAGTAGATAAGTCTTTGAGCTCCTGTAATATAATGTGTTATGTTTTCTCATTTTCTTTATTCTTTAATATTTATACAATATACATTTGGCCATGTTTTCCCCTCCATAAACTCCTTCCAGAACCTCAACTCCCTACCCAGCCAGTTTTATCTGTGTCTCTCAACAATAAAAAAAAAAAAATAACTGAAAATCAATTAAACAATATAAAACTATACAAAAAATATCCAGTAATATTAAAATTGTCCAAAAAGTCCCTCAAAATGAAGATTGTGTGTGTGTGTGTGTGTGTGTGTGTGTGTGTGTGTGTGTGCGCGCGCGCGCGCGCGCGCGCGCGAGCCAGCTATTCCTGGGAATGGGGAGTGTGATTGAAATATACAGCAACAATTTATTGATGTAAATTGATTATCCATTTGTCATGTGGTATCAATTGCATATAGCTTATTGATTAGAGGTGGGAACAAGTATCCATTTTCTCTTCTCAGTGCTGAGACATCATCTGACTTAAACCTGTACAGGTCCAATGTACTCTCATACAGTCTCTGTGAGTTCATATGATGATCTCTCCTGTGGCTTCAGAAAGACACAACTTCTTTGGATTCCTTTACACCTCTGGCATCTATGAGGAGAGATGTTTGATGTTTGATGATGTTTGATGAAGGCATTCCATTTATGACTAAGTGCTCAAAAATTTTACTCTCTGAATTTTTTTCAGTTTTGGGTCTCTGTGTTAATTCCCATCCACTTCAAAATGTAGCTTCTCTGATGAAGGTTGAGCAAGGCACTCTATGAGTATCATAGTATATAGGTAATCAAGTGTGATTGTATTGCTATGTTCCTTAAGCAGAATAACTGCAGTAGTTTTATCCCTTGGTCCATGACCTATATAGTCTCGGAATCTTAGGTACTTTACCAGTGTCAAACATGGGTTTCATTTCATGGACTGTGCTTTAAATCTATTATTTTTATTTTAAAAAGTGGTTGGTTACTCCAGTAACATATATGCCACTACTGCATCAGTATTTCTTGATTTCAAATTTAAATCATGGAAAACAAAGTGATACAATGATAGTGCAATATGTTTCCTAGTTTACAGACTTATTTTTCAAGGATTCCAGGACTTATTCTTCAAATTATTCTGAAGGCTAACATGCACAATAAGGAAACATCTAATTTCGTTCCTTCTAAATTTAATTTCGTCTTGACAATTTATATCAGAAAAAATTATTTTTTCTTTTTTATTATTTTATTTTATTTTTCTATTTTATATATCAACCACTGTTCCACTCCCTCCCCTTCTCACATTCCCACCTACCTCTCCCAATCCCACTCCCCATTCACTTCTCATAGGGAGTAAATCCTTTCTTGGGTAGTCAACACTGTCTGGCATGCCAAGTTGGGGCAGGACTAAGCCCCTCTCCCCTTTATCAAGGCTGAGTAATGCATCCCACCATAAGAATGGGATCTAAAAAGCCAGTTCATGTACCTGGCATAGGTCCTGGTCCCATTGCCAGGGGCACCACAAATAGATCAAGCCACACAACTCTTACCCACATTCAGAGGACCTAGTTTGGACTCATGCAGGCTCCCCAGCTGGTAGTCCAAAGTCCTTGAGCTCCCACTAGCTCTGGTCAGCTCTTTCTGTGTTTTTTGCATAATGATTTTGACCTGTTTTTCTCCTATAAAACCTCCTTCCTTTCTTCAACTGAACTTCAGGAGCTCAGACAAGTGCTTGGCTGTGTGTCTTTGCATCTGCTACTGGATGTGGGTTCTATGATGACAATTAGGGTTTTCACCAATCTGAGTACAAGGGAAGTCCAGTTCCAAAACCCTACCCACCATAGCTGAGTCTTAGCTGCAGACATCCTTGTGGGTACCTGGCGATTTCCCTAGGACCAAGTTTCTCCCTAACCCCATACTGACTCACTCTGTCAACATATTTCTTCCATTGCTCTTCATCCCTCCCCAAACTTGGCCATCTCAATCTCTCATGTTCCCACCCCCATTTCCTCCCCTCAACTCCCCCTCCCAGTTTACCTAGAAGATCTTAACCCTTTCTCCTTCCATGCCAATCCATGCATGTCACTCTTAGGGTCCTCCTCTTTATCTAGCTTCACTGAGGTTGTGGATTGTAGCCCAGTTATCTTTTGCTTTGCATCTAATATCCACTTATGAGTGAGCACACACTGTGTTTGTCCTTCTAGGCCTGGGTTACCTCACTCAGGATGACTCTTTCTAGTTCTATCCATTTCACTACAAATTTCAAGATCTTTTTTTTTTTTTACCAGTGCATAATATCCCATTGTGTAAGTATACCACATTTTCTTTATCCATTCTTCCCTTGAGGAACATCTAGATTGTTTCCAGGTTCTGGCTATTATGAATAATGTTGCTATGAACATAGTTGAGTAAGTAAGTGTCCTTGTGGTGTGGTTGAGCAACTTCTGAGTTTTATGCCCAGGAGTGGTATTGCTGGGTCTTGAGGTAGTTTGATACCCAATTTTCTGAGATACAGACATACTGATTTCCAGAGAGGATGTACAAGATTGCACTCCCACCAGCAATGAATGGGTGTTCCCCTTTCTCCACATCCTCTCTGACATAAGCTGTGATCAGTATTTTTAATCTTAGCTATTCTGACGTGTATAAGATGATATCTCAGAGTTGTTTTGATTTGCATTCCCATGACGGCTAATGATGGTGAGCATTTCCTTAAATGTCTTTCAGCAATTTGAGATTCTATTGTTGAGAATTCTCTGTATAGCTCTATAGCCCGTTTTTTAAATTGGATTGTTTGATATATTGATGTCTAGTTTCTTGAATTCTTTATATATTTTAGAGATCAGCCCTCTGTTAGATGTGGGGTTAGTGAAGAACTTTTCCCATTCTGTAGGCTGCCATTTTGTCTTCTTTTTCCTTTGTCTTACAGAAGCTTCTCAGTTTCAGGAGATCCCATTTATTAATTGTGGCTGTGCTACTGGTGTTATATAAAGTAAATGGTCTTCTGTGGCAATGCATTCAAGCCTACTTCCAACTTTCTCTTCCATCAGGATCAGAGCAAATGGGTTTATGTTGGGGTCTTTGATCCACTTGGACTTGAATTTTGTGCATAGCAATACATATGGATCTATTTGTATTTTTCTACATGTTGACATCCAGTTATAACAGCACCATATGTTGAATATTCTTTCTTTTTCACATTGTACAGTTTTGGATTCATGTCAAAAATCAGGATTTCATAGGTGTGTGGATTAATGTCAGGATATTCAGTTTGATTCCATTGATCCATGTGCCAGTTTTTATGCCAATACCAAGCTGATTTTATTACTAGATCTCTAAAGCAGAGCTTGAAGTCAGGGATGGTGATGCCTCCAGAAATTCTTTTATTGTATAAGATTATTTTGACTATTTGGTGTTTTTTTATTTTTCCATATGAAGTTAAGTATTATTCTTTCCAGGTCTGTTGGGATGTTAATGAGAATTGCATTGAATCTGTAGATTGCTTTTGGTAAGATTGTCATTTGTATTATGTTTGTTCCACCTCTCTATGAGTATGGGAGATCATTCCATTTTCTGATAGCTTCTTCAATTTCTTCCTTAAAAGACTTAAAGTCCTTGTCATACAGATCTTCCACTTGTTTGGTTACAGTTACTTCAAGATATTTTATGTTACTTGTGGCTATTGTAAAGACTGATGCTTCTCTAATTTCTTTCTTGGCCTATTTATCATTTATATATAGGTGGGCTACTGATTTTTTTTTAGTTAATCTTGTATCCTGCCATATTACTGAAGGTATTTATCACCTGCAGGAGTTCCTTGGCAGAGTTTTTGGGGTCACTTATGTATGCTATCATCTCATTTGCAAATAGTGAAAGTTTGACTTCTTCCTTTCTAATTTGTATGCCTTTGATCAACTTTTGTTATCTTATTGCTCTTGCTAGAACTTTGAGTACTATACTGAATAGATGTGGAGTGAATGGACAGTCTTGTCCTGTTCCTGATTCTAGTGGAATCATTTTGAGTTCCTCTCCATTTAGTTTGATGTTGGCTATTGGCTTGCTGTATATTACCCTTATTGTATTTAGGTCTTCCTTGTATTCCTGATCTGTTCAAGACCTTTATCATGAAGGGGTGTTGGACATTATCAAAGTGCTTTCAGCATCTCATGAGATGATCATGCTGTGTTTTCTTTCAGTTTGTTTATATGATGAATTACATTGCCAGATTTTCTTATCTAGAACCATCCCTGCATCTCTGGGATGAAGCCTACTTGATCATGGTAGATGGTTTTTTTATGTGTTCTTGGATTTAGTTTGCCAGTATTTTATTGATTATTTTTGCATCAATGTTCATGAGGGAGATTGGTCTGTGATTCTCTTTCTTATTTACATCTTTGTGTGGTTTTGGTATCAGGGTGACTGTGAAATCATAAAAAGAGTTTGGCAAAGTTCTTTCTGTTTCTATTGTGGTGAACAATTTGAGGAATATTGGTATTAGCTCTACTTAGAAATTCTGGTAGAATTATGTGCTGAAACCATCCGACCCTAGGCTTTTTTGGTTGGGAGAATTTTTTTGGTTGTTGGTTTATTTAAATAGTTTATCTGTGTAGAGGGCTGAAAATAGATCCATATCTGTCACCATGCAAAAAACTTAAGTCCAAGTGGACCAAAGACCTCAACATTAATCCAGCTACTCTGAACCTGATAGAAGAGAAATTAGGAAGCAGTCTTGAATGCATTGGCATAAGAGATCACTTCCTAAATATAACACCAGTAGCACAGACACTGAGACAAACAATCAATCAATGGGACCTCTTAAAACTGAGAAGCTTTTATATAGCAAAGAACACGTTCAACAAGACAAAGCAACAGCCTACAGAATGGGAAAAGGTCTTCACCAACCCCACATCTGACAGAGGACTGATATCCAGAATATATAAGGAACTAAAAAAAAATAGACATCAAAATGCCCAACAGTCCAATTAAGAAATGGGCTATAGAACTAAACAGAGAATTCTCAACAGAGGAAATTCAAATGGCTGAAAGACATTTAAGGAATTGCTCAACATCCCTAATAATCAGACAAATGCAAATCAAAACAACTCTGAGATACCACCTTATGCCTGTCAAAATGGTTAAGATCAAAAACACTGAAGATGCCTTATGTTGGAGAGGATGTGGAGCTAGGGGAGCTCTCCTCTGCTGTTGGTGGGAATGCAAGCTTGTACAACCACTTTGGAAATCAATATGGTGCTTTCTTAGAAATTGGGAATCAATCTCCCCCAAGATCCAGCTATACAACTCTTGGGCATATACCCAAGGAATGCTCAATCATAGCACAAGAGCACTTGCTCAGCTATGTTCATATCAGCATTGTTTATAACAGCCAGAACGTGGAAACAACCTAGATGCCCTTCAACTGAAGAATGGATAAATAAAATGTGGTACATATATACAATGGAATACTACTCAGCAGAGAAAAACAATGAGATCATGAGGTTTGCAGGCAAATGAATGGATCTAGAAAAAAATCATCCTGAGTAAGTTAACCCAGACTCAGAAAGACAAACATGGTATGTACTCACTCATAGGAGGATACTAGATATAAAACAAAGATGACTAGACTGCTACTCACAAATCCAGGGAGGCTACCTAGAAAACAGGACCCTAAGAAAGACACAGGGATTGCCCAGTGACAAGGAAATGAATGATCTACATGAACAACCTGGACGTGAGTGGGGGTAATGAAGGGCAAGGTTCGAGGGAAAGAGAGCTTAGGGGAGCAGGAGATCCCAGCTGGATCAAGAACAGAGAGGGAGAACAAGGAATAAAAGATGATGACAAATGAAGACCACATGGGAATAGGAAGAAGCAAAGTGCTAGAGAGGTCCCCAGAAATCCACAAAGATACCTCCACAATAGACTACTGGCAATGATTGAGAGAAAGCCCAAACTGACCTACTCTGGTGATAAGATGGCCAAACACCCTAAGTGTCATGCTAGAAATCTCATCCAATGACTGAGGGAAGCAGATGCAAAGATCCATGGTCAGGCCCCAGGTGGAGCTCCAGGAGTCCAATTGATGAGAAACCTCTTCTACAACCTTATATCTTTCATTCCCATAAAACTAATCCCACAAAGACAATGTTGCCAACTCTTCCACCCTTCAGCTGGGGGTGGCAACAATAGTCTGACACTCTCTGCAGGTTTGTTGTCTTTCTTGTATTAATACTGGAGAAACCGCTCCCTAGGCAGTTGCTCCCAGGGAGAACTGAATTCCTTCTGCTTCATTCTCAGTTACTATTTTTTTTCCTGTCAGATAAGGCCACATTTTATAAGTTGGATTCCTTGATTGATTGGGTCTTGCCTTTGGATCATACTTGCTATTATAGAGTACAGCATGGAGTGTTTCATTTTTTATATTTAAATTCTTTTGTTTTCTTTAAGCACACACCTAGTCTTCTAAACTTAAATTGCTGGAATTCTTTTCTGCATAAAAAAACAATTGTGTGTCTTGGGGGGGTGGTGGTGGTAATATGCACATATTGTTGTTCACTTTCATTGTTTATGTGGCCAAGTGCAATATAAAAGAGCCAAAGCACAGAATGAATATTCTGCTCCCCTGAAAATTCATCTCACCAAATAAATTAAGCATTGCCTTTAAATTCAAATTCAGTCACATTCTCAGAACAGAAACAAAAATGAATCCAGACTTTTCAGCAAATATCATTCAAATGACCCCTGGTGTATTTTCTAATAGAATCATCCATTGATTCTGAAATATCATGATGAAAGCTTTCATTTTCCATAATTTCTCAGTATTCTTATTTTCAAAGCTCCTACCAGAGTGGCACATGAAACACTGTCTTTGGCATGCTAGGGATTTTTTAGACTATTGTACCACAAACAAGTTCTGAAAGCCTAAGAAACCTATGATTATGTTTATTAGAACAATAACCTCATTCCTTATACTAAATTTTGTATCAGTTATGTTATTCATTGCAGCAACAGAATTCCTGATATAGCAATCTAATGAAAGAAATTATATTGGGTTATATGTTTCCATTGGGCAATTCATCATGGTTGGTGCTTATGACACCAGGAGTTTGAAGCACTTGGTCACAGTGCAACCATAATTTCCAAGTAGAGCTGTAAGACAAATTGTTAAATGATCTTATTAATAAAAAACCTGAAGCCAGATATTGGGGTAAAAACTGAGATCAGGGAAGCAGAAAGAAGCCAGCCACATTCTTACCACTAGGAAAGCCTCAGCCAAAGAGAGACCTGCTTCCTGTATACCCACATCTATGTGCCTTTCTGTCCCTGCCTTCTTACTTCCTCTCTCTGCCCAGCTACATCACTTCCTCTTTCTGCCCAGAGAAAGAGGGCTCTATCACTTCCTGTCTTTCTGTTCAGACCTCCAAACCTCCAGACCTCCATGGTTAGTCCTGGCATTAAAGGTATGGGCCACCGTGCCTGGCTCTGTCCCCGGTGTAACCTTGAACACACAGAGATCCAGATGGGGTACACAAATAAAATATCACCACACAGACCAAGTAGTATCTTTTCTCTGCTAGCTTCTTTTTGTTTGTAGCATTCATGACACAAGCTAAGAGAAGAGCTTCCATTTGTCAGGTGGGTCTTCCCACATTGATAAATTATTCAAGAGGAACACTCAATGGTGTTTCTAGAGGCTAGCCTAATCAAGAAAATCCCTCACATATGTGCCTGGAAGCTTGTCTCCTAAGTGACTGAAGGTTATGTGAAGATGAGTATCAAAACTATCCGACACAGCATCCATTTTATTTCTTAGCCTTGTCTTATTGCATTAACTAAAATATGAAGCACTGTATTGAATAGGACTGAGAGTGGACACCTATGAGTTGTTCCTGATTTTAGTTGACTGATTTAACTTTTCTGTCCTTTCAGAAAATTCATCTTGAGAATTCATAAATTTTCTGTTATTTTTGAGAACTGCCTCTTTCTTTAGACCAGGCTTGCCTTGAAATTGCAGCAATGTTCGCAAAAAAAAAAAAAAAAAAAAAAAAAAAAATTGTGGATTTAAGGTATGAGACTCTAATTCTAGTTTTTATCAGAGTTTAAAAATTCTAAAAATGTAGATTCTAGACATGAGAGGATATTCATTCCTTTCATAACATCTGTAAGATGATTTGAAAGCATGTTTAATATAAGAGGACTGTGCATTGAGTCCATTCTTGATAAACAAAAAAAAAAAAACAAACAAACATGAAGTTGCACATTAAACCCATTCAGAAAGGGAAAATAGCAAACAGTTTGGTACATTATATTCTTCAACATTGATTCATACCCATTCTGTATTAATTCAAACATGACAGGACATGAAAATTTTAAATGATTCTTGAAATTTTAGGATAATGTTACTCAAAAGAAGCACAATTTAAATATACATAAATTCAAAATACAAAAGCTATATTCTTTCTATGTAAATTTTATATTTTTGTTCTAACACAGAATAATTTTACATGCATTATAATCTATATCTGCTGACATTTGTTAATTAATGTGAATCATCAGACACTAACAATTTCTGTATACCTGACTCAATATGTGCAAGTATGCATAGGAAATTGGATTCTGTAGGCTCAGGCCTACCTGGAAGTGCTAGGGAGTTAGATGACTTAGGAGTAGGGTGCTTATGGGAGTTCTGAAAGGAGCTTATAAATATTGAAGCACTATGAGGACATCCAGGAAGAGCCACAAAGCCTATGGGATGAGGAAGAGCTATGCTTTCTCAGTGCTTCACAGAATAAAGGGTATAGAACATAAATGGAGATAGCAATGTCAATCTCATAGTCAAGGGAACAAGTTCCTAGAGAATCGGGTTTATGGGGTGGAAAGAGTGGGCCTAGCTGATGGTGAGGGATAAAGTGTCTTAAGTAATCTAGAAGCATCGAATCTTGTAGATGATTTTCTAAACAGTCTTGTCAAATAAAAAACACAGAGCCACATACAGAGGTAATAGCCAAAGAGATCAGAGCAACTAGGGAAGAGCCAGACTACCTGCAGTCTTCCCCAGAGAGAGCTTCTTCTTGTCTGACTTGTGTTTTGATTGCCTTTTTGTTCTGCCTTCTCATTGGCTCTAAGCCCAGACACATGACTTCCTCATAACTGCCTGTCTATACAGACCTCCAGGTCTCTATGTTTGGTACTGGGATTAAAAACTCATGTTACCACTCTTGGCTGTGTCCTTGACCACATATAGACTCTGTGTGCCATGTGATCAGATTAAGGGTGTGTGCTACCACCGCCCGGAATTGTGCTTATGGCTTGCTACCTCACTATGTGACCTCTGTTCCCCAGGCAAACTTTATTTATTAACATACAAATAAAATCAGATTTCAGCACAATTAAAATATCACCACAGACTCTTAAGTTAGTGTTGCCATTAAAAGTGTTGTCCAAGATTTAGTTTTACTGGAATCAGAAATTCACATCAAGATGGAAAGGCACATCAAGATCCCAACTCAGGTCCTCATGAACACACACCAAGTTCTGGAACAAATTAAGCCATATTCCTATCCCTATAAATTAAATGACTTAATGTTTACCAGGAAAATTAAACAATCTCCTCCACATTTTCCCAATGGCATTCTTCATTTCTTTATTCCTGAAAGTGTAAACTATGGGATTCACCAATGGTGTCAAGACATCAGAAAATACAAAAACATTTTTCTCCAAAGATAATGCAGAACTGTTTTGTGCATATATTAATTTGCATGGGACAAAGAACAAAAGCACAACAGTAATGTGGGATCCACAGGTGGAGAGAGCTTTACATGGCCCTTCAGAGCTGTGAAATCTCAGAGAGAACAAGATGACAACATAAGAAACAACCAATAAAGAAAAAATAATGACAGAGAAAGCCCCACTGTTGGCAAACACTAAAATGACAAAAATATGTGCGTCAGTTCAGGCAAGCTTTAGTAACAGGAACAAGTCGATGCCAGTAATATCACTTCTGCCCCAGCGAAGAAGTGGACAGCAAATAGCTGTGTCATGCTCCATTCAAAGGAGATGATCTTCCTCTCAAAGAAGATGTCTATAATCATCTTGGGTGTGATTACAGAAGACATTCATGCATCCAAGAAAGATAGAAAAGTCAAAAAGTAGTACATGGGACCAAAGCTACACAGAGAAACCCTGTCTCAAAACAAACAAACAAAAGTAGTACATGGGGATACCAAAGAGTGTGGGACTGCACACAATTGTTACCATAATTATCATGTTGCCCCCAATAGTAAAAAGGTAGACCAACAAAAAGAAAACAAACAATATTTTCTCAACTTTTGGGTTCTGTGAAAGTACCAGAAGTATGAACTCAGTAACAAACCTCTGGTTTAGCATGATTCTTGAGAAAAAGACAAAATAAATGAGTTCACATAAACCTGCAAATATGAAAAAGAATTTCTTCATGTATTTTAATATTACCAACAATAAATAAAATAATGCAAAAATGCTCAGTACTCAACTTTCTTGTCAAAAGTATGTGACAAGAGATAGTATAACAATTTTTTTGTGCAAATGTTAATAAAGATATTAAGATCCAATGAACAAAACTATTATTAACTTGGTGACTTAGGAGACACAGGTCCCAGCACACATGACTACTTAATAGACTGAAGGGGATGATGATTGAGATACATTATGTCAGTGAGAACTTCGGAGTAATAATTGTTTTTTCTGAAGTCTACTTCTCTATATAATCATTCAAGTATCTATTATTTTCTTTATTTATGCATGAGGAATCTTGATAAGACAAGAGGGTAGATGATGAAGGAATAGAAGCCAATGGATCAATGACCTACAAATGAAAATTGGTGAAAATCACATTGGTGGAAAAGAGAAACTTCATGTTGAATATAATGTCTGGTCTTGAGACTTAATGTCCTACCAATTATGTATACAATAAAAATTTGATACAGTAAGACATATGGCTTGAAATTCATATGAATTTTCTATAAAACATGTTGACTAAAAAAATTATCTTCATATCACCAAAGATCAAGAGGAGGTTCAAGTTGAAAATGTCTAAATAAGATTCACATTTACATGCCATTAATTCTTCCACTTGAAAACTCTTTCAATAAAAAACTCTTTAATAAAACATATATATAAATATTCTAGCTCTTGAATTCATTTTTCCTAGGTAGATGCAGCTTTAAAATGTTATAGATTTTTCTTTTCTATATGTACAACAGAAATGTATTCATAAAATGCTTTTCTGTGATTTTTAAAATACATATATGTAAATATGTGTATATATACATGTGTAACTTCATATATGTACATATATATGCATATAGCAAAAGTGAGTAAAAGAATAGTGTGTCTATATGGAAAAGCAAAATGATGATTGATATTAATGACTACCATGTAGAGGTAACAAACAAATTTTACATGTGAGTAAATCTATCCTCTGAAGTTGATTACAGTTGACAATGCATTGTTCCTGAGGAGAGAAAATCACTCTATTGAGGATATGGCCACTAGCAGGTTTCCAATGTTCCACTGAAAGGCACCATACCCATAGGAGCAGCATTAATGGATTTAGTGGGTTCAGCAACAATGACAAAAGTAAAGTAGAGAGGAGGCCTTTGCTGTTGATATATTGATACATTTCATTGTATACAGTAAGAAAATCTCATCTATAAAGCAAATATTAATGAATATCAACCAGGCAAAATAAAATATTATGTAGACTGAAAAATTGCTCACTTTCTGTTGTCAAATAGTCTGAAAACAGCTTTATGTGTAAGACTCACGTACCATGAGATGAACTGTCAGACATCAAGGTTTCAGGTCCACAGAAGACAAACACATGGCTCTTTATCATAAAGGGGGTGTTGAGAAAGCTTGATGTAGCTCAAGTTGGCTTCAAAGTAACCAATTACACTAGGATGACCTTAATCTCCTGATCATCACTCCTCCACCTCCAAGTGCTAGGATTACAAGATGTGCCACCACAACCTGCCACATCAATAGTTTTATCAAGGTATTATTCAAACTGTAAGTCAACAAGATCATGAGAGTATTAACAACAGCATTATTTCTAACAATGGCCACATGCATATGTTGATGTGAAAACTGAAGCACTCAAAAAATAAAGAAATGTCACTATGCATGTGCATGTGTGTTTAGAGAGAAAAAGACATAAAATTGAGGAGTAGGGAGTTGGGAAGGTATTGGGAGAAGTTTGGGTAGGAGGAAACATGCAATATATTTATGAAAAAAATATTTGTATGTCTCAATTTAAAAGTTATACCAATTAGAAGAAATTTATTCAGGCAGTGTTTTGTTGAACATATAAGAAATAACTTCAAATTATAACCATGTTTATATTCTTTATACTAGTATACCCACTCTTAAAATTTATACTAAGAACTAAATTAGAATATTTTACATTAGGATATGACACAATGTCAAAATATTTTCTATTAGTTTATAAATTAACATTTAGTGATTATAAATTTTCCTTCCTTGTTATTAAAATCAATACAGATTTCTAAAATAAAGAAACACTGAACACAGAAATACCTAAAATATCCATAATAGGAATGACATATAAATACAACTTGCAAAATAAAATCACATGGTACATAAATGAAACACTAATACTATGAAGATCTCAACTACAGAGCATTTTCATAGTACATTAGGTTAAAGAAAATGAAGTCTCTATTTATTGATTTTATAGAATACAAGTGTAGATATTTTAATATAAATTTTGTTACTGTTTACAAAATATTCTATAATATACATCAATATTTAAACCACAAAATCAATTTCCATTTAAAGTTCTGAAAAGAATGATGTATTGTCAGATCATTTTTTACAGTATCAAAAATGGAACTCATGTGCTAACAGAGCACAGCATCATATATAATAACATTTTTAAACTATTATATTCTTTTCATAAATGGTCATACTGCTGAGTTAATGCCCTCTCATCTCTAAATACTCTTAGATTTCAAGTCTACACTTTCATTTAAGGGTTTACATAATTGGTTTAATGGTTTACATAAATGGCTGATCTTCTTGTCCCCAACAGTCATGAATTTGAATATTAAAGAGTAGTCTCCAGTCTTGCTCAGGGACCTCTCACTGTAGAAACTGGTAACTGAGTCATTTCCTTTAATGGTGATCATGGGGCATGTTCCTCCCTATGCCAACTGGCTATATTGACTACTATTTCCTTCACACTGACTGTAGCAAAAAAAAAAAAAAAAAGCAAATTGTAGCATCAATCTATCTGCAGATACCAGAACATTTTTGTTAATGCAAAGTATGTATATTCTTAAAACTATCAGAGGAAATAAATAGAAAGTTTGTCACTCTATGTAGCTGATTTGAAATATTTTTCAAACAAGTAAAATATTGTTATCAACAATAATAATAATAAGTTGAAGTTGAAATGTTATTTTAAATTACAATTTATGTTCAATTCCATAAGTCAATCTTATTTTAATATAAAATTATCTACAAATAAAAATTGATTTTGTGTGTGTAGCTAAGAAAATTTTTATGGCTGTCAGGACAAAGAGTACATTTCAGATTCCTAATCCTTTTTCTCTATCTTCAGTGTTGCTCTGCTGATTTTCTTAAATGGCTCAACTCACTGGTGTTACAATTTCTGTAATCTGAGGGAGTTCTATTTCTTCCCATTTCCTTCCTAATGGATTTTTGAAACTTTTCTTTTGCTAGCTAGGTGATGCACCACATGTTAAGAGACAGCCGAGGCCATGACTACTGCCATTCAATCAGTTCAGTGCATTAACCACTTAATTTCCTAAACAGACCAGAGGTAGAATCCTAATACTGAGAGACACTTAAGAGGATGAGATAAACTTAATTCAGACAACTTCAGTTTATGAGGTTAATTATTTTGACCATAATGTGCCTGGTGTTAGTCACCATTACATGAACTTATTTCAGTAGAAAAATATCTACTGTTCTGGAAAACACCAGCAAGGACTGTTCATTAAAGAAAAACATTTCGCCAGGCCATGATGGCACATGCCTGTAATCCCAGCACTCAGGAGGCAGAAGCAGGGGATCTCTGTGAGTTCAAGACCAGCCTGGGCTGCAGAGTGAATTCCAGGAAACGCCCAAAGCTACACAGAGAAACCCTGTTTCAAATTTCATATATAAATATGTAAGAATGTATACACTCATAAAAATACTCATTTCCTTAAAGAGTATTTTTGTTTTTGTTTTTTGACAATGTCATATATATATATATATATATATATATATATATGCTTATATGTGTGTGTGTGAGTGAATGTGTGTATATGTAGTGTTTTATGACCACATTGACTACACAGTACACTTTCTTATAGCCATTCCAATAATGGTGACCCCTTCCTTCTTCCCAACGATTCTTCCTCCTATATATGAGTCTATTGATTTTGACCCCTTGGCTTTAAGGTTGATGAATTGTGGATTATTTGATGGGTCATAGGCAACATGCCTGTGGTTACTTACATGCTTAAAGAAATGGTACTCCTTAACCAGGAACATTTCATTGTCAGTGGCTCCTTAGGGAGACTTGGGAATTCATGACTCCCTTCCCTATACATGATGGACAGTCCAGTGCAAGAATCAACAGGTGCTGATTATTTCATGATGGAAATGATCATGCTATTTCCTGAAGACAATGTTTCATTGTAATCTTCATCATCCTCAAGTCTCATGATATTCCTGTCTTCTTTTCCAAGATATAGTTTTCAAGACAATCCTGGATCTAGGGAGGGGATCATAAAGCTGTCCCATTTGGGGATGAGCATTCAAAAGTCACTTAAACTCTATACTTGGAAACTGTATAGTTCTTTGCATTAAGCATCACACACTGCAACAAGAAGCTATTCTATAAAAGGGTAAGAAGTACACTGGAGATAAAAACACAAATGTATACAAGGCTTCTATCATGTCTATTCAGGAAAAGAAAAGAAATTAATAGTAGATTCTGCCCTAGGTCCTTGAACTTCTTCATAAGCTTTTATCTGCTATCTTCAGGGCTGTGATATTGATATGAATTGGGTGAAAGGGAATAAAGAAATGACAAATGTGTATAGAAAAGTGAGTGAGTTAACCCAGACTCAGAAAGACAAACATGGTATGTACTCACTCATAGGAGGATACTAGATGTGGAACAAGGATGACTAGACTGCTACTCACATCACCAGTGAGGCTACCTGGAAAACAGGACCCCAAGAAAGACACGAGGATCGCCCAATGATGGAGAAATGGCTGAGATCTTCATGAACAACCTGGACATGAGTGGGAGCAATGAAGGACAAGGGTCGAAGGAAAGAGAGCCGGAGATCCCAGCTGGATCAAGAACAGAGAAGGAGAACAAGGAATAGGAAACCATGGTAAATGAAGACCACATGAGAAAAGGAAGAAACAAAGTACTAAAGAGGCCCACAGAAATCCACAAAGATACCCCCACAATAGACTGCTGGCAATGGTTGAGAGATAGCCCAAACTGACCTACTGTGGGGTTAGGATGGCCAAACACCCTAATAGTCATGCCAGACACCCCAACCAAGGACTGAGGAATCTGGATGCAGAGATCCATGGCTAGGCCCTGGGTGGAGCTCCAGGAGTCTAATTAACAAGAAAGAGGAGGTTTTATATGAGCGAGAATTGTTGAAACCAAGGTTGGATAAAGCACAGGGACAAATAGCCAAAGGAATGGAAACACATGAACTATGAACCAAAGGCTGAGGGGCCCCCAACTGGATCAGGCCCTCTGAATAGGTGAGGCAGTTGATTGGCTTGATCTGTTTTGGGGGCATCTAGGCAGTGGTACAGGGTCCTGTGCTCATTGCATGAGTTAGCTGTTTGAAACCTGGGATTTATTCAGGGACACTTGGCTCAATCTGGGAGTAGGGGACTGGACCTGCCTGGACTGAGTCTACCAGGTGGATCTCAGTCCTCAGGGGAGGATTTGCCCTGGAGGAGGTGGGAATGGGGGGTGTGCTGGGGGGAAGGGGAGGGGGCAAGAAGGGGGGGAACAAGGGAATCTGTGGCTGTTATGTAGAACTGAATGGTATTGTAAAATAAAATAAAATTAAATTAAAAAAATAAAAGACCACATCTTTAATTATGAAGATAGATTCAATGAGGGATTATAATCCCAGTTCAGTGACATAGATCATACAAGGTCATAGAAGAATACTTCCCAAAATGGAAAAAAAAAATACCTAAAGAGATACAAAAAAAATCACACAGTACACTAAATAGCCAAGGCAACAAACAAACAAACAACAGCAAAATCACCAAAATCTCTCAAGGCATATTATATCAAAACACTAAATACACAGAAAAAGGAAAGTATATTTAAAACTGAAAGATAAAACATATACGCGCGTGCACGCGCGCGCGCACACACACACACAGACACACACACACACACAAACCTGGGGTTGAAAGAAGCATGGACTCTGACTGAGATGCACCAAGAGAAACCTGGAAATATAGCATGTGCCTCATACACTTCAGTAGGGAGGGGGGAGTGGATTAGTGAATCTCCACAGGTGGTCTCTGCAGGGCTGCAGTCTAGCTTGCAGTCATCCTAAAGTAGGAAGCTGTAGTTGATTGTTTCTTCATACACTGGTTTTAACTAAGGGTCAGTCATTTATAAATATCCACAATAGAACAAGAGGAAGCCTTTGTCATTCCTCTGAGGCTGACTCAGTGAAAGCTTTCCTGGGTTTGAGGCATTGGCATCCTTGGCATGGCCATGATTATTTCAATAATGCACATTCACTCTGGATTTCATCTGCTCCCCACATTGGACTAAATTACAGTGCCTGGCATGTATTTCCTTCTATGGTAATTGACTAAAATACAATAGGAAGGAGTTTGGTTACCTCTAAAAAATTCATGCATTTCTTACAATAGTAAATATTTGTTTGCTGGCTAATCAATATTCGAGTATCCAGTGTCCACAGACGGTTAAGACCTTTGATGAATTTTCTCTATCAACACACTGAACAGCACCTTCTTTGACTATAAATGCTTGCCAGAGTAAAGAGCATTCTTTAAAGCTCTCTATCTACTTTGAAACCCTAAGAAATTTAAAATCAAGTTACACATTTTCCATATGTAACAGCACAGAATAAATGTTCTCATTCCAAAAGGGAAGAAAAAGGCCATAGGACAGAATGCTATCATGAAAGTGACAGAAAACCCATTAGGATGAACTCCAAATCCTGTAGTTTCATACACCCTGCCCTCTCGGACTTACAAAGCATGTATACATCAGTGATTTGGAGGAACTAGGTTCCACCATGTCTATATGTCTACTGCCTATTTTGCAAGCAACCTTTCTCCTGATTTGTTTCTGCTCCCTACATGGGAACTTCTTTTTTATATCCCATGGTCTGCCATGTTTGACACCCTGGTATCTTCATTGCACCTAATGTTCACTTACATTTCTTTAAAGAATAGTTTATCAGGGAATCTTTGTAGGAATCCCAGCCATTTCACACTTTCCATAACCTCTTTATTTATCTAGAACTGTAAATCAAGACTCCATGACATTTTTCTGAAGTGATAAAATTTACTACTTCAGAAAAATCCAAATTAATAAAAGCTGATATCTTGTTTTTATACCTTCCAACTTTAGAATTTTCCAAATAAAAAGTTCTTGGTTTCGAATCTTGTTTTCATGGTCTTCAGTCAGCTGGAATACTTCTGTTCAAGATTTCCTGGATGACTTAGAGGCTGAGTAACAGGGGCTTTGCATTGATTTCACCTCTTCTTACTAGAGCACCTTTCTTCCGATTTCCATTAAAGCTTGGTTTAACATTTCTCATTACAAGGACATCCACACTTCTCATTTTCATGCTTGTCATTCCAGATTTTTTTCCTTTTATTTTATTTTACAATACCATTCAGTTCTACATATCAGCCACAGATTCCCTTGTTCTCCCCCCAGCCCACCCCTCATTCCCATCTCCTCCAAGGCAAAGCCTCCCCTGAGGACTGAGATCCACCTGGTAGACTCAGTCCAGGCAGGTCCAGTCCCCTCCTCCCAGACTGAGCCAAGCATCCCTGCATAAGCCCCAGGTTTCAAACAGCCAATTCATGCAATGAGCATTTCAGA
The DNA here is from genome assembly GCF_049852395.1 of Peromyscus maniculatus bairdii. Lineage (NCBI taxonomy): Eukaryota > Metazoa > Chordata > Mammalia > Rodentia > Cricetidae > Peromyscus > Peromyscus maniculatus. The sequence continues at coordinate 65,813,401 of NC_134855.1, forward strand.
TATTTTATTATTAAAGATTGTTTGCATCTATTTCTTCTCATTGACCCAAATAATCTACTTAGTTAACTAGTTTTGCGTGATGAATATATGTGTGTTTGGGCATACAGATGCATGCACAGAAAAGAGGTCATCCTTAGTGTCTCTTCCTCTTTCTCTCTCCCCTATAATTTTTGTGGCAGAGTCTTTTACTGAACATGCACTTCAAGTATTTAGCTTAACTCACTGGCAAGTGCACTCCAAACATCTCTGAGTCCCTCTTCTTAGGGAAAGAGAATCAAGAACACACATTTTCTATGAGTCTGAATTCAAGATTGCCCATGCAGAGAATATGTGGGCCAATCACCCCAAAATGTCTAAACCACTATTATACATTTAGTCTGATATTGTTATTACACACTTTATTCAGATATTGTTTCAATCTAGATCTTAATTATTATACACTCTCCAATGGGAATGCAATACAATGTCATGTATCTTCTGCTGGCTCTAATACTTTGCCATTTTCATGTATAATATGTATAGTATGTATACTATTAGTATTTAGAAAATTTGCCCATAAAATTTAATTGGCCTGTCAGTTCTACTGAAGAGGAAACATGCTGTATTAAATTATTTTCCTGCAAATTCAATTTGACAGTCTACAGATATTTGACATAAGTGATAAAGAATAGGCTTAAATCTCAATGCTCTTAATTGATAGTCTTATTATATATGTATATATATATATATGTATATTACACACAGAAAATTTAGAATGAAGAAATCACTCAATAATTTCAAATAAACTACTTTCATGAAAACTAGTCTTGAATCTGGTTTCTCTGGATTTTATTTTCTCTATAAAGAGTGGGAGAAATATGCTGTCCTCATCTTAGCCAGTAAAGGGATGGTCAATGCCTGCCATTACATGAATTGGAAGAGGGAGATTTTATGGGTTTTTCCCTGTGGAATTAGATCATATAGCTCATTGGGATGAATTAGTGACATCACCTAAAAGAAACTCATGATAGTCTAGTCATACTTACTTGTCAAGAAACTTTACTCAAGTATTCTACCTGATATGAATGGAACTAATTTAAAAAAGAAGTCAAGTGATAAAGAAACATCATGAATTCAGTTCATTTTAATGTTTCTTTTAATGCATTTTCTGGAAGTGATGTCTCCAATGTTACTTAGAATCTTATTTTTCCCTTGAAATAATTTTGGTAATTTTCCTAATTACAATACCGATTCAGGTTATCAACGTACTTCTGTATTATTGGCATAGTTTAAATGGCAAGCATTTTAATACTTAAATGTCTTCCAATGTTTCATTAGATTTATGAAACTATAAAGTTGTAATTTTTATTGTCATATGACCTAGGGTTGTGATGTGACAATATTAAGTAGGTAATTTGTTGTAAATATGTAATCTCAAAATAAATGTCTTGGGATCCTCCTGCTTCTGCCTCTTCATCATATCCTACCAGTTGTGTCATGATAACCAGGGACTGGGGGAGAAATAGACTTCAGGAAACAGCATGCCTATTGGTTACCCAATATGAAATTGGGTAACCTGAAAAAAATATGCATGAGTAACATTACACAGACTGAGACAATTATATGTAGGAATATATATATATGTGTGTATATATATATATATATATATATATATATATATTAACAATTAATGAAAAATGCCATAACTGTGAGAGAGAACAAGGTGTATATGAGATAGTTTGCATGGAGAAAGGTTGAAGAGAAATATTGTATTAAATTATAATCTCAAAAAAAGAGAAAACAGCTGTTCTGGCCATCAGGCAGGATCCCTTCTAGCCCCACTCCCACCGGGAAGGCTCCCCTTCTCCAAGATGCCAGCAGATCCTGCAATCTCAATGCCCTGGCCCCAAGGCCATCATCGCCCAAGACCCCAGCCACTTCCTGAGACTTAGAGATCGGCTCCCAGCTCCCATCCTGCCCCCGGACTTCCTTTCTGGACAAGAGGTGAGTGTCTGGGCTCAGCCTAGACCCCATCCCTGGGCACCAGCCACTCCAGGGAAGACCTGACCAAATTGGCCCCAGGTTCTGGCCATCAGGAAGGATCCCTTCTACCCCCACCCTTACTGGGAAGGCTCCCCTTCTCAAAGACCCCTGGCAGACCCTGAAATCCTCAAGCCCTGCTGCCACACCCATCATCACTTGAGACCCCAGCCACTTCCTGAGACTTGGAGACTGGGCCCCCAGCTCTCATCCTGCCCCAGAGTTCCCTTCTGGACAAGAGGTGAGTGCCTGGGCTCAGCCTAGATCTAATCCCTGGGCACCAGCCACTCTGGCGAAGACCTGCCCAACTTGGCCCCAGGTTCTTGCCATCAGGTAGAATCCCTTTTACCCCCACCCTCAATGGAAAGGCACCCCTTCTCCAGGACCCCGGCAGAACCTGCAATCTTCAAGCCCTGCCCCCATGCCCATCATCTCCTGAGACCTCAGCCACTTCCTGAGACATAGAGACAGGCCCGCAGCTCCCATCCTGCCCCGGACTTCCTGTTTGGACAAGAGAGCTCCCATCTGGACAAGAGAAAGAAACTTCCTGAATCTGTCAGCTCTGTCTGGACCAAGTAAGAATGAACCACAAGGAGATGGGGAGACATCAAGGCAGAAGTACATACAACAAAATGAAGAGCAATACAGCATCACCAGAACCTAGCCCTCCTCCAACATTTGGACCTGAACATCAAAAATTGGAAGAAGCAGAAGAAAACAGCCTTATGAATAACATCATGAAGAAGGTAGAGGCTTATATAGAAGGAATCACAAATGAAATTGAGGAAAAGACAAACAAAAAATGGGAAGAATGCTATAAAAAACTAGAGGAAAGGACAAACAAAGCAGAAGAAAACAATAAAGCCCTGGAAGAAAACAATAAAGCCCTGAAAGAAAATGATGAAAAAGCAATGAAACAGATGAAGGAAACAGTCCTGAAAAGGGAAATAGAAAAATTGAAGAAGACAGAAACAGAGGGAATGCAGGAAATAGAGAAGTCTGAGTAAATGAATGGGAATTTCAGATGCAAATATAACCAACAGAATGCAAGAGATCAAAAAGAGGATCTCTGGCATTGAAGATACAGTAGAAGAAATAGATTCATCAGTCAAAGAAAACGCTAAAGTCCCAGCCTGCCCCCGACAACTTCCCTTCTGGACCAGAGGTGAGTGCCTGGGTCCAGCCCGGACCCCATCCCTGGCCACCAGCCACCCCGGGAGGACCTGCCCAACTTGGCACCAGGTTCTGGCCACCGGGCAGCTCCCCTTCTAGCCCCACCGGGAGGGATCCCCTTTTCCAAGCCCCCGGCAGGCCCTGCAGTCTCTGCACCCTGCCCCCACGCCCATCTGCCCAAGACCCCAGCCACTTCCTGAGACTTAGAGACCGGCCCACAGCTCCCAGCCTGCCCCCGACGACTTCCCTTCTGGACCAGAGGTGAGTACCCGGGTCCAACCCGGACCCCATCCCTGGGCACCAGCCACTCCTGAGAGGCCTGCCCAGCTTGGTGCCAGGTTCTGGCCACCGGGCAGCTCCCCTTCTAGCCCCACCGGGAGGGATCCCCTTTTCCAAGCCCCCGGCAGCCCCTGCAGTCTCTGCGCCCTGCCCCCACGCCCATCTGCCCGAGACCCCAGCCACTTCCTGAGACTTAGAGACCGGCCCCCAGCTCCCAGCTGGCCCCTGACGACTTCCCTTCTGGACCAGAGGTGAGTGCCTGGGTCCAGCCGGACCCCATCCCTGGCCACCAGCCACCCCGGGAGGACCTGCCCAACTTGGCACCAGGTTCTGGCCACCGGGCAGTTCCCCTTCTAGCCCCACCGGGAGGGATCCCCTTTTCCAAGCCCCCGGCAGCCCCTGCAGTCTCCGCGCCCTGCCCCCACGCCCATCTGCCCAAGACCCCAGCCACTTTCTGAGACTTAGAGACCGGCCCCCAGCTCCCAGCCTGTCCCAAACTGCCATTCTGGACCAGAGCTTGCCCCTGACTTCCCTTCTGGACCAAAGAGTTGGACAAGAGAACTCCCTTTTGGACAAGAGAGAGAGTCTTCCTGAGTCTGTCAGCTCTTTGTGAAACAAGTACACTGATAAGACCAAGAAGGAACCACAAGGAGATGGGCAGACGTCAAAGCAGAAGTACATACAGCAAAATGAAGAGCAATACAGCATCACCAGAACCTAGCTCGCCTCCAACATCTAGACCTGAACACCAAAAATTGGAAGAAGCAGAAGAAAGTAGCCTTATGAGTAACTTCATGAAGAAGGTAGAGGCTTGTGTAGAGGAAAAGACAAGAAAATTGGAAGAACGCTGTAAACAACTAGAGGAAAGGGCAAACAAATTAGAAGAAAACAATAAAGCCCTCCAAGAAAACAATAAAGTCCTGGAAGAAAACATTAAAATCCTGGAAGAAAACAATAAAGCACTGAAAGAAAATCATGAAAAAGCAATGAAACAAACAAAGGAAACAGTCCAAGAACTGAAAAGGGAAATTGAAAAAATAAAAAAGACACAAACAGAGGGAATGCTGGAAATAGAAAACCTGAGTAAAAGATCAGGAACTTCGGATGCAAGTATAACCAACAGAATGCAAGAGATGGAAGAGAGGATTTCTGGCATTGAAGATACAGTAGAAGAAATAGTTCCATCAGTCGAAGGAAACACTAAAGCCAACAAAGTCATGAACCAAAATGTCCAAGAAATCTGGGACACCATAAAAAGACCAAACCTACGAATTATAGGGATAGAAGAAGGTGAAGAATACCAACTCAAAGGCACAGAAAATATATTCAACAAAATTATAGAAGAAAACTTTCCCAACTTAAAGAAGGAAATGCCTATGAAGATACAAGAAGCCTATAGAACACCAAACAGACTAGACCCCCAAAAAAAGTCCCCTCGACACATAATAATTAAACAACTAAATGTACAGAATAAAGAAAGAATATTAAGAGCAGCCAAGGAAAAAGGCCAAGTGACCTATAAAGGTAAATCCATCAGAATAACACCCGATTTCTCAATGGAGACTTTGAAAGCCAGAAGGACCTGGACAGATGTAATGCAGACACTAAGAGACCATGGATGTCAGCCCAGACTAATATACCCAGCAAAACTTTCAATCATCATAGACGGAAGGAACAAGACATTCGAAGACAAAGCCAGATTTAAACAATACCTATCCACAAACCCAGCCCTATAGAAAGCACTAGAAGGAAAATTCCAACCGAGGGAAGTCAGATACACACTTGAAAACACAGGCAATAGATAAAGCCACAACAGTAAACCCCAAAGAAGAGAAGTACACACACACTACCACCAAAAATAACAGGGATGAAGAATCACTGGTCATTAATATCCCTTAATATCAACGGACTTAATTCACCTATAAAAAGACATAGACTTACAGAATGGATACGAAAGCAGGACCCATCTTTCTGCTGCATACAAGAAACACATCTCAAATTCAAAGACAGACACTACCTAAGAATAAAAGGCTGGGAAAAGACTTTTCAATCAAATGGTCTTAAGAAACAAGCAGGGGTAGCCATCCTGATATCCAACAAAATAGACTTCAAACTAAAATCAATCAAAAGAGATCAAGAAGGACATTACATCCTCGTCACAGGAAAGATCGACCAAGATGAAGTTTCAATTCTGAACATATATGCCCCAAACACAAGGGCACCCACATATGTAAAAGAAACATTACTAAAGCTTAAACCACATATAAAACCCCACACATTAATAGTGGGAGATCTCAACACCCCACTTTCACCACTGGACAGATCTCCCAAATTGAAACTTAACAGAGAAATAAAGGACTTAACCGATGTCATGACCCAATTGGACCTAATAGATATCTCCAGAACATTTCATCCTAACAAGAAAGAATATACTTTCTTCTCAGCACCCCATGGAACTTTCTCTAAAATCAACCACATACTTGGCCACAAAGCAAATCTCAACAGATACAAAACAATCAGAATAACCTCCTGTGTTCTATCAGATCACCATGGTTTAGAGCTAGATTTCAACAACAACAAAAACTACAGAAAACCTACAACCTCATGGAAACTGAATAATGCTCAACTGAATCACCAATGGGTTAAGGAAGAAATAAAGAAAGAAATTAAAGACTTCCTAGAGATCAATGAAAATGAAGACACCACATACCCAAACTTATGGGACACTATGAAAGCAGTGCTAAGAGGGAAATTCATAGCACTAAATGCCCACATAAAGAAGTTGGAGAAATCGCACACTAGTGAATTAACAGCACATCTGAAAGCTCTAGAACAAGAAGAAGCAAAGTCTCCCAGGAAGAATAGACGCCAGGAAATTATCAAAGTGAGAGGTGAAATTAATAAATTAGAAACTAAGAGAATAATACAAAAAATTAATGAAACAAAGAGTTGTTTCTTTGAGAAAATCAACAAGATAGACAAGCCCTTATCCAAACTAACCAAAAGACAGAGAGAGAGAATCCAAATCAAGAAAATCAGAAATGAAAAGGGGGACATAACAACAGACATTGAGGAAATCCAGAGAATTATAAGGTCATATTTCAAAAACCTCTACTCCACAAAACTGGAAAACCTAAAGGAAATGGACATTTTTCTGGATAGATACCACATACCTAAGTTTAATCAAGACCAGATAAACTATTTAAATAGTCCAATAACCCCTAAGGAAATAGAAACAGTCATTAAAGGTCTCCCAACCAAAAAAAGCCCAGGACCAGATGGTTTCAGTGCAGAATTCTAACAGATATTCAAAGAGGAGTTAATACCAATACTCTCTAAATTGTTCCACATAATACAAACAGAAGGAACATTACCAAACTCCTTCTATGAGGCTACAATTACCCTGATTCCTAAACCAAACAAGGATGCAACAAAGAAAGAGAACTACAGACCGATCTCCCTCATGAACATTGATGCAAAAATACTCAATAAAATACTGGCAAACAGACTCCAAGAACACATCAGAACAATTATCCACCATGATCAAGTAGGCTTCATCCCAGGGATGCAAGGGTGGTTCAACATACGAAGGTCCATCAATGTAATACACCATATAAACAAACTCAAAGAAAAAAAGCACATGATCATCTCACTAGATGCAGAAAAGGCATTTGACAAAATCCAACACCCCTTCATGATAAAAGTCTTGGAGCGATCAGGAATACAGGGAACATACCTAAACATAATAAAGGCAATATATAGCAAACCAACAGCCAACATCAAATTAAATGGAGAGAAACTCAAAGCAATTCCACTAAAATCAGGAACGAGGCAAGGCTGTCCACTCTCCCCATACTTATTCAATATAGTTCTTGAAGTTCTAGCCAGAGCAATAAGACAACATAAGGAGATTAAGGGGATTCAAATTGGAAAGGAAGAAGTCAAGCTTTCCCTATTTGCAGACGACATGATAGTATACTTGAGTGACCCCAAAGATTCCACCCAGGAATTGATAAAGCTTATAAACACCTTCAGCAACATAGCAGGATACAAGATCAACTCAAAAAAATCAGTAGCCCTCCTATATACAATGGACAAAGAAGCTGAGAAGGCAATTAGAGATACATCACCCTTTACAATAGCCAAAAATGACATAAAATACCTTGGGGTAACACTAACCAAGCAAGTGAAGGACCTATATGACAAGAACTTTAAGTCCCTGAAAAAAGAAATTGAAGAAGATGTCAGAAAATGGAAAGATCTCCCATGCTCATGGATAGGCAGGGTTAACATAGTAAAAATGGCAATCTTACCAAAAGCAATTTACAGATTCAATGCAATCCCCATCAAAATACCAACACAGTTCTTCACAGATCTGGAAAGAACAATACTCAACTTCATATGGAAAAACAAAAAACCCTGGATAGCTAAAAGAAACCTGTACAATAAAACAACTTCTGGAGGCATCACAATCCCCGACTTCAAGCTCTACTATAGAGCTACAGTAATAAAAACAGCCTGGTATTGGCATAAAAACCGACATGTGGACCAATGGAATCGAATTGAAGACCCTGACATTAACCCACACACCTATGGACATATAATTTTTGACAAAGAAGCCAAAAGTGTACAATGGAAAAAAGAAAGCATCTTCAACAAATGGTGCTGGCATAACTGGATATCAGCGTGTAGAAGGCTGCAAATAGATCCATATCTGTCACCGTGCACAAAACTTAAGTCCAAGTGGATCAAAGACCTCAACATAAATCCAGCTACTCTGAACCTGCTAGAAGAGAAAGTAGGAAATAGTCTTGAACGCCTTGGCATAGGAGATCACTTCCTAAATATAACACCAGTAGCGCAGACACTGAGACAAACAATCAATCAATGGGACCTCTTGAAACTGAGAAGCTTTTGTAGAGCAAAGGATACGGTCAACAAGGCAAAGCGACAGCCTACAGAATGGGAAAAGATCTTCACCAACCCCACATCTGACAGAGGACTGATATCCAGAATATATAAGGAACTCAAGAAATTAGACATCAAAAGGACCAACAGTCCAATTGAGAAATGGGCTTTAGAACTAAACAGAGAATTCTCAACAGAGGAATCCCAAATGGCTGAAAGACATTTAAGGAATTGCTCAACTTCCCTAATCATCAGGGAAATGCAAATCAAGACAACTCTGAGATACCACCTTATGCCTGTCAGAGTGGCTAAGATCAAAAACACTGAAGACACTTTATGCTGGAGAGGATGTGGAACTAGGGGAACTCTCCTCCACTGCTAGTGGGAATGCAAGCTTGTACAACCACTTTGGAAATCAATATGGCGCTTTCTTAGAAAATTGGGAATCAATCTCCCCCAAGATCCAGCTATACCACTCCTGGGCATATACCCAAGAAATGCTCAATCATACCACAAGAGCACCTGCTCAGCTATTTTCATATCAGCATTGTTTGTAATAGCCAAAACCTGGAAACAACCTAGATGCCCTTCAACTGAAGAATGGATAAATAAATTGTGGCACATATACACAATGGAATACTACTCAGCAGAGAAAAACAATGACATCACACGGTTTGCAGGCAAATGGATGGATCTAGAAAAAATCATCCTGAGTGAGGTAACCCAGACTCAGAAAGACAAATATGGTATGTACTCACTCATAGGAAGATGCTAGATGTGGAACAAGGATGACTAGACTGCTACTCACATCACCAGTGAGGCTACCTGGAAAACGGGACCCCAAAAAAAGACACGGAGAAATGGACGAGATCTACATGCATAGCCTGGTCATGAGGGGGAACAATGAAGGGCGACAGTCGAGGGAAAGAGTGGGAGATCCTAGCTGGATCAAGAAAAGAGAGGGAGAACAAGGAATAGGAGACCATGGTAAATGAAGACCACATGAGAAGGTGAGAAGGGGAGGAAGCAGAGAGCTAGGGAGGCCCACGGAGATCCACAAAGATACCCCCTCAAAAGACTGCTGGCAATGGTCGCGAGACGGCAGGAACTGACCTACTCTGGTGATGGGATGGCCAGACACCCAGATAGTGGTGCCATAAACCCCATCCAAGGACTGAGGAATCTGAAGGCAGACATCCACGTCTGGGCCCCTGGTGGAGCACTGGGAGTCTAATTAGTGAGAAAGAAGAGGGTTTATATGAGCGAGAATTGTTGAAGCCAAGGTTGGATAAAGCACAGGGACAAATAACCAAATGAATGGAAGCACAGGATCTATGAACCAAAGGCTGAGGGGCCCCCAACTGGATCAGGCCCCCTGAATGGGTGAGACAGTCATTTGGCTTGATCTGTTTCGGAGGCAGCTGTGCATTGGTGCCAGGTCCTGGGCTCGTTGCATGAGTTGACTGTTTGAATCCTGGGACTTATGCAGGGACACTTGGCTCGGTCTGGGAGGGGGGAATGGACCTGCCTGGACTGAGTCTACCAGGTCAACCCCGGTCCTCGGGGGAGACCTTGATCTGGAGGAGGTGGGAATGGGGGGTGGGCTGGGGGGAGGGGTGGGCGAGAGGGGGAGAACAGGGGATTCTGTGGCTATTATGCTGAACTGAATGGTGTTGTAAAATAATAATAATAATAAAAAAAAAAATAAAATAAAATTACAAATAAAAAAAAAAAAAAAAGAAAACACTAAAGTCAACAAAGGCATGACCAAAAATGTCCAAGAAATTTGGGACACCATGAAAAGACCCAACCTATGAATAATAAGGATAGAGGAAGGAGAAGAATACCAAATCAAAAACACAGAAAATATATTCAACAAGATCATAGAAGAAAACTTTCCTAGCTTAAAGAAGGAAATGCCTATGAAGATACAAGAAGCCTATAGAACACCAGACTAGATGCCCCAAAAAAGTCCCCTCACCATATAATAATTAAACAACTAAACATACAGAATAAAGAAAGAATATTAAGAGCAGCAAAGGAAAAAGGCCAAGTAACTTATAAAGGCAAACCCATTAGAATAACACCTGATTTCTCAATGGAGACTTTGAAAGCCAGAAGGACCTGGACAGATGTAATGTAGATAATAAGAGACCATGGATGCCAGCCTAGACTAATATACCCAGCAAAACTTTCAATCATCATAGACGGAGTGAACAAGACAAAGCCAGATTTAAACAATACTTATCCACAAACCCAGCCCTACAGAAAGCACTAGGAGAATTCCAACCTAAGGAAATCATATGCCCCCTCGAAAACACAGGCAATAGATAAAGCCACAGCAGTAAACCTCAAAGAAGAGAATACACACACACTGCAACCAAAAATAACAGGAATGAAAAACCACTGGTCATTAATATCCCTTAATATCACCTAAAATCAGGAACGAGGCAAGGCTGTCTGCTCTCCCCATACTTATTCAATATAGCACTTGAAGTTCTAGCCAGAACAATAAGACAACATAAGGAGATTAAAGGGATACAAATTGGAAAGGAAAAGAAGTCAAGCTTTCCCTATTTGCAGATGACATGATAGTATACTTCAGTGACCCCAAAGAATCTACCAAGGAACTTATAAAGCTTATAAACACCTTCAGAAACATGGCAGGATACAAGATCAACTCAAAAAAATTAGTAGCCCTCCTATATACAATGAACAAAGAAGCTGAGAAGGAAATCAGAGATACACCACCCTTTACAATAGCCACAAATGACATAAAATACCTTGGGGTAACACTAACAAAGCAAGTAAAGGACCTATATGACGAGAACTTTAAGTCCCTGAAAAAGAAATTGAAGAAGATGTCAGAAAATGGAAAGATCTCCCATGCTCATGGATAGGCAGGGTTAACATAGTAAAAATGGCAATTTTACCAAAAGCAATCTACAGATTCAATGCAATCCCCATCAAAATACCAACACAATTCTTGACAGACCTGGAGAGAATAATATTCAACTTCATATGGAAAAACAAAAAACCCAGGATAGCCAAAAGAATCCTGTATAATAAAACAACCTCTGGAGGCATTACAATCCCTGACTTCAAGCTCTACTATAGAGCTACAGTAATAAAAACAGATTGGTATTGGCATAAAAACTGACATGTGGACCAATAGAATCAAATTGAAGACCCTGACATTAACCCTCACATGTATGAAAATACAATTTTTGACAAAGAAGCCAAAAACTGTACAATGAAAAAAGAAAGCATCTTCAACAAATGGTGCTGCAATAACTGGACATCAAGGTGTAGAAGGCTGCAAATAGATCCATATCTGTCACAATGCACAAAACTCAAGTATAACACCAGGAGCACAGACACTGAGACAAACAATCAATCAATGGGACCTCTTAAAACTGAGAAGCTTTTATAGAGCAAAGGATAAGGTCAACAAGGCAAAGCGACAGCCTACAGAATGGGAAAAGGTCTTCACCAACCTCACATCTGTCAGAGGACTGATATCCAGAATATATAAGGAACTCAAGAAATTAGAACTCAAAACAACCAAGAGTCCAATTAAGAAATGGGCTATAGAACTAAACAGAGAATTCTCAACAGAGGAAACTCAAATGGCTGAAAGACATTTAAGGAATTGCTCAACATCCCTAATCATCAGGGAAATGCAAATCAAAACAACACTGAGCTACCACCTTATGCCTGTCAGAATGGCTAAGATCAAAAACACTGAAGACACTTTATGCTGGAGAGGATGTGGAGCTAGGGGAGCTCTCCTCTACTGCTGGTGGGAATGCAAGCTTGTACAACCACTTTGGAAATCAATATGGTGCTTTCTTAGAAAATGGAGAATCAATCTCCCCCAAGATCCAGCTATACCACTCTTGGGCATATACCAAAGAAGTACTCAATCATAGCACAAGAGTGCTTGCTCAGCTATGTTCATATCAGCATTGCTTGTAATAGCCAAACCTGGAAACCACCTAGATACCCTTCAACTGAAGAATGGATAAATAAATTGTTGCACATATACACGATGGAATACTACTCAGCAGAGAAAAACAATGAGATCATGAGGTTTGCAGGCAAATGAATGGATCTAGAAAAAATCATCCTGAGTGAGGTAACCCAGACTCAGAAAGACAAACATGGTATGTACTCACTCATAGGATACTAGAGGTGGAACAAGGATGACTAGACTGCTACTCACATCACCAGTGAGGCTACCTGGAAAACAGGACCCCAAGAAAGACACGAGTATTGCCCAATGACAGAGAAATGGCTGAGATCTATATGAATAACCTGGACATGAGTGGGAGTAATGAAGGGCAAGGGTCAAGGGAAAGAGAGCCTGTGGGAGCAGGAGATCCCAGCTGGATCAAGAACAGAGAGGGAGAACAAGGAATAGGAAACCATGGTAAATGAAGACCATGTGAGAACAGGAAGAAACAAAGTGCTAGAGAGGCCCACAGAAATCCACAATGATACCCCCACAATAGACTGCTGGCAAAGGTTGAGAGACAGCCCAAACTGACCTACTGTGGGGATAGGATGGCCAAACACCCTAATAGTCATGCCAGAAACCCCATCCAAGGACTGAGGAATCTGGATGCAGAGATCCATGGCTAGGCCCTGGGTGGAGCTCCGGGAGTCTAATTAACAAGAAAGAGGAGGTTTTATATGTGCAAGAATTGTTGAAACCAAGGTTGGATAAAGCACAGGGACAAATAGCCAAAGGAATGGAAACACATGAACTATGAACCAAAGGCTGAGGGGCCCCCAACTGGATCAGGCCCTCTGAATAGGTGAGACAGTTGATTGGCTTGATCTGTTTGGGAGGCATCTAGGCAGTGTTATAGGGTCCTGTGCTCATTGCATGAGTTGGCTGTTTGAAACCTGGGGCCTATGCAGGGACGCTTGGCTCAGTCTGGGAGGAGGGGACTGGACCTGCCTGGGCTGAGTCTACCAGGTGGATCTCAGTCCTCAGGGGAGGCTTTGCCCTGAAGGAGGTGGGAATGGGGGGTGTGCTGGGGGGAAGGGGAGGGGAGCAGGAGGGGGGGAACAAGGGAATCTGTTGCTGATATGTAGAACTGAATGGTATTGTAAAATAAAATAAAAGAATGAAATAACAGTATAACCTAAGGTTGTTCATATATTTGAGGTATCACTCCAGACATGAAACTTGTTCTAAAAATAGGATGGTAGAATTTTACAACAGAATATAATGCAGTATCTAAAATATTAGAACATGAGAACTACCTAAAATATTCATAATAGGTATGATATCTAAACAATTCTATTACAAATAACTACCACACGATATTATAAATACACAATTAATATGAATACATCAGAGATGAAGCAATTTATCTGTTAAGCAGAAGAAAGTTAAATGTTAATTTATAAGTATTTTAAATATATTATATAGTTTAAAAGTAAACATAAAAGTACAGATTTTATTCATAATAAAGGTTATTTTTGGCAAAACATTTAAAACTAAACACCAAGATTAAAACCTGCTTAATCAAATTTCCTTTAAATTTCTGAAAACAGCCTGAGGCTTTTAGACCATTCCACAGATTATTAAACATGGAACAAATGAGCTCACTTAAGAAGTTCCTCACATGATTATTTTGATTGGTTATCATCTCTTTGTAAACAACCATATGGTGGAGTCAACACTTTCCATTTCCAGTGATCTTTGGTTTCAAATCCATATTCTCATATATGAAACAACCCATTGTCTCTATATTTATCCTTAAATATTCCATGATCTCTTTGCTCAAAGAGCCATACATTTGAAAATGATGGATCTATTCCTGATCTGGCTGTGTTCTCATAGCAAAAACACTGTCTCCTGAGCAGTGACCTTGAGATGTGACCTTGGGAAAACCCTTGATCCGCCATCTGTGTTGACCATTATTTCCTTCACATTCATTTTAGCAGCAACATTAATTATGGCACCAATTTGCCTGCAGATAATAGGATGTCTTTGTTAATTGTGACATGATATAGTACTCAAAGTTATCAGAGGAACAAGTAGCATGGTATCAGTATAAACAATTGCTTTCAAATATAATGCATATAAATAAATACTGTTATTACAAATAATAATTGATTATAATCTAAATAATAAATTATTTATAATATGTAATATAAATTTTAATTGTTCAATATATTAAATTCCATAAGGCAATAATATTTTTATCTAAAATAATCATTTACTAGTAAAAGATTTATTTTCTTTTTTTTATAGCTAAGAAAATTCCTTTCCATGATCCTGTGGGAAATACATTCTCTTCAGGTTCTTTTTCTGTCCCCAGTTGTTGCTGTCCTGGTTTCCTTAAATATCCTAATTTGTCTTGACGTAGGATTTCTGAAATGAAGGTGAAAGGACTTTTCTCCCTTTTTTTCATCCTACTTGATGAAGGGTGTCTTGGTGATTCAGAGAGAGAGACTAAGCCAAGATACCAGCACTGAAATGGTTCAGTTTCAAACACTTAGTTTTCTTGAAATTTTTGAAGTAGATCCTAAAGCTGAGGGGAAATAAAGTGGACAAGATTCAATTAGAAGAATTTACTCTGTGACTTGAGTCACAGTTTTTGAGCATTAGTGACCTCCCTGTGCTTTGTATTAGTCTTTGTTTGTGAAAATAGAGAATGTTCTTTCACTATCAAAAACTATAAAATGTATAGGAGCATTGCAAATACCATGCTCCAATATCAGCATTCTTTAAACAACCTCAAATCACACCAGATTTGAACCAAAATGTCATATTTATGAGACTATTAATAAATAAATTGAAATGAATTTAGAAAAACAAAGAATTGTTGGTGAGATAAAGAAAGTCTTGTGTCATATTTCTGAACTATTTAGTTCCAACTTGAAGATGAAACACTTAAAATATGGTTATACTATTATACTTGAGAAATACATAGTCAGAATGAAACAGAACTTCCTTGGACAGGAGGAAGGATGAAAAGAAAGAAGGAAAAAAGATGGGAGGAATTAAGGGAGAGAGAGGGAGGGGGAGGGAAAGAGCGAGAGAGCGAGAAAGAAAGAGAGAGAGAGAGAGAGAGAGAGAGAGAGAGAGAGAGAGAGAGAGAGAGAGAGAGATGGGGAGAGGGGGAGGGAGAAAGGGAGTTTGCAAATAACAACAGTTATTTGAGCCCTGTAGGCACTTGAGCAGCTACTCATCATGAAGTGCTAATCTATGGTCTCCTCATGCATCATTTCATTCACTTCTGAACCACTGAGGTTAGTCATACAATCTCCTCTATAAAGGAAAACATTCTGAGCATCCAGGGTTTTCTCAAGAATAGTTATGAAGTGAATGGGTCATGCTTATACTAAATGTTAAATGTTATCACAATGTAAAAATCATCCCTGAAAATGAAAAATAAAGTTCCTTATGAACCTCACCATGTGTCAACTATGTAAAGAAATTTCTAAACAGTCGTATTAAATAAGAAACACAGAGCCAAATACAGGGGTGAAAGCCACCAGCCAATGTTATTCATCACTTCACCATAGCTTCCCCAGAAAGAACTAACCTCTTCCCATCTAACCTGTGTCTTTATTGCCTTACTGTTCTGCCTTCTCATTGTCTCTTAGCCCAGCCACCCCACTTCCTTATCATTGCCTGTCTATACAGACCTCTAGACCTCTATGATTGATACTGGGATTAAAGGCGTGTGTCACCATGCTTGGCTGTCACAGAGACTCTGCCTGCCATGTGATCAGATTGAGGGCGTGTGCTACCACCACCTGACTTTTGTTTATAGATAACTATCTATGTCCTCTGATCTCCAGGCAAACTTTATTTATTAACATACAAATAAAATATTACCACACAACTGTGTGAAAAAAAAAATCTGAAGATAGCCATTCTTTATTATCTGTGGTCAAATGTCCATTTATTGGTGACCAAGATTCTCTGCTTTTCTTCAGCTCATCCTTCTACATCTAAGGGAAAGCAGAAGAGCCTCTTGGTAGTGAAGGTGGAGTTTGTGTTCATCATGGTTGCTGCACAAAAGAAAACTGAAGGATCCAAAGTTTCTGCTTGACTGCATCTTAAATTATAAAAGGTTTTCCTGAGCCAGCATGAGTCTGTGAATCTAATTCCTAGTCTCCTCAGGTTTGTAAAATTTCTGGTCCAACATACCTTTTTACTTAATTGTGTATTATATTTCTATGTCCATCCAAAATTATGTTGTGTCTTTATTTAATTCAGGGAGGATTTTGTTAGATAAACATTTTTGTATGCCATCGTAGCAATAAATAGTACATAATTTTATAATAGATGGAATGCATTATCTGTGCAGAATTTAGAGAAAATGCTTTCTGTCATGAGGGATCTATCAATGAATATGTAAACAATATGCATTGTTTTGGGAAATACTATCAAGGTCTGTTCACTAAAGAAAAACATTTTATGTATAAATATATGAGATATGTATGTTGATAAAAGTATCATTTACTTCATCTAAAACTATTTTATCTTTCACCTAATTTTGACAATTTTATGCATGTATACAATGTATTATAATTATAGGGTGTTGCTGGAGTTTTCTCCAGTCCTGTCCAGCCCCACGGACCCCACAACCACTTATAAAATAATCACTCAGAAGCTCATATTAATCAAACTGCTTGGCCATTAGCTCAGGCCTATCACTGTCTAGCTCTTACACTTATACTCAGCCCATTTCTGTTAATGTGTATGTTATCACGTGTTCCATGGCTCTACCTGTTGCCTTTACATGCTGCTCCCTAGACTGCAGGCTGGCATCTCCCCTCGGCTTCCACCTCCCAGTTACTTTAGTTAGTTAGTTAGTTAGTTAGTTAGTTATAGTTGCCTATATGAACACTGATAGGTGATTACTTACTAGACCATAAACTCACTGATGCCTACATACTTGAAGAAAAAGATATGCCTTGCCACCTTTAACTGTTGATAGCTCCATAGGAAGTAGTGGGGCCTCATGAACACATCTTTTAACCATATTGTGGAAGGGTCTAGGCTTATGCAAGTTTTATTCAGATATTTAGAGTTGGTGTTTTTTCATGGTTCATTGACCATGACATATCCACCAGATGAAGCACAATAACTCACTTCCCTATTCTCCAGGTCAAACATTCTGTTCTGTCTTCTACTTTAAGATACTTTTGAAGGAATTATTGTAGCTTTCTGATTAAGGGATGAGTATTCACCATTTACTTATTCTCAGTATTTTCAAGTGTTAAAAATCTCTGCATTAACCTCTGCTCACATCAAAAAGAACTTTCTCTGTCCAAAGCCGACAGTTTAAAAGTTTATGGTAAAAATATAATCATTGAAGGGGCATTTGACAACTTGTCCACTTAGGGGAAAAGAAACAAAAATATTCTCCCCTAGGGTCTATGGTAGGTACACTAGGTACAAGTTTTTGCTAAAATTCATAGTACCAAGCATGTGCATCTGAGAATATCTCAAATCATATCTGAAAATTATTGGTTATCCCAGAAACACTTAAGTCACTATTGCTGCAGTAGACACATCTTACCTAAAAGCTCCATATTCTGATATTTACTGACCAGACACCAATAAGACATTTGATGAGTTTTCTGCTCCAAAAGCAGATATGACACTTTGGTAAATATGAACAGTAATCAGAAGAAAGCAATGCTCAAAGGAGCTCTTAATTTGAGCTTCTCTGAAATTAACATACACTTATAAATTTCACACATACAGTGACATGGAGTAACCATTCCCATTCCAGAAGTGAAAAGGGTGACATGACAACAGACAATGAGGAAATAAAGAGAATCATCAGGTCACACTTCAAAAACCTCTATGCCACAAAACTGGAAAATCTAAAAGAAATGGACAATTTTCTGGATAGGTACCACATACCTAAGTAAAATCAAGACCAGATAAACTATTTAAGTAGTTCAATAACCCCTAAGGAAATAGAATCAGTCAGTAAAAGTCTCCCAACCAAAAAAAGCCCAGGGCCAGATGGTTGCAGTGCAGAATTCTAACAGATATTCAAAGAAGAGTTAATACCAATACTCTTTAAATTGTTCCACACAAGAGAAACAGAAGGAACATTCTGAAACACCGTCTATGAGGCTACAATTACCCTAGTTCCTCAACCAAACAAAGATGCAACAAAGAAAGAAAACTACAGACTGATCTCCCTCATGAATATCGATGCAAAAATACTCAATAAAATATTGGCAAACAGACTCCAAGAACACATCAAAACAGTTATCCACCATAATCAAGCAGGCTTCAACCAAGGGATGCAAGGGTGGTTCAACATATGAAAATCCGTCAATGTAATACACCATATAAACAAACTCAAAGAAAAAAAAAAAACACATGATCATCTCACTAGATGCAGAAAAGGCATTTGACAAAATCCAAAACCCCTTCATGATAAAGGACTTGGAGATATCAGGAATAGAGGGAACATACCTAAACATAATAAAGACAATTTACAGCAAGCCAACAGCCAACATCAAATTAAATGGAGAGAAACTCAAAGCGATTCCACTAAAATCAGGAATAAGGCAAGGCTCTCCACACTCCCCATACTTATTCAACATAGGACTTGAAGTTCTAGCCAGAGCAATAAGACAACATAAGAACCTATATGACAAGAACTTTAAGTCTCTGAAAAAAGAAATTGAAGAAGATGCCAGAAAATGGAAAGATCTCCCATGCTCATGGATAGGCAAGATTAACATAGTAAAAATGGCAATCTTACCAAAAGCAATCTACAGATTCCCCATCAAAATACCAACACAATTCTTGACAGACCTGGAGAGAATAATATTCAACTTCATATGGAAAAACAAAAAACCCAGGATAGCCAAAAGAATTCTGTACAATAAAACAACCTCTGGAGGCATCACGATTCCTGACCTCAAGCTCTACTATAGAGCTACAGTAATAAAAACAGCTTGGTATTAGCATAAAAACCGACATGTGGATCAATGTAATCGAATTGAAGACCCTGACATTAATCAGCACACCTATGAACATATAATTTTTGACAAAGAAGGCAAAAGTGTACAATGAAAAAAGAAAGCATCTTCAACAAATGGTGCTGGCAAAACTGGATATCAAAGCGTAGAAGGCTGCAAAGAGATCCATATCTGGCACTGTGCACAAAACTTAAGTGCAAGTGGATCAAATACCTCAACATAAATCCAGTTGCTCTGAATCGGATAGAAGAGAAAGGAGGAAGTAGTCTTGAACACATTGGCATAAGATACCACTTCCTAAATATAACACCAGTAGCACAGACACTGAGACAAACAATCAATCAATGGGACCTCTTGAAAATGAGAAGCTTTTGTAGAGCAAAGGATAAGGTCAACAAGGCAAAGCGACAGCCTACAGAATGGGAAAAGGTCTTCACCAACCTCACATCTGTCAGAGGACTGATATCCAGAATATATAAGGAACTCAAAAAAAAAAATAGACATCAAAACGACCAACAGTCCAATTAAATGGGCTATAGAACTAAACAGAGAATTCTCAACAGAGGAAACTCAAATGGCTGAAAGACATTTAAGGAATTGCTCAACATCCCTAATCATCAGGAAAATGCAAATCAAAACAACTCTGAGCTACTACCTTATGCCTGTCAGAATGGTTAAGATCAAAAACACTGAAATCACTTTATGCTGGAGAGGATGTGGAGCTAGGGGAGCTCTCCTCTACTGCTGGTGGGAATGCAAGCATGTACAACCACTTTGGAAATCAATATGGTGCTTTCTTAGAAAATTGGGAATCAATCTCCACCAAGATCCAGCTATACCACTCTTGGGCATATATCCAAGGAATGTTCAATTATAGCACAAGGGTACTTGCTCAGCTATGTTCATATCAGCATTGTTTGTAATTGCCAGAATGTGGAAACAACCTAGATGCCCTTCAACTGAAGAATGGATAAATAAAATGTGGTACATATACACAATGGAATACTACTCAGCAGAGAAAAACAATGACATCATGTGGTTTGTAGGCAAATGAATGCATCTAGGAAAACTCATCCTGAGTGAGGGAACCCAGACTCAGAAAGACAAACATGGTATGTACTCACTCATAGGAGGATACTAGATGTAAAACAAAAAATGACTAGACTGTTACTCACAACTCCAGTGAGGCTACCTTAGAAAACAGTACCCCAAGAAAGATATAAAGATCGCCCAATGACAGGGAAATGGAAGAGATCTACATGAACAACCTGGACGTGAATGGGGGTAATGAAGGGAAGGGTCGAGGGAAAGAGAGACTGTGGGAGTGGGAGATTCCAGCTGGATCAAGAACAGAGAGAGAGAACAAGGAATAAGAGACCATGATAAATTAAGACCACATGAAAATAGAAAGAAGCAAAGTGCTAGAGAGGCCCACAGAAATCCACAAATATATTGCCACAATATACTACTGGCAATGGTCGAGAGACAGCCTGAACTGACCTACTCTGGTGATAGGATGGCCAAAAACCTTAATTGTCATGCTAGAAACCCCATCAAATGACTGAGGGAACTGGATGCAGAGATCCACGGCCAGGCCCCAGGTGGAGCTCTAGGAGTCCAATTGTTGTTGAGACCAAGGTTGGATAAACCACAGGGACAAAATAGCCAAATGAATGGAAACACATGAACTATGAACCAATAGCTGAGGAGTCCCCAACTGAATCAGACTCTCTGGATAAGTGAGACAGTCTAGCTTGATCTGTTTGGGAGGCATCCGGGCAGTGGGACCAGGTCCTGTATTCAGTGCATGAGTTGACTGTTTGAAACCTGGGGCTTAAAGGGGCACTTGGATCAGCCTGGGAGGAGGGAACTGGACCTGGCTACAATGAATCTACCAGGCTGAACTCAGTCCTCAGGGGAGTCTTTGCCCTGGAGGAGATAGGTTGGGGTTGGCCTGGGGAGAAGGCAGGGGGGGCATTGGGAGGGGGGAGAACAAGGGAATTGGAGGCTGATATGTAAAATTAAATTAAATTATAAAAGAAAAAGAGAAAAAAGAAATAAATGAAACCATATTTTAGATAAAACAGAGTGATGTCTCTGAAAGAAGACAGTTATGGAATGAGTGAGCCAACAATGATCTCTAAGCTTTCACCAATATTTAAAGGAATATTCAAAGGAGCACAAGAATCTTGTGTTAAAGAATCATGAAAAAGTCATGCAGGGATAATGTAAATGTTAGAATATCCCCATGACAGAGTATGAGCTTCTTCATGATATAGTGTGGACAGCAGTATCCAAAAGGAAAATTTATTTAGTTCAATCTTTGAGGACATTTGCTGTTTTCCTATGCAGAATTTAAACATTTTTGTAGATATATCCAGACTGCTTAAGGATGGTGATAATATGATTTGATAGAATTGTCTCAATGGATCCTAATTGTTCACACCTAAAACTTCCATCTCAGTTTGAATAAATGAAACACTTTAGGACTGTTTTCACTATTTACCTTATTACATTTTAATTATTTCAAAGCCATTCACTCATTAGCCTCTCAGCAAACATTTGATTACTATGAACAATGCAACCATAAGCATTTTAAAATATATCTTTGCAATGCAGTTCATAAACTGCAGTACATGGCAATACTTAGTTGCCTATGATGATATCATATACTCTACACATAGTCAAGGAAATTCAGTCTGTGGGCCACAAAGAAAAAGAGCTATTTGTAAACAAATTTAGTAATTTGTGTACTATAAGGAAATGAGTGACATGATGAATGCTCTATTATGTCTTTGTGGTTCTAAATAGGTAAAGAGATGAATTTAAAAACCATAACAATCTTGAATTTGCATTCTCAGATCTATTTTTAATGTCAACTGGTTCAGGTCATCACATTTGAAACATTTCTTAAGCATTAAAATAGATTAATATTCTTGAAACAATACTTTATATGAGATGCAAAGCCTTACTATTATTATTCATAAATATAAATATCTGATCTGGAAATTTAAATGTGATTATATGAGTATTATAATATGTAATTAAAACATTTATTTGATAATTTCTTTATATTCCTAAAAACATACATTAAGTAACAATGAGTTGCAAAGCCTACCAGAAGTATAAAAATGAAACTTTTAAAACACTGTGTGAAGTGTTATAGTTCTTCCTTTCCTAGAATGTCACCTGGGAACGTAAAACAGATTGGCCTCACTAACCATATCTTTAATAAACCTGATACCTTCTATAGTCAGATTCTGCATGTAAAGTCTTTGAAATATAAGAGAATTTTTGGATGTGAAATTATGACCTCCCAAATAAAAGAATTATTTTCAGTGTACATCATATTTTAAAAATTACTACTTTGCAGATAATCAGAGATGCATAGGCACATGCCTGTTACTTCTCAGTGTTATTATTAAATCTGGCTGGGAAAATATATGCACATGATGCTCATGAAGATTCTTTTTTCAAAACAATCTCATGCACAGAAACCTTAGAATGTCATCTTCTGCTTCAGGCATATGCAGCTGAAAGAGGACAGAGCATCCCCAGAGATGCCTGGCACACTGTGGTCAGTATCTCCTGCCCACATGGTCTCTTGGTCTCCAAGGCTGATGCAATCTTTTAATTGTTTGCAGTGCTTGTTGCCAAAACCATTCCTACACTAATATGCCCATTGTTTATAAATTCCCCAATGATGGATTCTAGCAGTCAACTTTTTTTGGCAAGAAGCTTCAGAGTTGGGCTACTGAAAATAACTCTTGCAAACAGGGCCCAATTACCCAAGCATAGCAAAAGATTCTCTGAGCTCATTATGTTGGCAGCCTTGGGTGATGATTTAGTCTCCAGTGCCCTGCCTGGTCAAGATCTGTCATTAACACAGTTTACTTCTTTCCTTTCTCCCCATCGGTGAATCCATGCCAACACTGTTTTTACAGTATCTGCTTCCTGAGATGACTTCCCCCACTCCTTTCATACAGAGCATGGCCACCCTTATTCAAAACCTAGGTGTTCCTAGGAAGTTCTTATATTTATATTCAAAATACCTAAGAACATTTTGTAATTTGTACACATTTTTTTTCTTAAACTTGAGATCTTATTGCAGGCCTCTAAGTAGGAATATCCTGAGGCTTAGCCTCAGCCAATTCCTAATCTCGACTTCAACATTTGCCTCAGCCAATTACTAAACTTGACTTCAACATTTGACAGGTTGAAATTGAAATGCTTACATGACTGTTATTTCTTATACCCCTACACTTCAACAATACAACTAACTGCACATGTTAATATCACTTCCAGGCTTCACAATGGTACTATTACCACTAGTCACAGATATTTGATTTGTTGTCAATCTATAAATATGTATTCTCCAAATTTTATGAACAGCCTGCTTGTAATCAATGTGATTTTATGTCAAACAGTAACTAGATTGATATTCTAGTAATAATAATAGTAAACAACTTGTTTTCCAACATTTAAGCATAATCAAAATGCACATAACTGTACCTTACATTGAATCATATCAAGGTGAAACATGAACAGGGTCAACAGCAAACTAAAATTACACAAGCTTCCCTCACTTCAGTTTTAAAACAATACCATGTTGAAAAGCAATGAATACTGTTTTATGCTCCTTTCACAAGCTAATTAATAAAATGTCCTAGTGAGAGAAGGACAGTATTGTGATACTGGACTGTGTTAAAGTTTAGATCTGGAATGTCCTCTAGAATGCTTGTGCTAAAGGTTGATTATCAGCCTGTGAAACTAATGGGGAATGACAGAACTTTCAGGTAGTAAGTCTATGTTCTAGAAGGAATTTGATTCATATATGTGTACCCTTGAGTAAATATTGGGTTCCTGCTTCTTTTCATGAGACAAGAATAAATAAACCCTTTCTATTCATGCTTTCAACATAATTTACTGTTCTGCTACAAGCCCTAAGCAACTGATCCAGGGAAACATGAAGTGAAACCTATAAAACTGTAAATCATTGTAAACCATTACTTTGTTTAAATTGTTTACCTTGGGCATTTTGTGAATGTAATATAAATTTTATTAACATATATCCTTACCCAATTATATGCATGTGTAGACACATACAATCCCTTAAGGGATATAAAATTAATGCTGTATTAAAACTTTTGATTTGCTTTAGGTAAAGAATGAGAGACTATTATTATATTAAATATTATATATTATTGTACTATGAGACTATTGAAAGGAGACTATTATTTCTCCAATAATATTATATAAAAATGTTTCCAGGGTGGGCTAGAGAAAAGAAAGAAGATAAAGAAAAATCTTGGGTCATTTCCTACTTCTACCAGGTAAACAAATGAAAAAAGAAAAATGTGATCATCTCATTAGATGCAGAAAAGTCCTTTGACAAAAATCCAACACCCCTTTATGATAAAAGTCCTGGATAGATTACATATACAAGGGACATACCTAAACATAAAGAAGGCAGACTACACCAAGCCTATACCCTACATCAAATTAAATGGAGAGAAACTGAAAGACATTCCACTGAAATCAGGAACAAGATAAGATTGTCTACTCTCTACATGTATATTCAATATAATACTTGATTTTTTAGGTAGATCAATAAGTCAACTAAAGAAGATCAAGGGGATACAAAAGGGAAGGGAGGAAGTCAAAATGTTGTTATTTGTAGACGATATGATAGCATACATAAGTTACCTGAGAAATTCTGCTAAGGAACTCCTACAGCTGATAAACACTTTCAGCAAAGTAGTTATATACAAGATTAACTCACAAAAATCAGTAGATCTCTTTTAGAGATGATAAACCACCTGAGAAAGAACTCGGGGAACCACTAACTTTCACAATAACCTCAAATAACATTTAATATTTGGGATAGCTGTAATCAAACAAGACAAAGAGTTGTGTATAATAAAAACTTCAAATCCTTGCAGAAAATATCAGAAGATGGAAATATTTCCCATGCTCATGGATCAGTAAGATTAGTATAGTAAAAATGGTCATCTACCAAATTAATCTCCAGATTCAATGCAATTCCCATAAAAAATTACAACAAAAGTCTTCAACCTTGAAAGGACTATTTTCATCTTCATATGGAAAAACACAAAATGCAGGGAAGCTAAAACAATCTTGAACAAAAAAACACACAACAACAAAACAAACAAACATACAAAAAACTGCTAGAGATATCAACATTCCTGATTCCAAGTTGTACTACAGAGCTATAGGATTACAAACCATATGGTATTCACATAAAAATAGATATGTTGATCAGCGGAATCAGATTGAAGATACAGACATAAACTAATACACCTATGGATTTCTGATTTTTGGTAAAGAAGCCAGAAACACACACTAGACAAAAGGTAGCACCTTCATCAAATAGTGCTGGTCAAACTAGATGTTTGTATGTGGAAGAATCCAGACAGATCCATACTTATCACCCTACATAAAACTCAAGTTCAAGTAGATCAAAGACCTCAACATAAAACCAAATACACTGACACTGACAAAAGAGAAAGAGGGGGCAGAGCCTTGAAAACATTGGTACAGGAGACAACTTTATGAACAGAAGAACACTAATAGCTCAGACATTAAGATCAACAATTGATAAATAGGACCTCATGCAACTGAAACTCTCTCTAAGGCAAAGGACATCATTCAGACAAAGTGGCAGCCAACAAAATGGGAAATGAATTTTACCAACTCCATATCTGATAGCACACTAATATCTAAAATTTATAAAGAACTCAAAAGTAGATATCAAAAAATCAAATAATCCAATTAAAAATGGTATACAGATCTAAACAGAATTCTCAGTAGAAGAAACTCAAATAGTTGAGAAAAATTAGTAATGTTCAATATCCTTGGCCATAAGGGAAATGCAACTCCAAACTGCTTTGAGATTTCATGTTATACCTGTCAAAATGACTAAGACATCAACACGAAAGACAGCATATGCTTGCAAGGATGTGGAATAAGGAATTCAGTATTCATATTGCCGGTGGTCATGCAAACTTGTACAGCCACTATGGAAATCAGTGTGACATTTTTTTCAGAAGGTTGGGAATCTACCTCAATCCAATTATACCACTCTTGGGCATATACCCTAAGGATATTCTATCCTTATGTATGGACCAGCAAATCTTCACTTGCTCACACGTGTTCACTGTAGTTTTATTCATAACAACCAGGCATTCCTAAACAGCCTAGATATTTCTAAACAGAAGAGTGGGTAAATAAATTGTGGAACACTTACACAATGGAGTATTACTCATCTGTTAAGAAGTGACATCATGAAATTTGCAGGCAAATGGATGGAAGTAGGAAAAATCATTCTAGTGAGATAACCCCGACCCAGTATGATAAATATGGTATGTATTCGATTACAAATGCATATTAGCTATTAAGTAAATGATAACCAAGTTTTTACAACCAAATGCATAATATCTGTGTACTTTATTTGAGGTTGACATTGGGTAGCCTCATCACTTTGATATCTGGGAATGGCCAAAATTCAGGTGGCATCATGAGTGCCAGTGGGGATGAATATATGGGAAATACATTCACATTACAAGATAAAGATTTTTGAGTCATATGACATTCATATGACCTAGAAAGTTTCATTAGTCAGTGTCTGAGTTAGTGTTTCTATTGCTGTGAAGAGACACCATGACCATGCCATCTCTTATAAAGGAAAAACATTTAATTGGGGTGGCTTACATTTTCAGAGCTTTAGTCCATTATCATCATGGTGGTAGGCAGGCAGACATGGTGCTAGAGAAAGAGCCCAGTGTCCTACATCTTGATGTGTAGGCAACAGGAAGGGGTCTTTATCACTGGGCATGGCTTGGTTATATATGAGACCTCAAAGTCTGCCTCCAAAGTGACACATTTCCTCCAACAAGACCACACCTACTCCAACAGGCCACATCTCCTATTAATGCTAATCTTTTTGGGGGACATTTTCTTTCAAACTACCACATTCCACTCCTTGGTCCTCA
This sequence comes from Peromyscus maniculatus bairdii, assembly GCF_049852395.1. Taxonomy (NCBI): domain Eukaryota; kingdom Metazoa; phylum Chordata; class Mammalia; order Rodentia; family Cricetidae; genus Peromyscus; species Peromyscus maniculatus. The sequence goes on from NC_134855.1 coordinate 65,840,778, forward strand.
AGGGCTTGTGTTGTTTATTATGCAGCACAATGTTATTCATTAAGCAGCATTGTTTACCATGTGAGAAAACCTATGAAGCACAACAAAACCCACTATAAGTGTTTATTAACAGAAGGGAATAGAAGGGGGTGCTTGGGCCTATTGAAAGATTATGCAGGAAGAGGGGTAGGGGTATGTGGGACCCACTTTTTTTGATTCTGCCGCACATGTGCATATGGGCTTACATAGCTATGCCATACATGCACATAGATTATATGATATGCAATGCACAGATTACACAGGATATAAGGCCCTGGGATGATTAATTGTCTTGGGAGTACATGTTCGGTCATGGGGGAGTGGCTAGAAATTCTATCATTCCAGACTCTTTGTTCTAGTAAAAATGATTGGTGAACAGGAATAGGGGTGCCATGTCTCCCAAAACTCCTTCCTGCTGACTCAGTTGGCATTGGTTAACTCTTGGGGGTAGGAAAGGGGAATGTTGAGGTAGCCAGACTTCCTAAGGTAGTGGGTTGTCCTCTGCTGCATTAGGAATCACCCATCCTCTTTTGCTGCTCAGGGCTCTGTGGCTGTTTGGGTCTGACAATGTGCTGGCAAGGCGGGAGAGGAAGTTTAGAAAAAGTTTTATGTTGGGGGGTTCCCCAAAGTGAGGAAGTGTGGTCCCAGGACCATGAAAGTTTGAATTACACTTGTCTGGAGTGGATCTGACCTGTCCAGGTGGACTCAAGCTGGCTCTGGAGCTCTGGAGAATTTTTAAACATGTTAAGAAACAGCCACAGGGAACTGGCAAGGGAAAGGAAATGTCAGAGCTAGTGGGCTGGGTGACTAGGAAGAGGAGAAAAGGTGTTGCTGATGAGTCTGGATTGAGGCAAATGGGGGGAGCAAATGAAATAAAAGCTCCTACCTTAGCTATAAATTGTCTTCCCATTAGGGGTACAGGACAGGTTGGCACAACTAAAAATGTGTGGGTGAGAGGGATACCCCTGAAAATAAAATTAAGTATATTTTCAGGGGTCTGGTGAAGTGGGTAAGGCTGTCACCCTACCCCAACAATAGGGAAACAGGAGAGGTGGGATCCCAAAACTCCCTCAGGACTGAGTAAGTGGCTCACCTCAATACTGTAATGGCTATCCTGGGTTCCCTGTGAAAGATGGCTGTGGTCAGGCTGGGAATAGGGCACCTTCAATCCTTCTCCAACACCAAGTCTAACAGATCAGCTGGAGGATGGTCTTCATTTGATGTCCCCATACCACAAGGTTCATGGGGCCAGTCAGCTGACCAGTGTCCCTCTTGGTAGTATTTTAGATAAGGCCTTGTTGGTGGCCCACGTTGGGCACAGCTTGCAAGAACACAGTTGCCCCCTCAACCACATTTAAAACAGGGACCTGGAGGCTTTCAGGATGCCGGTGGGATAATGTGTGCCAGCATTTAGCAGTTCTGTTTATGGGCTTTCTCATCTCTCCCATGGTACACCATAAATGCCATCACTAGGATCTAGCTTTGAGGTCAGAGGCACTCTCTCCAGATGCTTAAGTTTATCCCTGATGTCGGGGAAGTTCTGCTAAACAAAGTGGGTCATAAGGAGCTGTCTGCCCTTTGGGCTCTCAGGATCTCCTTATATTGAATTATGTTTTTTAGCTTTTCATAGTTTACTGGTTTGAGGGTAGCTTTATGAAAGCCTGCCAGGAGGCAGGTTATAAATTTATCCTTAGCTAGAGAGCCACCCGGAATATTATTATCCCAATGTAGGTCCTGATTGGGAACCACCTCAAACCCAGGTGGATGAGGAACTCTAGTTTGATGAACATCATCTGCATGTATCCCAGCCTGCTCCCAAACTCATCTGCACTCCTCAGGCAGTAGGTTATTAGAAAATGTCAGAGCATGTCAGCAGAAAAAAAGGAATCAAGAAAGGAAGGTTTGGAGCTTAGATAAAAGAAAGCTTGGATATAAGCTGGGAGAAGTTAGAAAATTCTTGTAAAATATTGGGGTCCAATGAGCTAGTAGGTGGCCAATTTTTTGTTATCTAAGGGGTATCTGGGCCATTTCTCAGAGGAGGAGTAGAACTGATAGGAGAAAGCCTTATTTCCCATGGCTGCAGCAGAGAGGAAAAAATAAAATAATTAAAAAAAATGTGATCCAAGTCTACAATCTCAGACATCCCAAGGTCAAGTGAGGATCAATGATTGGCACTAACCACCAGCTTGACTAAGCACTAGCTTTGTCAAGATATAAGAGTGAGAGCTATGGCATGAGGACCCCCCCCAGGGGTCTGACAGCATTCAATGCTTCATCAAGCAAGAGGATGAAGCAGGGCATATGCTGCCAAAGGATGAAGCCAGAGGATGGGGGTCTGACAGTGAGAACAATATCTCAGACTGCAGTCATGATAATTATTTGATGAAATATGATATTTTATTTGTATGTTAATAAAGTTTGCCTGGAAATCAAAGGTCATAGCTATAAACAGAAGTCAGGTGGTGGTAGCACATGCCCTTAATCCAATCACATGGCAAGCAGAGTCTCTGTGTTCAAGGAAACAGCCAAGCATGGTGACAAGAGCCTTTAATCCCAGTACCAACCATAGAGACCTGGAGGTCTGTATAGATCTAGGCAGTGATAAGGAAGTCATGTGGCTGGGCTTAGAGCCAATGAGAAGGCAGAATAGGAAGGCAATAAAGACACAGGTCAGGCAGGAAGAAACTCTCTCTGTGGAAGCTACTGAGTAGTGGTAAGCTAAGACTAGTCATGGCTATTCCCTCTGATCTCTTTGGCTATTACCTCTGTATTTGGCTCTGTGTTTCTTATTTAATAAGACTGTTTAGAAATTTGTATACACTTTTTCACAAATTTCCAATTTAGCTCGGTGCAATCTTGCCATAAGGTCACCACTCCCTTTATTCCATGCTCCTACTAGTATGGCCCATTAAGCAGCACTTAAAGTGTCCAACTGCTTTTCTAATCCACAGTCCCAGGGTTCATATTCCTTCACACAAAAGCATGGTCAGGCCTATAGCAATAATACCTCACTCCTGATACATTCTTCTGTCTTAGTTAGGGTTTCTATTTTTGTAAAGAGACACTATGACCATGGCAACTCATAAAGGAAAAATATTTAACTTGAGTGTCTTATATTTTCTAGGTTTAGTCCATTCTCACCGTGGTACAACATGGTAGTACTCAGGTAGATACAGTACTGGCAAAGTAGCTGAGTGTCCTACATCTTGACTTGTGGGCAACAGCAAGTGGTTCATGTCACTGGGCATGGCTTGAGCATAGATGAGACATCAAAGTCCACCTCTACAGTGACATACTTCCTCCAACAATACCAAACCTACTCCAGCAAAGTCACACCTTCCATTAATGCTACTCCCTTTGGGGGACATTTTCTTTCAAACCACTACAGTCAGTGTCTTAGTTGGGGTTTCCATTGCTTTAATGAAACTTCATAACCAAAAAAGTAAGTTGGGAGGAAAGATTTTAAATAAAACATACACTTCTATAGCACGATTTATTATCAAATGAAGTTAGGACAAGAGACAAAACTCAAACAAGGTAAGAACCTGAAGATAGAAGCTGATTTAGAGGCCATGGAAGGGTGCTGTTTATTGGCTTGCTCCTCCTTGCTTTCTGATCCTGCTTAGTTATAGAACCCAGGATCACCATCCCAAGAATGGCACAAACAACAATGAGGTAGACTTTCCCCCATCAATCACTATATAAGATAATGTTTTACAGATATACCTTCAGCCTGATATTATGGAGACAGTTTCTTAATTAAGAATGGATGACGTTTTCTGGCTTCGAGCTGACAAAAAAGTTATCTAGTCAGTCAGGCTTGCTCCTTTCCCAACAAAATGCTCTATGAGATACCATTCACTCTACCAGAACAAGGTCTTAATTCCAAGCCCGGAAACTATATAAAGAATCCAGAAATAATGGAATACTTAAAATCACAGAGTTGTGGAATCAGAGACAGGCTAATTCCTAAGGCTCACTCACCAGCCAGCCTAACTAATTGGAATGTTCCTCACAAATGAGAGACAATGGCTCAATGTTGTGGGATGGTCTGTATGTCAAATTGTTCTGATTTGTCAATAAATAAAACACTGATTGGCCACTGGCTAGGCAGGAAGTAGGTGGCCAGGCAGGAAGTAGGTGGGACAAGGAGAGAGGAGAATTCTGGGAAGTGGAAGGCTGAGGCAGAGAGACAGTGCCAGCCGCCGCCATGACAAGCTGAATGTTAAGACATGGGTAAGCCACAAGCCACGTGGCAAGGTATAGATTTATGAAAATGGATTAATTTAAGATATAAGAACAGTCAGCAAGAAGCCTGCCATGTTATACAGTTTGTATGCAATATAAGTCTCTGTGTTTACTTGGTTGGGTCTGAGCGGCTGTGGGACTGGTGGGTGGCAAAGATTTATCTTGACTGTTGGCAAGGCAGGAAAACTCTAGCTACAAATGGCACCCAACATGGGGCAAGTGTTTCCACCTAAAACCTGAGAAAAGATTCTAAAATAGAACTAAAAACAGCTTCCTAATTGTTTCTCTCAAATGAACAACAGCTGCCAGTTTGAGTTCCTGGCGGGTTCCTGGCGTGTGTGCTTGACCTACAGTATGGCAGGAATGAGGCCTCTGCAAGTGGCACATTAAGCTGTGTGGTGGATTTAGCCTTTGCTAGTACAAAACAAAAAGAGGTTTCTCGGCTATACGCTGCTTTGATAAAAAGCATAGACCACTATTTCTGAGAATTGATGGCTCCCAAAGCTGGCGGAAAACGTACCACCGCCATGTTGGGAAGCTAAAGTGGGCAGAGTCAACAGGCTTAAAAGGCTGCAGTTTAAAGCAATAAGCTCAAGGTAATATAAAAAATAAGCCATGTAAAGATGGCTAGCACACAGAGAATCTGGATTATGTTCTCTTTGATATTCGTAACTGAAGAAAAACAGTTAATTGCAAAAGCTGTTGAGTTATGCTAAAATGTATATTTTAAAGGTACCTTGACTTCAAAATTTGGCTATAAGGATATGTTGCTTTGGAAAGGAGGCTCTGTTTTTGTTTCTACAGAAAGCCAGAGGCTATGGATTTGTTCCAGATTAAGATACATCAGGTTTGACCAGGCAAGACCACCTGAAAGGTCTCCGATGACACCATGGCCCAGATGATCCAACATCCAGAATCATTTCAAGGCAACTGGCTCAGACAATACAGCCTCATGGACTATTCCATGATCCTAAAATTTTCTTTGTGTCCCCATAGATACAGCGTCCCCCTCCAACAGAAAATAGTAAGAGAAGCTACGCCCAAATTCCCAAATATACCAAGCTGGCTTTGGAGATGTGTAAAAGTTAAAAACTTCCTTTTTAAAAAAAGAAAAGGGGAAGTGCTGTGGGATGGTCTGTATGTCAAATTGTTCTGATTGGTCAATAAATAAAACACTGATTGGCCAGTGGCCAGGCAGGAAGTAGGTGGCCAGGCAGGAAGTAGGTGGGACAAGGAGAGAGGAGAATTCTGGGAAGCAGAAGGCTGAGGCAGAGAGACACTGCCAGCCGCCACCATGACAAGCTGAATGTGAAGACACAGGTAAGCCACAAGCCATGTGGCAAGGTATAGATTTATGAAAATGAATTAGTTTAAGATATAAGAACAGTCAGCAAGAAGCCTGCCACGGCCATACAGTTTGTATGCAATATAAGTCTCTGTGTTTACTTGGTTGGGTCTGAGCGGCTGTGGGACTGGTGGGTGGCAAAGATTTGTCTTGACTATGGGCAAGGCAGGAAAACTCTAGCTACAGCTCAACAAAACTAGAAGAATGACTCCTGAGATACAACACAGAATGTTGACTTCTTCTCTTCATGAACATAAGCACACACTGAATATGCAAGGCTGTAGATGTTAGTGCTTATGTGCAGGCACACACACACACACACACACACACAAACACACACACACACACACACACACACACACACACCTCTTGAATTCCTTTCATAGATTTGATTTACTAATGTGTTTCAGATGGTTGAGCCCATGCCTGGCATATACAAGGTGCTGGGCTATGTGCCAATGCTTCAAGAAAAAGGCACAATGCCAAATGACTGAATCTTGGCACTTTGTAGATGGATGCAGGATATCAAATTAAGGGCATAGCTAACTAACACACACTCAAAGAGAACCTAAGCTTCTGAGATATATTCTTTCTCTTGCTCTGTGTGTATTTGTGTGTGTGTGTGTATGTATGTATATGTATGTGTATACACATACATAAATATTTAATATATGTTGAATACATATACATATATAGTATATTCTAGAGATTTATATGTCCATAATTTTTTTTAATTTACACTTTAACATTGGAAATCATTTATTTAAATTTATTTTAATACTAATAGTAACAGCAATGAGCTAATTTAGTGTGAGCTCAAGAGATGTATTGTCCAAGAGCTAAAAATATGAGAATGGTTTTCACCATGTGTATGGAGACTCAGCTTAGGAAACAAAATGAAAACCTAAATCAGCAATTGTTATAGAATGAATTTTACCAAACCATGAACTAAACAAGTAAGAATGATAAGTACTGAGTAACCCTCCCTCAGCATTTGTTTATCCCCGAGAAGAGTATTAGGAATTCCTCTCCTTGTGCATCATTGGCAGAATCTACACAGTTTTGAGAGAATAAAACTATGAGCAAGTACTTGTTTTTAAGTTTGAATTTGACATAAATCTATATCCATCACTATATTCTGTTCTGAGTAAGGTATTGTTTTGTGTTTCAAAATGTGGATCCAAAGAATCATAACACAATTGAACCAGAATTATTTTTCCTCATTAGTACTCATAATTAAAGGGACTGATCAAGAGTAAAAATCATTGTTTGGAGAGTAAAAGACATCAAAAATCAAACCCTGTTAGGAGGAAGAAAGATGATGGAGCACAAAAATGGAGAGGGAAGCCCCATTAAAGTCCCTGTGCTTCTGTTACCCATGTGGTCATATGTAATATATAAGCATGTTTCAGATTGTTGTTTACACCCTAAGCATAATCCCTCATGAAATCTTCCTTCCAAATATTGATGAAAATTTATGCCACATACATTTTGAGGGAAAATTGTACTCTTTTACTTTGAACTGGCATGAAATATTAAGAAAAGAACAAATGGATTTTTCAGTATTGTTTCCATATTATATGTTTAATTGGCATTTCATCTTTATTGATATAACAAGAGAAATTCATTTTTTTTCTGAAAAATACATTTATTTCAGAAACCACATGGCTGGCTGAGATTAATAAGACTCAACTAAGAGGTTGATATGTAATATGTGGCACAACTTTTTGGTTTTTGGTTCTCTGGCTACCTTGTTACTTTAGGAACTGGGGAAATCGGGTCCCTCCATTTTCATATGCTGCTAGTATGGAGTTGCTTAAGTGTTCTCATTCTTGATACTTGAATAAAAATATCTTCCCCAATCAATTCCTGTACCAAATCAGTACAAAAGAGTATCTCACCTGTCAGTAGAGGAACACACACAATTGATTTCATCAAATTACATATCTCAATAAATTAAAGATGATACTTACACTATGTAGTTGCTACTGATAATCCCACACTGAATGCTGGCATCCTATCACACAAAAACATCTACAGCTGAGGTTCTTTAAGTCTTTCCTATGTGCCTATCTTGAGCCCTGGTTATTTCCAGGAATCACTGAAATTTATAAAATGTTTTTCATTGTGCTTAGTGTAGAGTGAATGACGAATAAATAGATACATAAATTCCCTTTCAATTGTTCTAAAATTACTACAACATAAGGAAGCACAAATTTCAACTCATTCATATACACTTGAAAATAATGGGTTGCCAGCTATGAACTGATACTTAAAATAAAATGAGCACATCATTTCTGACCCTTTTAAGATTTTTTGCGAGTAACAGACATGACTTGTTCTGTACAAAGAAAAACCCAGAATGATTTTTATTAAAAACATTTTGGCTTCTTTATTGATATGGTGATGCTAATCGTCTTGAAGACACTGCCTGACAAACTTCCAGTGATTGTATGGCTTGGACTGACCCTTCACTGCCCATGGTGGAATTTGCCACACAATTCTTGCCTGTGTCTTTTGCATGTTTAAAGTTTGAATTTCTTCCTTTTATGTTTAATGTTTGAATTACTTGTTGTTAAAGTTTGGTGTTTGAATTCCTTGTTAAGGGCCCTAACCTGAAGGCTAGAACTGGGATAATGTAACAATTCCTATAGAAGCTGATGTTAATAAGAATAAAACTTGCTATTATGAATAACGCTGATATGAGCATAGTTGAGCATGTGTCCTTGTGGTAAGATTGAGCATTCCTTGGGTATATGCCCAAAAATGGTAAAACTGGGTCTTGAGGAAGACTTATTCCCAATTTTCTGAGAAACTGCCATATTGATTTCCAAAGTGGCTGTACAAGTTTGCATTCCCATCAACAGTGGAGGATTGTTACCCTTTCTCCACATCCTTTCCAACATAAGCTGTCTTCAGTATTTTTTTATCTTAGCCATTCTGACAGGTATAAGATAGTATTTCAGAGTTGTTTTGATTTGCATTTCCCTGGTGACTAAGGATGTTGAGCAGCTGCTTAATTGCCTTTGAGCCATTTGAGATTCTTCTGCTGAGAATTCTCTGTTAAGCTCTATATCCCATTTTTTAATTGGATTGTTCAGTATTTTGATGTCTAGCTCTTTGAGTTCTTTATATATTTTGGAGATCAGCCCGCTGTCAGATGTGGAGTTGGAGAAGATCTTTTCCCATTCTGTAGGCTGTCGTTTGATCTTATTGAACTTGTCCGTTGCTCTACAATAGTTTCTCAGTTTCAGGAGGTCCCATTTATTAATTGTAGCTCTCAGTGTCTGTGCTACTGGTGGTATATTTAGGAAGCGGTCTCCTGTACCAATGTGTTCAAGACTACTTCCTACTTTCTCTTCTATCAAGTTCAGTGTAACTGGATTTATGTTGAGGTCTTTGATCCACTTGGACTTGAGTTTTGTGCATGGCGACAGATATGGATCTATTTGCAATCTTCTGCATGTTAGCATCCAGTTATGCCAGCACCATTTGTTGAAGATGCTTTATTTTTTCCATGGTACAGTTTTGGCTTCTTTGTTGAAAATCATATGTTCATAGGTGTGTGGATTAATGTCAGGGTCTTCAATTTGATTCCATTGGTCCACATGTCAGTTTTTATGCCAGTACTCATCTGTTTTTATTACTATAGCTTTATAGTAGAGCTTGAGGTCAGGGATCATGATGCCTCCACAGTTTGCTTTATTATACAGGATAGTTTTAGCTATCCTAGCTCTGAGAATCCAATTGATGAGAGAGAGAAGAGATACTGCAGGCAAGGGATGTTGAGATCATGATGGGAGGATGTGCAGAGATGTCTGGCCATACTAGTGGACTGGTGGATGTAGAGCCCCCATGGGACTGGACTAGGCCCTCTGGATATAGAAGATGGTTGTTTGGCTCGAACTGTTTGGCAGGCACCCAGGCAGGGTGATCGGGATCTGTCCCTGGTCTATGGGCAGGCTTTTAGAATCTAGTGCTTGTGGTGTGAATCCTTGCACAGCCTTGGTGCAGTGGGAAGGGGCTTAGACCTGCCTAGACTCAGTGTGCTGGGCTCTGCTGACTCTCCATAGGAGACCTTGATTTGGGCGAAGTGGGGATGTATGGTGGATTAGGAAAGAGGGCTGGGGTGGGTGGAGGGAGGAGGGGGGATCTGTAGATAGTATGTGGAGTGAGTAGAAAATTTCTTAATAAAGAAAAATGAAAAAAAAGGAATAAAACTTATGGTAGTTCCCTAGGAGAATCAGCTATGCAAAAAAAAATGAGTCTTCTACAGAACCTTTTACTTAAGTACTATTAGTAAGCATGAGACATAGGATCTGGAAAAAATCATTAAAGAAGAAAAACTTAGGGAAATTTCAGAAGCTGCCAAACTATAACTGAATCATTAGATTTTCATGTTCTGCCTCAGAAACACAGAACTAGCATGGGCAGGAAAAGTTTTTGATTATAAAACTAATGACAAGCCTTGGTACCCTCCTGAATGCAAAGTAAGCAGTTTTAGGAATCTTAGGTTCTACTTTTTTCAGGGCCCTGCCTCAACTTGATGTGACAGACTTTGTTGACTCACCATGAGAGACCTTACTCTCTCTGAGGAATGCAGATGGGAGATGGGGTGGGAGAAAGTGGGAGGCAAATGGTAGGAGGGGAGGAATAGGGAACTGTGGTTGGTATGTAAAAAAAGCTTTTAAATTAAAAAAAAGAAAAAATGATTTTATCATAATGTTTTATGAACTAAAATATAGATTTTAGTTCTCATGAAATTTGCTGTTTATTCATTTGCTTCTTTTACTCTGATATGCTTACATAATTAAAGGAAACTTTAGGAAAAATATGTACCATTAGAAGGTCTTATAATCAATGATTAAAATCTATGAGGAAATTTCACATATAAATATAACCTGTAAGAGAGGCAGATTGTCAGAGTAGGTGAAACCATGCTGAGTTGTGCTTTTTCTCTGCCTATCTCTCATAAAACAAAACTCAAAGGTGTCCTGTGTCTTATTTCTCTATCTCCAATCTTACATTCTCCAGGTTCAGACCCTGCCTTCATCTGGAGCTCAACTCTAGCACTGATAATGTTCTATCTCTCTTTCCATGAGATATCACCATCAGTCTTTTCCACATTTTCTTCATGGCGCTTTTCATGTCTTTATTCCTAAAAGTGTAAATCACAGGATTGAGCAAGGGAGTTAGGATAGTATACAATATTGCCACCATTTTGTCAAAATAGAATGTAGATGGAGGCCATGCATATACAAATATACATGGAACAAAGCACAAAACCACAACTGCAATGTGGGATCCACAGGTGGAGAGAGCTTTCCGTCGTCCTTCAGAACTATGGGCTCTCAGAGAGAACAAGATGACGCTATAGGATACTAGCAAAATAGAGAAGATTATTATGCAGATAGACCCACTGTTGGCAACCACCAAAAAGCCAAAGATATGTGTGTCAGTGCAGGCAAGTTTTAGTAATGGGAACAAGTCACACATGAAATGATCAATGACATTGGGTCCACAGAAGGGTAACTGCAAAGTGAAGATAATTTGTATGATAGAATGCAAGAATCCCCCTGCCCATGCCACCCCCACCAGAGTGCCACAGACCCTCCTGCTCATAATGGAAGAGTAATGCAAGGGCTTACAAATGGCTACATAACGGTCATAGGCCATGGCTGTCAAGACAATCACTTCTACTGCTCCAAGAAAGTGTTCAGCAAAGAGCTGCGTCATGCATCCTTCAAAGGAGATGGTTTTCTTCTCATAGAGGGAGTCCACAACCATTTTTGGTATGATGACAGAAGAGAAGCATGTATCCAGCAGTGACAAGAATGCCAAGAAGAAGTACATGGGGCAGTCTATCAGTGCTGGGCTACAGACAATGGTCACCACAATTATCATGTTGCCACCAACAGTTGCAATGTAGACAAACAAAAATACAATAAAAACTATTTTCTGGACTTTAGGGTTCTGCGAAAGTCCAAGGAATATAAACTCTGTTACAAAACTCTGGTTTTGCATAATTTCAAGAAGAATGAAGAAGTAAATCTGCAAATATTAAGAAAAATTGCCTCAGTTAAGTATATATTATCTTCAAAAAGTTGGGGTAGTAGCAAATAATTTTTTTCCTGGAATTCAGAATAGAAAAAACCAAGTGCATTGTTCAACACATGTACATACAATCAACACTAGGTAAATTGAACAGGATACATATGTATATATGCATATAATAGACAGATGATAGGTAGGTAGGTAGGTAGGTAGATAGATATAGATATAGATAGATAGATGATAGATAGATAGATAGATAGATAGATAGATAGATAGATAGATAGATATACAGACAGACGGATGGAGAGATGGACAGATACATAGATAGATGATAGATAGATAGATAGATAGATAGATAGATAGATAGATAGATAGATTGATAGATATACAGACAGACGGACAGATGGGCAGATACATAGATAGATAGATGATAGATAGATAGATAGATAGATAGATAGATAGATAGATAGGCATATATATGTATATATTTACATGTATATTAATAATCAGTAAGGAAAAGACCATGAATCTTAAGGGAAGACTGCAGTAGGAATCTGAAAGGGAAGGAGAAATGTTAGGGTAGAAATAACATAGACAAGGTATACATGTATGAATTTGTTTTTAACAAAAGAAAAAAGTCATTTCCTGGATGCAGTATTCAGAGATCATGTAGAATTAAAGTGCTGGCTATTTTCATTATGCAAAGCATTCACATGTGGTTTGTCCTTGAAATGCTGACATTTATGATTCTCTAGTGGATTCTTGAATTCGAGTATCAAAAAGCATTGTGAGATTTTTACATGTTATGCCCATAGAGAAAAGACTATGTATTAATCATGTCTGCTATCTACTTGGAATGATTCAGAGATGAATATTCTGTCATGTCTGATCAGAACATTCATCTACCAACAGAAGAATGGGCAAAATACAGTTTACAATGCTATTGGAAATCATCATCACATTTTAAATTATCTTGAACATCCTGAGGATAATTAGAATCTCAAATGGACTAATTTTTTTCTTAAGCATAAAGACCTACCAGAAATTTTGTCACTAATTATAATGCGCATGTTCAAAGTATAGAGATTTTTCTTTTAATTCATTATTTTAAACTGTGCCCAGAGTGTGAAATAATAATGTCTTTTGTCATGGTAATTGAGATATCACAAATTAAGTAACTGCTTAGAACTTAGGTAACAAGGAGTGGTAGGATTATTACTACTATTTTTATTTATAATTAATTGTAATTTTATATATCAGCCACGGATTCCCCTGTCCTCCCTCCCAATCTACTCCCCATTCCCACCTCCTCCAAAGCAAAGTCTCCCCTGCAGATAGCAGCATTGTTTGTAATAGCCAGAACCTGGAAACAACCTAGATGCCCTTCAACTGAAGAATGGATAAATAAAATGTGGTATATATACACAATGGACTACTATTCAGCAGAGAAAAACAATGACATCATGAGGTTTGCATGCAAATGGATGGAACTAGAAAATATCATCCTGAGTGAGGTAACCCAGACTCAGAAAGACAAACAAGGTATGTACTCACTCATAAGTGGATACTAGATGTCAAGCAAAAGATAACCAGACTGCAACTCACAACTCCAGAGGGGCTACCTAGTAAAGAATACCCTAAGAAAGACAAAGGGATCACCCAATGACAGAGAAATGGATGGGATCTACATGAGCAAACTGTACATGGGGTGGGTAATGGAGGGCAAGGGTCGGGGGGAATGGGAGCTTAGGGGAGCAGGAAGTCCCAGCTGGATCATGAACAGAGTAGGAGAACAAAGGAAGAGATACCATAATAAATGAAGACCCCATGGGAATAGGAAGAAGCAAAGTGCTAGAGAGGTCCCCAGAAATCCACGAAGATGCCTCTACAATAGAGTACTGGCAATGGTTAAGAGAAAGCCTGAGCTGATCTACTTTGGTGATCAGATGGCTGAATACCCTAACTGTCATGATAGAACTCTCATCCAGTGACTGATGGAAGCAGATGCAGAGATCCATGGCCAGGGCCCAGGTGGAGCTCCAAGAGTCCAGTTGGCGAGAGAAAGGAGGGATTATATGAGCAAGAAATATTGGGACCATGATTGGAAAAAACACAGGGACAAATAGCCAAACTAGTGGAAACACATGAATTATTACTACTCTTTTTGTGGTGAAAATTTTAGTAGAAGGTGTTAAGTTCAAACTCACAAAAGATGCTTATTCTGGTATTTTAGTACAGATTTTCTATTTCTAAAGTGAAAAAATTCTCCTTGGGATAAACAGAGAAGAAAGGCAATTTATATTTTCAGACAGGAATTGCAGAGCAGTGGTGGTCTTTATACACTCTACTTCCAGGTAAAAAACTAAAATATCTTATTACTTTGTTTATGTGTGATTGACACATCTTGATCAAGCTAACAGAGAAAATGATGAAGAAAAGTCAATGTTTCAATCATCCACATATAGAAATTGGTGACAGACATAAGGAAGAGAAATTGTAAGTTGAAGAGTCTTGAAAATTTATAATTGCCAATTATTTAGTCAGTGTTGGCCTTGTTTATGCAAACAAAGTTTTTCAAGATATATGATTTGAAATTTAGAAGACTTTCTATAGCAGAGATATTTACAAATAGCTTACCTCCTCAACTGCAAGGTTTAAATAAAATGTGAACATGTGAAAACAGGACTCACATTAAATGTCCTTACCAATTCTAGTTATAAATCATCTCTAAAGTCAGATGCCTTATTCTTAGATAGCTTTCCCATGAGATCACCAGATAAATATATTCCAGCTCTTAAATTCATTTTCCACAGGCAGATACTGCTGCAACTGTATCTGAGTTCTCTTTTGTATAGATAACTGAAATACATAAGTAAAACACATTTTATGCCCACACATTTTCATATACACACATACATACATACATACATACACGTATGTATATACATATGTTTATATATGCATTTGTTAAAATGTCCGAATAGAGTAATACATATTTGTTACTAAATTATATACGTCTATATACATATACACATACTGAGAGCGAGAAACAAAGAGAGAGAGAGAGAGGATGAAAGATAAGCTGATTTCAAGGGATGGCAGAGTCGGTAGACCCGTTATTGCATGTTTATAGCACTACAGTACTAAGCAATGTACTTTTGCCTTAAAGTAACAACTCCCACGTGTTCTCGACCGCAATCTTCACCAGTGTGTGTAACACGAACTTCATCTCCACCCATGAGTTATACCTGAAGGAAGAATAGTAAATAATAAACTCTATAGGGTCATTAGATCAGATAATACTCATTTACGATAGTGTGAAAACATCAATATCTAAATTAGCAGTGGCCAGTTTAGCTTCAGACCAAAGATCAGAAAAAAACCTTATAGCAAGTAAAAATATCACAAGCATTATTCATCTTAATGCCACAATAAAACTCATTATTATTTACAATGAACACATACACAGACACAAACAAAAAACAAAATAAAACAACAATAACAAACCAACTTTAGACTCAGGCAAACATGCTCAGAGTCTAAACTCTAACTCCTCTGTTTGTTATGTATCACATTACTTCAAGGCCTTGAAATTTGACAAGCCTCAGATTTCAGGTCTGCAAATGGACATAATCATTAGAGCCACCACTAGTTGTCATGTGAGGAACACATAGATACCAACAGAGTCAGATGCTCCAGGAGAAGTGCCTGTGAATGCTTAGTCCTAGCTGTTGCATATAGACACACAGAAAACACATTTTTAATTCTACTTTTTGTTTTTGTAAACACACATTTTCTGTTCTAGTTGCCTGTTCCCAAATACCCGGCAACTGCTTCCCAAATTACGATACAGAGGCTTATATTAATTATAAATGCTCAGCCAATAGCTGAGGCTTATTACTAACTAGTTATTACACTTAAATTAACAAACAGTTCTTATCTATATTTAGCCACGTGGCTTGGTACCTTTTTCAGTACGGCAATTTCATCTTGCTTCTCTGCGTTTGCCAGCAACTCTCTCCTTCGACTCTGCCCTTCCTCTTCCCAGAATTCTACCAGTCTGGCTCTCGCACTCAGTCTCTTTCTGTCTAGCTATTGGCAAATACATTTTATTATTAACAATGAGCATAATCCACAGCAAAGCCTGATGTGTGCTTTCCTTCATATTTATAAATAAATTAAAATATTTTTGTCTCATAATTATAGTGAGAGCTGGCATTTTTAAACACAAACCTTTTATTCCTTAGTAATTATCAAGTTCAGTGCTATAGCCCAATGACCACCACATCTATTCCTATTTATCATAGCCTTATTTTGCAAAAGAAAGACAAATTGGGTAGGAAGCTAAAAGGAAATCAAATCTCAATATTAATCTAGAACAATGTAAATATTACCTTTCATTAATGCTTATCTTTTTTCTCCTAAGAGCAAAAAAATTTAGTATAAATATTCATTAGTTGTAGCTTACAAACATAGATTCTCAGCAAAGTGCTTGCAGCACATGCGTGAAGACCTCAGAAGCCAGATATACCTGAGGCATGGTGGCCCACACCTTTAGTCTCCTAGCTTGACAGACTGATCCTTGCAGCTTGCTTACCAGCCAGGTGAGCTATAGGTGAGCTCCAGGTTAAGTGAGAAATCCTGTTTCAAACACATATTAAAGTGAGGATCTATTACAACAAACACCTGACAACAACCAATGCCTCTACACATAGGCATGCTTGCACACATACAAGAACATTCACACAAGAACACATAACACAAACACTCACACACACACACACACACACATGCACACATGTACACACACACACACACACACACACACAGACACATACACACCCACATACAAACAGCACACATGAGTAAGAGAGAGAAGACAATAGTCAGGGAATAGGTGAGGAAACAAGGAGGATCAGCAGTTAGAGGGAAGTAGGAGAGGGTGATGTGAATATTATCATGTATAATACATTGTGTATAAGTACTTACATGTAAATATAAATTACTATCACATAAATTGATGAAAACAATGTTAAATTGAACTATTAATTAAGTGGGAAGTATGAGTAAAAGACATCATTGTGGAAACTCAGTTAAATACAAAATATATTTAGTTGGGAGAAATATATTTTTATCTCATAATCATGACAAATGCATCATAGTGATATATGATGACACTATCAATGGAAGTGAAGTAGAAATCTGTTAGAATGTTATCATACTCATGTTCCTTAAAATTAATAAAAATAAAACAATGAAGAGAAAAATGTCCTCATTTCCTATTATCAAAAAGAGAGCAATAATTAATGAAATTGAAAGGAAACACAGAGGGGTGGGTATGCAGGAGGCTTAGGAGTGATGAAAGATGGGGTGAAATGATATTATATTATAATATCCCAAAATATATTTTTTAAAGATAGCAAAATAATGATGTGGCCTAACATCCAGGTGTTATTGAACAAATTATTCCCCCACAAACTCATTGGTTCTCAAGAGGTTATGTACATAATTCTTCATAATAACATTCCAAAAGGTGTAAATCCGAAGGAAGATGTGAATGCCTGCACACACAAATGGATAGAAATTTTTAATCAATCTTAAAATGTCTTCATAAAAATCGCACTGTTGCTGGAGGGCTTCTCTCCAGGTTCCACCAAGCCCTGCAGTCCCACAATCCAAGTATAAAATAATCACTCAGACGCTTATATTACTTATAAACTGTATGGCCATGGCAGGCTTCTTGCTAACTGTTCTTTTATCTTAAATT
Organism: Peromyscus maniculatus bairdii; assembly: GCF_049852395.1. Taxonomy (NCBI): domain Eukaryota; kingdom Metazoa; phylum Chordata; class Mammalia; order Rodentia; family Cricetidae; genus Peromyscus; species Peromyscus maniculatus. The sequence continues at coordinate 65,858,210 of NC_134855.1, forward strand.
AACCCATTTTTATAAATCTATACCTTGCCACGTGGCTGGTGGCTTACTGGCGTCTTTACATGTTGCTTGTCCTGGCAGTGACTGCAGTGTCTCTCCCCCTCCTTCTTCCTGTTTCCCCAATTCTCCTCTCTCCTTGTCCCACCTATACTTCCTGTCTGGTCACTGGCCATCAGTGTTTTATTTATATAGAGCGATATCCACAGCATCATACTTTAAGTATTATACTAACTATAAAATATGTGTTAATTCAAATAATCCTTTTAGAAAATGTATTGGTAAATAATTTCAAGATCATAAAAAACTTTGTATCTTTTATATTAGTAACCTGAGTTCTAAAATTTTATTCTACAGTTAAAATAAGATGGGAAAATTCCATATCATGATACGATGCTCTGTCACAAATATATTGAAAAATGAAAATATGTTAAGCATTCAATAACAGTGATATCTAATTAAATAAGAATTTTATTAAATTACAAATCACTCATATAAGTAAAATACCCATAGCATGAAGATGTAATAATTAAACACTAATAGTACATGTGATGAGGTAGAAAAAAACTGATACAGATATTTTACAGTTAATTTATAACCTAGAAGGGAGTATATAATAAGAGTGGAGACTATTTGTTTTCAGCATTTGTCATCTTACTGGTGTCATAATATTTTAAGTTTAAAATTCAGTTTTAAAATCCATAAAATTCAACTTTCCCTGTCTTAAAATGTTGTGTGGGATCTGTAGGATCTGGAACAAATTGGGAGAAGAGAAATAGTTTGATCAAAGTATATTGGATGAAAAACTCCTAAATAAAAACTGTAAATGCACAATCTATTTTTTTAAGTTCAGAAAAATTATGTGAGGTTTGCAGATAATTGATTAGCAGACATGGAAGTTGGGCTAGTACCACACAACTTATTTCATTAATATTTTAAAACTGTTACAAACTTTACATAAATAGCCATACCATGGACCCAAACCCCAACCATGATGTGTTCTTTGATAAAGATTTCAAATACACATTCTCATACATGGAGCGACTTATTCTGTCCATGACTCCAGAAATATTCCATGATTTTTGTTTCCTTAAGAACCTCAATATTATGTAAAATAAATGAAAAAAGTAATTACAGAAAACCCCACAATCTTGAATGTACTACAGCAGTACCTGGCCATGCTCAGGGACCCTTCACAAAAGGCAATGTGGCCACTGAGCTATCTCCTGGAGCGGTGACCTCTGGAATTATGCTTCCCTGTGCCCCACTATTCACATTAGGCACTATTTCCTTCCCATTAACTTTAACAAAAAATCTATTTGTAGAAACGTTTATTATTCTCCAAGTAACAGAATTCCTTTATTAATGAAGAATTGTATGTAACATTCAAGTTTATCAGAAGGATGAGTAGCACTTTCTCAGATAAACACTGTCTAAAATATATAGTTCAAACAAATAAATATTGATTTTACAAAGAAAAAGAATAACTGAATATCTTGTTTGAAGTGGCTTTTATGTTAACTCCATTAAACCTACCCTATTTTGATCTAAGATTATCACTAAAAATAAATATTTCCTACAAACGCAGGTAGCAGACACTTTTGGGGACTATCTGTGCTCCCTTCAGTTACTGTCAGTCCCTCTTCTCGCTGTTGCACTTTAGATTCCCCTAAATGTCGCAGCTTTGGTGCTTTATTATTTATGAAATATAGGGGAAGGTACCGTTCGCTGTCTCCTTTATCTCCCTCCTAACAGGTACCTGAACTTTCTATTTTTCTGCTCTTAATGATTTATATTTCTTTTAGAAGGCAAGCATGTGATGTCTAAAGCATTGACCTAGTTCAGAATATCAACCATTTCACATGTTCCCAAGCAGTCCTGGGATACAGACCTGATAATAACTACAGAAACAACACACTGAGGGAAAACTAAGTAGATGTAGTTAACGCAAAAGTTTGAGTCACTCTGATATTTAATGTTCTTCCCTGTGCTGTATGTTAATATGTGATTGTAGAAAGAATACACTTTATCTTCTCTCACAATGACTGTACAGGGTGGAGCATCACATGAATCTCTGATACTGTGTCAGTGTACTTTATATAGTCTCAAACCATACTCCATGCATTAAAAAAAGCAGAATGATGAGAATATTCATATACTAGACCAGCATGACTGTGATTGCTAAAACCAAAGTCCTATTTAGAGACAGAGTAGCAAATGTCCATTTAATCAATTTTTAGTTTTTCTAGTTGAAAGCTAAAAGTTTAATTTTGTGACAGATACAGAGGTTTTTGGACATGTGTTCAGAAGTAAGAAAGAAAAAAGGAAATATGTAAGAAAGGAAAGAAAGAATGGAGCACTAAGGAAGGAAAGGAAGGAAGGAGGGAGGAAAGGAGGTGGAGAGGAAGGAGGAAGGACAGAATGAAGGAAGGAAGAAATGGGAATTAATGAAGGAGTTTTCATTCTAACAGCTGTTAGATATTTGACATTTACAAAATGCTGTTCTCTGGGCTCCACATGTTTATTTAGTATTGTATATATCCTTTGTGCTTTGCCAAGCAATCCATACTAAAGATGAAGAGTCTAAACACTAGAGTTTCTGTAACTCTGTCAAGAACAGTTACAAAGTCAAAGGTCCATGACTGCATTAAACACAGGAGCCTGCCCACACATCCAAACATTAAATCATTTTTTCATAGCTTAAAAGTATCTTCAAAAATGCAAAAAAAAATAGTATCTTACATTCCAACTCTGTGAAAATCTGAGGATAGTATTCTCTTCTCTGTGGAGAAGTCCTTTTGGTGGTGACTGGAACACTGTTTTTGGATCCTCCCCTTCCTTTTCCCCTCTAGGAGAGAGAAGGGCAGCTGTGGATTGCAGGTGGGGATGCTACCATCCTATTCTAGTGCTGTCCACAGCATTGTCTTAGATAAGAGAAAAATGAAGGAGCTAAACTTTCCTCCTTGATGCCAGCTGGAGTTTAAGGAAGTTTTCCTGAGAGGTCATAAACCTGTGAGAGTCATCCTTAGTTCCCTAGGGTTCAGAAGAGCTGGCAGCACTGGTTTCCAGACACAGTTTAGTCTGCCTTTTACCTGTTTGAGTGTTTATAATTATTTTGTATGCCACAGCCAAATTAGAACTTAGTTTTAATTTTGTTTTAAACATTTTCTTGAGTTTGTATTTGATAATTCTTTATAATATCAAAAAGTTCAAGAATATAACACTTTTCATAAGGATAGAATAGGGTGTCTCTGAAAAATCATATACATACATATACATACAACAGATGATAGAAAGATAGATGATAGATAGATAGATAGATAGATAGATAGATAGATAGATAGATGATATATAGATAGATGATAAGTAGATAGGTAGATAGATGGGTAGATAGATGATGGATAGATAATAAGTAGATAGGTAGATAGATAGATAAATAGATCGGATAGACATACAGGTGGATAGATTGATAGATGATAGATAGATAGATAGATAGATAGATAGATAGATAGATAGATAGATAGATAGATAGATGATAGATAGATAGATGATAGATAGATAGATAGATAGATAGATAGATAGATAGATAGATAGATAGATAACAGAAGATAGGAAGATGAAAGATAGTTTAACAGATGATAGATAGGAAATATATTTGCAAAGCTAAACAAAAAGAAATGGACAGATAAGGAAAATATTGGGTGTAGCTCCCCAGAACCATTGTGAAAGATGCCAGATCAAACTATTTGTGTCTTTATGCAGTTTTATCATTGCATCTTACATAGTTTTATATCTAATTATCAGTGAAATAATTGTAGACTTTAAGTGATTCATGGGAAAATTCATAAATAATAGTACACAGAAGGACCTTCATATTATATTCTTTAAACTGAAATTTTGGTTGTGTGTCTTGACATAGAAGAATCACCTGATTTGGTCTCACTATGAGTAGAACTGATATTTGTCAGACTATATCTTCCCAATCAGATGCTAAAACTATCTGCATCCCTCAATCTCAGTTAAAACTACCTTTACTATCTTTAATTTTATTCTTTTACCCCACTTTATTAAATCCTCTGTTAATTGTGTCCATTAAAAAATAAAGTGAAATAATATATAAACAATATCGTAAAATGAGTTAAAGCATATAAGAATTATTTTAGCTGGATATAAAATTTAGGGTGATATTTTAAGTTCAAATAATTTTTAAAGAGATAGAGGATGTCACAGCAAAAGAAATATAAGAAATATGGGGGATGAAATTATGGATGACAATTAGTTTTTTCAAATGTCTAGTATTGCTGCCTGGGGGACCAGCCTCCAGCATCAGCAGGGCTCGAAGGGAATCCATAGAATCAGTGCATACTAACACTTTTTGATCTGAGGGGATTAAGGAGAAAGAAACTGACACACTCTCTTGCAGGTTTTCTTCAGATCTTTATTCTTCCTTTGAATTATCTTTATTTTTTATTTCCTTTGTGATTTCCTTCTCTCATTCTTGATGTTTCCTTCTAACTATCTTTATTGTTGATGGTTTCCTTAGTCTATCTTTGTTCTTCCTTATTGTCCCATGCTTGATGTTTTCTTTTTCCTCCATCTAACTCTCTCATTCTTAATGTTTTCCTTCTAATGTATTTTAATCCTATCTTTATTCTTTCCTTTGCAGCTTATATATGCCAGCAAAATCTTGCACACAATATAAAAATTGCAATGTGGTTACATTCCAATTTTCGAGTGAATGATTACAATGAACACAAGTTAAAAACAACATATTTTCCATATCCCTTACATGACAAAATATTTTACATATTACAGCTGAAAAACAAATTTTCTCAAGAATCCACATACACTCATACACAAGCAACTTGTTATAGATTAACAAAGTGTAAGCAAGTAAGACATTCTTTTCTTGGCAGGCTGCATTTTGCAGGTACAAAGAAAGGACCAATCACTTTATTATTTATCTTGAAAGGTAATCTTATAAAGAATCTTAAAGGAATCATAAATTTATAATTTTATATATCAAAAATAATCAGTCATTTCTATTTTAAATCTCTATGGTTCATACCCATTCATCAGTAGTATTTTTTTTTTTTTATATCAGGAGATTAAGGGCAAAAATGGGTTCAAGGAAGGCCGGGCGGTGGTGGCGCACGCCTTTAATCCCAGCACTCGGGAGGCAGAGCCAGGCAGATCTCTGTGAGTTTGAGGCCAGCCTGGGCTACCAAGTGAGCTCTAGGAAAGGCACAAAGCTACGCAGAGAAACCCTGTCTCGAAAAACCAAAAAAAAAAAAAAAAAAAAAAATGGGTTCAAGGAATTAATTCATCTTTAATCACCAACCAATCCTAGCAAGGAAAGTACATCAGCTGGTAATAATTGGACTGCTTTGTATCTGTTCCCTGACCTTAATGAGTTCCTCATTCAACTATATGCCTTTCTAAAAATTTAGACAATCTTCATTGGTTTTTCACCTCAAAGTTATTTGACAAAAACATCTTAGTCTAACTTTAAGTTATTTTCAAAGCATTGTTTCAGCTATGATGCACTCAGAAACCTGTGAACAATTCTCCCAACACTATGATTAGAGGAATTTAAACGAGCTAGGCTACTGGGACTCAATTGTTTTTCTTAATCATTAACCTAAGCCACAGTCTATATAGCTCCTCAATAAGGACTCATGTGTTCTAGCTGTGTGACACTTTTTTGTTTTATTTTTTATCATCAAAACTCTATTTAAACTAACATTATTATTACTATCAATTACGCAATACAGCTTAAGAAGAAACCACCTTCATAATAATCTAAACATAAAAAAATGACCAGTAGAACGGGATGCTTCCATGAGATAAATATGCTACATTACAGGCAGTGGGGATCTCCCCACATACATTCACACTCTACCAGATACTAGAGAAAGATAGCAGCAGCAAACATGAGCAGGCACAGCAGAAGCAAAAGACATTCTGGAGTCTGTGATCTCAGGGCCTTGTCTATCTGAGATTTGCCCATCATGGATTTTCTTCCTGGTGGGCTGACACCTTGAAGTCAGCTTCTATCTGCTGATCCTCAGACATGGCTACCAGTAATCCAGGATCCAGTGAGGTAGCTCACCAGGTGAAGGCATTTGTCATCAAGCTTGATGATCTAAGATGCACATGGTAGAAGCAAAAAACTAATTCTCCATAAGTTGTCCTCTGAACTCCATGGCACCCTGCAACACACACACACACACACACACACACACACACACAAACACGCAATACTTTTATATATTTTAAATTAAAATATAACTTTAAAATGTTATTGAATATATAAAATTAAATATATTCTATGTTGATTTGAAATCCTATTATTATTTATTAAAATTTATAATTAATGAAGTTTCCCAGAATCAGGAGGTTGTATTTCATCTCAACTTCTAGTGAAAATACTGTAAAACTGACTGAAAGATATTGAAGAAAAGCACAAGAGGACGATCATGTTATTCAGAGTAAACATAGTTTAATAGCACACACATTACACATTTCCTTAGAAAGACATTGAAAAGAAGGTGATCTGGTATGGTAAGTCAGGAAAGCTTTCTGCAAAGACTGATTGAAACTGGGTTCTATTTCCACACTGGATATGGGGATACTAGAGTAGAGACAAGATCATCAGCCTTTTTGCTATGAACAACCTGAGAGTGGGACTTTCCTAGTTTACAGGAACAGCATTTATTTCACTTGGTGGAGAATGGGTGAACAAGCTCTAAGAGAGGGATCAGGAGCCAGAAGGTGGCACAGGGTTAGAGATCTTTGAGCATCTTGGTGAGTTTCTCAGCCATTGCACTTGGGAACCATAGTAGTCATTATTTGATATCGCTGAATCATCACATTTATACATCAAATTTTCTTTTGATTTTATCAATAGGAAACAGAAATTAGCACAGAAAAACTAATAGAAAGAAATAACTGATTTTGGGATCCATTCATCTCATGTAGAGACCCAAAATAGGATCACAATAAAGGCCTATGAGGGTATATTAAAGGATTCTAGCATAAGCTTTTGATAAAGGCAATCATAAACTCTTAGCTGATTTTATTTTTGTGTTCACAAGCTGATAATTTTCACAAGGAGATCACATATGTGTCTCATTTAAAGTAAGAAGATATTTTTTCTGTCACTCAAAGGAGTGTGACATTTCATTCAAAATTATTAAACAATAAACATTGTGATAGACATGTTTCCTAAACTTGTAATAAGAAAACCATGCTCCTAAGCTGAGAAATGGCATTTATGTTTTATATAACCCACACTCGACATAAGCCCTTCTCAATCTTCTATAAGAGACAAACTGATGTACAGATAAGGTGTCACATGCCTACATCCAAATACTCAGGAAGCCTAGGGAGGACGGTGGAGTAATTTAGGGCAGCCAGTGAGACCCTGCCTTAAACAAAACAAATTGACATGTTTGAATTTCTATTTGGGTGCTTTACAGGGCAAGCGTTGTTATATGTGAGCTATAGTGAGTCCCTTGTACACTTCATGATAAGTTTCTATGCAAAAGGACAAAAAAGAAAACAAAACAAACCTCAAGGAGCTAAGTTCATTGTAGCAATAATTCTAAAGTTCATTTGTATATAACTCGGTCAAAAAAGGAAAAGATGGTTAAATTCTGCTCACCTAACTCTGAGTGTTATTGTTCTTACATGATGAATTAATCTTAATGAAAAGTTCTATTTTTATAACTAGAAACATTATACTGTAAAAAGTAACAGATGTCTACATTCCCAGTTCTGTTTTCATGGCCTTCAGCTAGGAAAACACCTAATTAATGAAATCCACTGATGCACTTGGATCTGCCTAACTAGAGTATTCAATATGACAATATATTTGCACAATGAAACACACATACCACCTAATTTCCATCAAATCTTTGCTTGGTTTTGCTCATCTCAAGTTACCTCATGTGCCTAATTTTCATGTCTTCGGGTTCCAACATTTTTGTTGCTGAAGATCTGTTTTACTTATAATTTTCTTCTCATAATGGACATCAGTATTTGTCATATGCTTTTTTATTAATTCTATGTTTTTATGTTTACTGAAAATATTTGGTGCTACCATTCCTACTTTTAAAAATTTATACATAGTAATTAAGTATCATCTGGGGATTCTAATGCATATTTTGTTGCTCATTGTCTCCAACTCTATTCTACAAAGTCTAGCACCAAATCTTGCTGTTCTCTCCCACTCACAAACTGCCTTCCTCTTCCACAATACAAGCATGTTCCTGTGTTTCCCCCTTTATAACACTCCATTCTCTATCCATCTGTATGTCTGCCAGCCATGAATAACAATTCCTCATCTCTCACATCCTCATTAGCTTTTGTTTTCATTTGTCTTCTTGAAAGCCACTCTGACTGCTCATTTATATGAACTGCAGTTTTCACAATATCTATGAAACAGATTTAGGAAATCCCTCCCAACCACTGAGTAGATAATGAAAATGATGTGTAAAAAAGAGCCAGTGAGATGACTCAGCTGGTATAGACTTTCTATAGTATCTGAAGCCCTGAGTTCAATCCCAAGAACCCCCAGAGCCAACATGGTAAAAAAAAAAAAAAAAAAAAAAAAAGAAGAAGAAGAAGAACTGACTTGTGTAAGTTGTCAAGTTTCCCTCTGACTTCCACACATACATTGTGGAATGCTCATATATCCTTTCCCTCAATAGATAAATAGGTGATAGATAAATAGATAGGTGATAGATAGATAGATAGATGATAGATGATAGATAGATAGATAGATAGATAGATAGATAGATAGATAGATAGATAGATGTTAAAAAGAGAAAATAATCTGCAAAAACTGAAATTACACTTTTGAAGGACAATTGATGAAAATAGAAATCTTCTTAAGTGAATTATTCTAGTCCCAGAAAAACAATATCACATTTTCTTTTATTTGCAGATTCTAGTTTTTTTTTAAATAGGTTTATGTAGCTAAGTGTTTATGGGAGATATGAGCAATGAAACCAAAAGGGGGACTAGTATCACCATGGTAGGACTTAGAAACAAGGACACGGATTAACACTTTCATTTTTCTTTTATTTTTTTGATGTTAAAGATTTCTTTTTCATTGATATTACTACTAGTATTCATATTGACTCATTTACATTTTAATTTACTGTAAAACACATGATTTTGATCTACCAATACAAATTCTGTAATATATTGCTATGTTTTTATGCTAAATAGAATTGATAAATATAGCATAAGATATACACAGATCTGCTTTCTGTCACCCCAGAATTCTTGCCATCTAATGTCATAGAAATGTTGCTCAGTGAAAGGGAAAAGATGTGGAAAGTTTGTGGCCATTCCTATCATCAACGTTCAGCCATACTCTGCTGTGTACCATGCATTTCCTGTGGCCTCCAGCAATTCCTTGAAACTCACTACTTTGATGTTTAAATTTCATTCATATTTTTTCCTTTTATTTTATTTTAAAATACCATTCAGTTCTACATATTAGCCATGGATTCCCTTGTACTACCCCTCCTACTCCCCTCCCCTTCCCCCAGGTCACCTCCCATTCCTACCTCCTCCAGGGCAAAGCCTCCACCAAGGACTGAGATCGACCTGGTAGACTCAGTCCAGGCAGGTCCAGTCCCCTCCTCCCAGACTGAGCCAAGCGTCCCTGCATAAGCCCCAGGTTTCAAACAGCCAACCCATGCAATGAACACAGGACCCGGTACCACTGCCTAGATGCCTCCAAACAGATCAGTCCAAACAACTGTCTCACCTATTCAGAGGGCCTGATCCAGTTGGGGGCCCCTCGGCCTTTGGTTCATAGTTCATTTGTTTCTATTCGTTTGGCTATTTGTCCCTGTGCTTTATCCAACCTTGGTTTCAACAATTCTCGTTCATATAAACCCTCCTCTTTCTCACTAATTAGACTCCCAGAGCTCTACCCAGATCCTAGCCGTGGATGTCTGCATCCAGATTCCTCAGTCCTTGAATGAGGTTTCTGGCATGACTATTAGGGTGTTTGGCCATCCCATCACCATAGTAGGTCAGTTTGGGCTGTCTCTCAACCATTGCCAGCAGTCTATTGTGGGGGTATCTTTGTGGATTTCTGTGGGCCTCTCTAGCACTTTGTTTCTTCCTTTAATCATGGGGACTTCATTTACCATGGTCTCCTATTCCTTCTTCTCCCTCTCTGTTCTTGATCCAGCTGGGATCTCCCGCTCCCACAGGCTCTCTATCCTTCGACTCTCACCCTTCATTACTGCCACTCATGTCCATGTTGTTCATGTAGGTCTCAGCCATTTCTCTGTCATTGGGTGATCCTCGTGTCTTTCTTCGGGTCCTGTTTTCAAGGTGGCCTCTCTGGTTATGTGAGTAGCAGACCAGTCATCCTTGTTCCACATCTAGTATTCTTCTATGAGTGAGTACATACCATATTTGTCTTTCTGAGTCTGGGTTACCTCACTCAGGATGATTTTTTTCTAGATCCATCCATTTGTCTGCAAACCCCATGATGTCATTGTTTTTCTCTGCTGAGTAGTATTCCATTGTGTATATGTGCCACAATTTATTTATCCATTCTTCAGTTGAAGGACATCTAGGTTGTTTCCAGGTTTTGGCTATTACAAACAATGCTGATATGAACATAGCTGAGCAAGTGCTCTTGTGGTATGATTGAACATTTCTTAGGTATATGCCCAAGAGTGGTAGAGCTGGCTCTTGGGGGAGATTGATTCCCAATTTTCTAAGAAAGCACCATATTGATTTCCAAAGTGGTTGTACAAGCTTGCATTCCCACCAGCAGTGGAGGAGTGTTCCCCTTGCTCCACATCCTCCCCAGCATAAAGTGTCTTCAGTGTTTTTGATCTTAGCCATTCTGACAAGCATAAGGTGGTATCTCAGAGTTGTTTTGATTTGCATTTCCCTGATGATTAGGGATATTGAGCAATTCCTTAAATGTCTTTCAGCCATTTGAGTTTCCTCTGTTGAGAATTCTCTGTTTAGTTCTAAAGCCCATTTCTTAATTGGACTGTTGGTCATTTTGATGTCTAATTTCTTGTGTTCTTTATACATTCTGGATATCAGTCCTCTGTCAGATGTGGAGTAGGTGAAGACCAACTTTTTTCCCATTCTTTAGGCTATCGCTTTGTCTTGTTGGTCATATCCTTTGTTCTACAAAAGCTTCTCATTTTCAAGAGGTCCCATTGATTGATTGTTTCTCTCAGTGTCTGTGCTACTGGTGTTATATTTAGGAAGTGATCTCTTATGCCAATGCATTCAAGACTCCTTCCTACTTTCTCTTCTAGCAGGTTCAGAGTAGCTGGATTTATGTTGAGGTCCTTGATCCACTTGGACTTAAGTTTTGTGCACAGTGACAGATATGGAACTATTTGCAGCCTTATACACGTTGATATCCAGTTATAACAGCACCATTTGTTGAAGATGCTTTCTTTTTTCCATTGTACACTTTTGGCTTCTTTGTCGAAAATTATATGTTCATAGGTGTGTGGGTTAATGTCAGGGTCTTCAATTCGATTCCATTGGTCCACATGTCGGTTTTTATGCCAATACCAAGCTGTTTTTATTACTGTAGCTCTATTGAAGTCAGGGATCATGATGCCTCTAGAGGTTTTTTTATTGTACAGGATTTTTTTTGGCTATTCTGGGTTTTTTGTTTTTCCATATGAAGTTGAGTATTATTCTTTCCAGGTCTGTGAAGAATTGTGTTGGTATTTTGATAGGGATTGCATTGAATCTGTAGATTGCTTTTGGTAAAATTGCCATTTTTACTATGTTGCTCCTGCCTATCCATGAGCATGGGAGATCTTCCCATTTTCTGACATCTTCTTCAATTTCGTTGTTCAGGGACTTAAAGTTCTAGTCATATAGGTCCTTCACTTGCTTGGTTAGTGTTACCCCAAGGTATTTTATGTCATTTGTGGCTATTGTAAAGGGTGATGTTCTCTGATTTCCTTCTCAGCTTCTTTGTCCATTGTATATAGGAGGGCTACTGATTTTTTTGAGTTGATCTTGTATCCTGCTATGTTGATGAAGGTGTTTATAAGCTTTATCAGTTCCTTGGTGGAATCTTTCGGGTCACTCAAGTATACTATCATGTCATCTGCAAATAGGGAAAGCTTGACTTCTTCCTTTCCAATTTGTATCCCCTTAATCTCCTTTTGTTGTCTTATTGCTCTGGCCAGAACTTCAAGTACTATATTGAATAAGTATGGGGAGAGTGGACAGCCTTGCCTTGTTCCTGATTTTGGTGGAATTGCTTTGTGTTACTCTCCATTTAATTTGATGTTGGCTGTTGGCTTGCTATAAATTGCCTTTATTATGTTTAGGTATGTTCCCTGTATTCCTGATCACTCCAAGACTTTTATCATGAAAGGGTGTTGGAATTTGTCAAATGCCTTTTCTTCATCTAGTGAGATGATCATGTTGTTTTTTTTCCTTTGAGTTTGTTTAAATGGTGTATTACATTGACAGACTTTCATATGTTGAACCACCCTTGCATCCCTGGGATGAAGCCTATTTGATCATGGTGGATAATTGTTCTGATGTGCTTTTGGAATCTGTTTGCCAGTATTTTATTGAGTATTTTTGCATCAATGTTCATGAGGGAGATCGGTCTGTAGTTCTCTTTCTTTGTTGCATTCTTGTTTGGTTTAGGAGTCAGGGTAATTGTAGCCTCAGAAGGAGTTTGGTAATGTTCCTTCTGTTTCTATTGTGTGGTACACTTTAAAGAATATTGGTATTAACTCTTCTTTGAAGATCTGGTAGAATTTTGTGCTGAAACCATCTGGTCCTGGGGTTTTTTTGGTTGTGAGACTTTTAATGACTCTCTCTATTTCCTTAGAGGTTATTGGAATATTTAAATAGTTTATCTGGTCTTGATTTAACTTAGATATGTGGTACCTATCAGAAGATTATCCACTTCTTTTAAGTGTTCCAGTTTTGTGGAGAAGAGGTTTTTGAAATATGACCTGATAATTCTCTGGATTTCCTCAACATCTGTTGTTATGTCCCCCTTTTCATTTCTGATTTTGTTGATTTGGATTCTCTCTCTCTGTCTTTTGGTTAGTTTGGATAAGGGCTTGTCTATCTTGTTGATTTTCTCAAAGAACCAATTCTTTGTTTCATTAATTTTTTGTATTGTTCTCTTAGTTTCTATTTTATTGATTTCACCTCTCACTTTGATAATTTCCTGGCTTCTATTCTTCCTGGGGGACTTTGCTTCTTCTTGTTCTAGAGCTTTCATGTGTGCTGTTAAGTCACTAGTGTGAGATTTCTCCATCTTCTTTATGTGGGCATTTAGTGCTATGAATTTCCCTCTTAGCACTGCTTTCATAGTGTCTCATAAGTTTGGGTATGTGGTGTCTTCATTTTCTTTGATCTCTAGAAAGTCTTTAATTTCTTTCTTTATTTCTTCCTTAACCCATTGGTGATTCGGTTGAACATTATACAGTTTCCATGAGATTGTAGTTTTTGTTGTTGCTTAAATCTAACTTTAAACCATGGTGGTCTGATAGAACACAGGAGGTTATTCCAATTGTTTTGTATCTGTTGAGATTTGCTTTGTGGCCAAGTATGTGGTCAATTTTAGAGAAAGTTCCATAAGGTGCTGAGAAGAAGGTATATTCTTTTGTGTCAGGATGGAATGTTCTGTAGATATCTATTAGGTCCATTTGGGTTATGACATCAGTTAAGTCCTTTATTTCTCTGTTGAGTTTCGATTTGGGAGATCTCTCCAGTGGTGAAAGTGGGGTGTTGGGATCTCCCACAATTAATGTGTGGGGTTTTATATGTGGTTTAAGCTTTAGTAATGTTTCTTTTACATATGTGGGTGCCCTTGTGTTTGGAGCATAAATGTTCAGAATTGAAACTTCATCTTGGTGGATCTTTCCTGTGATGAGTATGTAATGCTCTTCTTGATCTCTTTTGATTGATTTTAGTTTGAAGTCTATTTTGCTGGATATCAGGATGGCTACACCCGTGGGTTTTTAAGACTGTTTGATTGGAAAGTCTTTTCCTAGCCTTTTATTCTTAGGTAGTGTCTGTCTTTGAATTTGAGATGTGATTCTTGTATGCAGCAGAAAGATGGGTCCTACTTTTGTATCCATTCTGTAAGCCTATGTTTTTTTTATAGATGAATTAAGTCCGGTGATATTAAGGGATATTAATGACCAGTGATTTTTCATCCCTGTTTTTTTTTGTTGGTAGTGTGTGTGTACTTCTCTTCTTTGGGGTTTACTTCTGTGGCTTTATCTATTGCCTGTGTTTTTAAGGGTGTATCTGACTTCCTTAGGTTGGAATTTTCCTTCTAGTGCTTTCTTTAGGCCTGGGTTTGTGGATAAGCATTGCTTAAATGGCTTTGTCTTGGAATGTCTTGTTCATTCCATCTATGTTGATTGAAAGTTTAGCTGGGTATATTAGTCTGGCCTGACATCCATGGTCTCTTAGTGTCTGCATTACCTCTGTCCAGGTCTTTCTGGCCTTCAAATCTCCATTGAGAAATCAGTTGTTATTCTGATGATTTTGCCTTTATAGGTCACTTGGCCTTTTTCCTTTGCTGCTCTTAATATTCTTTCTTTATTCTGTACATTTAGTTGTTTAATTATTATGTGGCAAGGGGATTTTTTGGGGGTTCTAGTCTGTTTGGTGTTCTATGGCCTTCTTATATCTTCATAGGCATTTCCTTCTTTAAGTTGGGAAAGTTTTCTTCTATGATTTTGTTGAATATATTTTCTGTGCCTTTGAGTTGTTATTCTTCTCCTTCTTCTATCCCTATTATTCATAGGTTTGGTCTTTTCATGGTGTCCAAAATTTCTTGGACATTTTGCTTCATGACTTTCTTGTCTTTAGTGTTTTCTTTGACTGATGAAATTATTTTTTCTACTGTATCTTCACCACCAGAGATCCCCTCTTCTGTCTCTTGCATTCTGTTCATTATACTTGCATCTGAATTTCCTAATTGTTTACTCAAATTTTCTATTTCGAGCATTCCCTCTGTTTGTGTCTTCTTCATTTTTTCTATTTCCCTTTTCAGGTCTTGGACTGTTTCCTTTATTTGTTTCATTGCTTTTTCATGATTTTCTTTCAGGGCTTTATTGTTTTCTTCCAGGATTTTATTGTTTTCTTCTAGGACTTTATTGTTTTCTTCTATTTTGTTTGTCCTTTCCTCTAGTTGTTTACAGAATTCTTCACATTTTTTTGTCTTTTCCTCTACACAAGCCTCTACCTTCTTCATGATGTTATTCATAAGGCTGTTTTCTTCTGCTTCTTCCAATTTTTGATGTTCAGGTCTAGATGTTGGAGGTTGGCTAGGTTCTGGTGATGCTGTATTGCTCGTCATTTTTTGTTTGTACTTCTGCCCTGACATCTGCCCATCTTATTGTGGTTCATTCTTGGTCTTATCTGCACACTTGGTTCAGACAGGGCTAACAGATGCAGGAAGTCTCGCTCTCTTTTCCAAATGGGAGCTCTCTTGTCCAAATGGGAACTCTGGGGCAAGATGGAAGCTCTTATCTAGACAGGAAGTCCAGGGCAGGATGGGTGCTCTTGTCTAGATGGGAAGTCCAGGGCAGGATTGGATCTGTTATCCAGAAGAGAAGTCCTGGACAAGATGGGAGCTCTCTCTGGTCCAGAAGGGAAGTTCGGGGAAGGATGGGAGCTCTGGTCCAGAAGGGAATTCCAGGGCAGGATGGGAGCTCTCTCTCTCTCTGGTCCAGAAGGGAAGTCTGGGGCAGGATGGGGCAGGATGGAATCTCTCTCTCTGGTATAGAAGGGAAGTTCGGGGCAGGATGGGAACTCTGGTCCAAAAGGGAATTCCAGGGCAGGATGGGAGCTCTCTCTCTCTGGTCCAGAAGGGAAGTCCAGGGCAGGATAGGATCTGAGGGTCGGTCTCTAAGTTTCAGGAAGTGTCTGGGGTCTCGGGCAGATGGGTGTAGGGGCAGGGAGTGGAGATTGCAGGGTCTGTTGGGGGTCTTGGAGAAGGGGAGCCTTCCTAGTAGGGATAGAAGGGAACCTGCCCGGTGGCCAGAACCTGGGCCCAGTTGGGCAGGTCTTCCCTAGAGTGGTTGGTACCCAGGGATGAGGTCCAGGCTGATCCAGGACACTCACCTCTGGTCCCAACACTTTCATTTTTCATTTTTTGAAAAAAAAAATCCACATTGATTTCCATAGTGGCTGCACCTGTCTATGTGCCTGCCATCCATGAATAACAATTCCTCATTTCTCACATCCTCATTAGCTTTTGTTTTTTACTTCTGTTCTTGATATCCACTCTGACTGAAGTGAAGAGAATTTTTTAATGCATTTTTTTATTTTTTATGAGATTTTTGACCTCATTGTATATATGTGTACCACATGTATGCTGTGCTCATGGAAGTCAGAAAAGAGTGGTGAACCACTGAAGCTGTAGTGACAGTGATAAACGTTTGCAAGCCAACATGTGGGTGCTGGGAATTGAAACTTGGTCTCATGTGCAAAAGCAGTAAGCATGCCTAACCATGTAGCCATCGCCTCAGCCATGAGAAGTGGAATTAAAACAGCTTTAATTTGTTGGACCCTGGTGGCTAAGAATGTAGAATATTTTTCATGCATGTTTTGGCTATTTATATTTCTTCTTTAAGAAACTACTTAATTTATTGACCCATTTATTAATTGGGAGATTTAGTTTTGGAGGATAGAATTTTTTTAGTTCACTACATATTGTTGTTAATACTTCGTCTAGTATAGCTAGCAAAGGTTTTTCTTCTTTGATAATTCTCCTTACCATGCAGAAGCTACTTAGGTGTTTTGTTTGAGGCAGTATCTCAGTATGTAACTTGTGACTCTGCCTGGCTTGGAACTTATTATGCAGGCCAAGATGTCCTCAGTCACACAGAGATCCACGTGAAATTAAAACTGGGCACAATCATACCCAGCTGTAGAAGCATTTTCATTTACTCTGATTCCATTTGTCATTTACAAGGACAATTTCCTATGCTACCAACATCTTTTCCAGAAGGTTCTTACCTATATCTGTAGCTTGAAGTTTCTACCCAAAGTCTTCCTCGAGCAGTTTCAGTGACTCAAATTTTATGTTACATATTTTGATCTATTTCAAAATAATTTTGTGCAGATTTGGAGAACAGGTCTAATTTCATTCTACTTCAATTCATATCATATCCAGTTTGCTGAGCACCATTTATTGAAGAGGCTGTCATTTTTCCAACATATATTTTTGTTTTTACTCTCAAGATTTAATTGGTTTTGGCTTTGCATGTTTATTTGTGTATTCTAATTTTGTTTGTCATTGTGTTCCTTTTTTAGGGGACAGTAACTTCACAGTTGACAGTTTCAGAGGGGTGGGAGTGGGGAAGCACTCTTTTCTTTAGGGGAATGGCCACTGGGAGTTTGACCATCCTCCAATGAGTATATGGGCAACACAAATTAGATTTGGTATTTTTTTTTTCTTTTTCTTTTGGTGAGAGGGTGGCACAAAGGTGGGAGAATGGACCTGGGAGGAATGTGAGGAATGAGAAGCAAGGATGATCTTGTTGTACTGTACAAGATTACAAAATAATTAGTTAATATTATGTCAGGGAAAAAATAAAACAGTAGAAAATTCAGATAAGCCTAATTTATGTTCGAAATACCAAATTAATTACATTTTATTGGATGTGGTCCTCTTTTTTAAATAATTTGAACTTAAAGTCACTCCCCAATTTTTATAATTATGCAGAAACAATCTATGGTGGTATTCAAATTGTACTGAAATGTGATTTTGATTGTATGTTAATAAATAAAGTTGCCCGGGGGTCAGAGCTATTAGAGCCATAGACGGAGTGTGGCGGTGGTGGCACGCTCCTTTAATCCCATAGATCTCTGTGTGTTCAGGGATACAGCCAGCATTAGAGACATATGCCTTTAAGACCTAGGGGCTGTACATTCAGACAGTGACAAGGCAGTCATGTGTTTGGGTTTACAACCAATGAGAAGGCAGAATGACTGGAAAATCGACTTACACACAGGAAATAGCTCTCTTTCGGGAAGCTGGGACAGCAGGAGGAAGAGTGAGATTTTAGCTCTGAGCTCTGACCTCTCGGCTTTCTCTTTTACATTGTTTCTGTGTTTCTTATTTAATAAGACGGTTGGTTACATCTACATCTGGCTCCCAACGTGACAAGAATCCATTAAAAACTGCTTGGCTTGGCAGCAGATCCGCTTTCCCGCAAGGGCAGCAAGCGGCGGCAGGCGGTGGTCAGCTTCCTAGTCCAAGCGGCGGCTTCTTAGTCCGGACCTAGATCTGTGAGCAGCTTGCTTAAAACCTGTGCTACAAACAACTCAGACCTGCCCTGCCGAACAGGGCCCTGCCTGTAAAGCCAACGCATGTGGTCGTAGCTTAAGGAAGCCAGACACAAGCCTTGACTTGGCACAAGAGGGAACACGTGGCTGGATTTAAGCTTTAGCCGGCTACGCTTTCTTGTGCGTTTTCTCTCTCTCTCTTTCCTCTCTCTCTCTCTCTCTCTCTCTTCTCTCTCTCTCTCTCTCTCTCTCTCTCTCTCTCTCTCTCTCTCTCTCTCTGGATTTACACCTGGGACACTACGTGGCTGTTTTGAAAATCCCCTCAGATTTCTACTGTTCTACGCAGATTTGGTAAGTCATAACATATCAGATATTTTAAAGGAAACTATCTAAAAGAGAATTTTTTCCACATTAAAAAAATGGGTTTTATGTGTACATTGGAAGAAAATTGGTTTTGGTTTGAAATTTTAGGCAGTCTGACAATGGAACAACTATATAATATTAGTATTGGTGGAATAATGCAGCTTATCACTATGCTAATCCTCATTTTAATATTTAAAAAGATAGTCAATTTAAGTGCCAGGATAACAGCTTTAGATGAACTTGTTAAACCTGTAAAAATTCAGACAGAAGAAATTAACAGTGAAGTTGTTTCAAGTCTGGATCCTAAGGTTACAGAAAGAAAGCCTGTTTTCACACAGTCACCCTTAATTTATCCTGTAACCGTACAGCAGATGCCTGATCAAATGGCTACACAAAATACTTGGGCTCCAATTGAAATGTTGGATTTAAAAAGGTTTAAGGAGGCAATAGTATCTTATGGCATGCATTCCCCATATGTAAAGCAAATGTTAAACTCTTGGTCAACATATAATAGGATAGTACCACAGGACTGGCGGGACCTTGCACAAGGTGTTCTGGAACCCAGCCAGAGACTTCAGTTTCTGACCTGGTTTAAGGAGGAGGCTAAAAACATAGAAAAACAATGGAGGGATAAAGGAATACAAGTTTGCCAGGATCAGCTTATTGGAGAAGGCCAATATGCTTCAGTACAAACACAATGTTTATATGATGTCCAAACCCTAATTTTACGTCGAACTGCAGCCTTGAATGCATGGGAGAGAGTTGAGGAACCAGGAAAAAAATCTGAGTAATTTACAAAGGTGATGCAAGGCCCAAAAGAGTCTTTTACAGATTTTTTACAAAGACTGGCTTCAGCAGTAAAGAGAATGGTCTCGGATTCAGAAGCTGGTAAGGCAATAATTGAATCTTTGGCCTTTGAGAATGTGAATGCAGCATGCAAAAGAATAATCAGGCCATTAAGGGCAAGATCTGCACCTATGGAAGATTGGATTAGAGAAACAATTAATGTTGAGGCTGATGCGCATGATGATACGTGGGTAGGAGAAGTAATTTGAAAAGGTTTGAGGAGTGTTAGATATTTTGCATGTGGAAAGCAAGGACATTTGAAAAGCGACTGTAGACAGGTCATTCCGAGAAACAATGTTTCTTCAAGGAACAATGGCAACAGAATGCCCCTTCCTTCTGGAGTATTCAGAAGGTGTGGTAAGGGAAAACACTGGACCAACGAATGTAGATCAACAAAGGACAGACAGGGTAATCCTTTGCCTCAGTCTTCGGGAAACTCCCAGAGGGGCCTCAGGCAGGCCCCCATTGCAAATCCTGTTCAAACCTTTCCTGCAGCCATAGAGGAAATCCCTGCTCTGAGCGATTAAATAACCAAATGCCTATTGGAATAAATCATGCTGGTCAGGATGATGAAACAGAGAGAATAGAAAATTCAGGAGAAAACATAAAGAAAATTTTTTGGCAAACTTCTATTAATGAACAAAGACCAAAATTAACAATACAAATAAATGGTGTTTTGTTGTCTGGTCTGGTAGACACAGGTGCGGATGTTATCATAATTGCACCAGAATTTTGGCATCCAACTTGGCCTCTTCAGGAGGTAAATGTTCAACTGTTAGGAATTGGGACATTATCTCAGGTGAAACAGAGTGCAAGATGGCTCAAATGTATAGGTCCAGAAGGACAGAGAGGAAAATTAAAACCATATATGGCTAACATAACTATGAACCTATGGGGTCGAGACTTGTTGCAACAATGGAATACTCAGATTAACATCCCTCCAATCTCAGAAACAAATCATAAATGTTACTGAGAAAAATATTAGAAGATATTGTTCTAATGAGTGGTCTCCAGCCATCCATATTATACAAGAACAGGGCACAATAACTGATGATCTTCCAAAGACACCAACAGCTCTACCTTTAAAATGGTTAACAGACAAGCCTGTATGGGTCCAGCAATGGCCTTTAACAACAGAGAAACTCCAGGCTTTAGAAGAGCTGGTAGAAGAACATTTAAATGCTCAGCATATTGAAGAATAAACCAGCCCTTGGAATTCTCCTGTATTTGTTATTAAAAAGAAATCTGGTAAATGGAGAATGGTAACAGACCTTAGAGCGATTAATAAAGTAATTCAGCCAATGGGCTCTCTACAATCTGGGGTGCCTTTGCCTACTCTGTTACCAAAAGGATGGCCTCTCATAGTTATTGATTTAAAAGACTGTTTCTTTTCAATACACTTACAAGAAAAAGACGGAGAAAGATTTGCTTTTACAGTGTCTACTTATAATAATTCTCAACCGGTTAAAAGATTTCAATGGAGGGTCCTCCCACAGGGAATGTTGAATAGCCCAACTCTGTGCCAATACTTTGTATAACAGTCATTGGAAGTGATACATAAAAAATTTCCTAAATCTATAATTTATCATTATATGGACAATATTTTACTAGCTGACTCAAATGCAGATACTTTAGAAATAATGTTTGAAGAAGTAAAGAAAATTTTGCCTTGCTGGGGATTACAAATTGCTCCTGAAAAGATACAAAGAGGAGATTCTATTAATTATTTAGGATATAACATTGAGCTACAAAAAATTAAACCCCAAGGTGCAAATTCGGAGAGATAGACTACAGACTCTTAATGACTTTCAAAGATTATTTGGAGATATTTCTCATCTACGAACTATTGTTGGGGTAAAAAATGATGAACTGACTAATTTGTTCAAAACCTTAGGAGGTGACAAGGACTTAAATAGTCAAAGAGAATTATCACCTGAAGCTGAAAAAGAATTGGCCTTGGTATAAAAGAAAGTTCATGAAGGACACGTGGATCGTATTGATCCAAAGCTGGATGGCATTTTGGTTATTTTACCTTCTAGGCGTTCTCCTACTGGAATATTAATGCAGAGGGAAGATATTATATTGGAATGGATATTTTTACCAAATAAACCAAATAAAAATTAAAAACTTATGTGGAAAAAATCTCTGACTTGATTTACAAAGGAAAATTGAGACTTCGTCGATTAGCAGGCATAGACCCAGCAGATATTGTCGTACCATTAACTAAGGAGGACATTGAAAAATTATGGACAGAAAGTGAACCTTGACAAAGAGCTTGCAGTTATTTTTTGGGAGAAATTAACAGCAAATATCCCAAAAGCAATAGAATTGATCTTATAAAGAGAGCTGATTGGATCTTGCCTCGAATTGTACGGCAAAAACCCATATCTGGAGTTCGTACATTTTATACAGATGCCAACAAAGAAGGAAAGGCAGGTTACAAATCAGAAAATTTAAGTAAAGTGGTTCAAAGTCCGTATAATTCAGTTCAAAAATCAGAATTGTATGCTATTCTGTTGGTATTAATGGATTTTTCAGAACCTCTCAACATAGTAACTGACTCTCAGTATGCTGAAAGAGTGGTGTTACATATTGAGACTGCAGAATTTATCCCTGATGCTTCAGAATTAACTTCACTATTTATTCAATTACAAGATACAATCAGGAAAAGGAATCTTCCTTTATATATAAATCACATTCGATCCCATACTGGTCTGCCAGGCCCTCTAGCACAAAGCAATGATGAGATTGATAAATTATTGATAGGAAATGTGCTGGAGGCCTCAGAATTTCATAAAAAACATCACGTCAATAGTCAAGGTTTAAAAAAGGATTTTTCCATAACCTGGAAACAAGCCAAAGAAATAGTAAAGAAATGTCCTACTTGTTCCTTCTATAATCAAACGCCATTACCAGCAGGATGTAACCCAAAGGGTACTCAGAAAAATGAAATCTGGCAGATGGACATGTTTCACTATGCAGAATTTGGAAAATTGAAATATGTACACCACACAATAGATATTTATTCAGGATTTCAATGGGCAACTGCTTTGAGTTCTGAAAAGGCTGATTCTGTAATCACTCATTTGCTAGAAGTTATGGCCATCATGGATATACCTGCACAATTCAAAACTGACAATGCTCCATCATATGTCTCTGTTAAAATGAAACAGTTTTTTGCTTATTACAATATAAAGCATATTACAGGCATACCACATAATCCTACAGGTCAAGCAGTTATAGAAAGGTCAAACAGAACTCTAAAGGATATGCTAAATAAACAGAAATGGGTAACAAAAACCCCCAGAAACAGACTGCATAATGCTCTTCTAAATTTGAATTTTCTGAATGCCAATGAGAAAGGAACAACAGCTGCAGAGAGACATTGGATAATAGAAAAAACTACAGAATTAAATCAGCCTATATACTTTAAGGATGTGCTGACCTCGGAATGGAAACCAGGGTATGTATTACATTGGGGACGAGGTTTTGCTTTTGTTTCTACAGGAGAAGATAAGCTGTGGGTACCATCAAAATTGATAAAGGTTTGATTTGAACAAGAGAGACCTCTTAATTAGAGGAGGTGATAGTTCATCAACCAGCATGAACATCCAATTTAAACTAACTTGTATCAAGAACACATGCCTTTTCATTTAATCAGATAATAACTTGCCAAGAGGAAACATCCCCAAAATTAGTCTTGGGGAAAGGTTTTTGTTTTTGTCTTTTAGGAAAATGAAGGTTAAGGAATCTGAAGAACACTGGACAAATGAGACAACTGAAGAAAAGGGACAAACCACCTATCCCAAGAAACAGAATGAAACGGTGTATGGGTATATATTATCTAAAAAATTTTATGTCTTCCTAAAAGTTTGTTTCTGCTTTTCTCTAAAGATTTAACACTATTGGTCTTCTAATAGTCCCAGTTCAATTAAAATTTAAAGCTGACTTTGGAGTTGGAGAATGGCTCTCTCCTTCTTTAAAATCAAGCATGTTGTTAAAAGGAAAATGCAAACTCCCTGTATCATGCCAGAATAAAAGAGCCATTAAAAGCAAAATTAATTAAGGGACTATACTATTACTAATCTCAACTCTTTGATTCTATTCTAATTCTTTAAACTTTTCTTAAAGTATAAAATTTATATCAAAATTTACAAGATATATATATACATTTTAAACTTTGTTAAGATATGAATGATCATATAGAGTACTAACTAATTCTAGAAAAAAGGCTACCTGCATATATATGTTTTTGTGTTCGAGTCTCTTATCAGTTTTCTGCAGGAAATCACAGCCAGGCCTAACATCAACTGAAGTCTCCAGAAAGAAGATGGGGCCCCACAACAACAACAATTCCACGTGGACAATAATAATATCATTAAGCTGACAAACATCATCCACAGATCAGCTTTGAACTACAAGGTGCTCAGAGCAATTTTGAGATGACTAGCTGAGATGATCCAGTCTCAAAGACTACTTGAATAAGGACTTGAGATAAACCCTGAACTTTGGCATTATACACAGGCTGGATAATGAAGGATATAGTTACCTTTCCTAGAATTTGACAATTAACATAAAATTTTTCTTTCAGGATAAAGAAAACTTCGCCCATACCCAGCAGGAAGCAATTTTAAGAATACAACACCCACATTCCCAAAGAGGTGGTGTGGGGCGGGTGGTTTTTTGGTCTTTTTAATGGGTTTTGGGTCTGGGATAATTTTCAGTATTTAGGGGGGTTGGTTACAAGTTATTGTCAAGGGTTAGGAAAAAGGCTAAGCAAAGGAGATTAGATTTAAGGTTCTTGTTAACAAAAAAAGAAAAGAAAAAGACAATTACTAGTTTTAAATACTTCACATTGGATTGGATTGTTTTATATTGTATACAAATTTGAAACTGATATTGTTAGAAAATGCTATATGTATATTTCTAATTGTATTTTACCATTCATTTAACAATGTAATGCAAATTTCTGATCCTTGAATGTTATTAATACCAACTATTAGGATATAAAGAAATGAAAGTTAGTAGTTAGACATTACAATAGAACTTGTAGTCATATTAGATATGTTTTAAAAATTGAGCAGAGATGTTTTAGACAGGTCATCTTCAAACCCTTCAGAGATCTACAGAATATGGCATTTAAAATGTTTTAATAACTTAGAAAATTTTTCTTTTTTGAGACATGTCAGCTCCTGGCAGTACCAATCTACTTCAGAGAAAATATGGGCATTGAAGAAACTGCATATGGAGTCAACTTTCATTGTGGCAAAAGTTAGCCACTGGACAACAAAGGATCCTCGAATCAACAGTACAAAATGGACAGACAGAACACGAAACAAGGGACTACTGATTCTTGACAAAACAAGTGTGGTTATGGCTTTATCAAAAGGCATCTTCTGAGGCCAGGACAATATGGCCCCATCCCTGAAGTGGCCTTCGCATCCGGAAAAGGTATGGTGCCCTTTTCTTCGAAGGCAGCTTAACAGGCAGAGGGCCGATGGCTTCTGTTGTGCAATGGAACAGCAGCTGAAAGCTCATGCCTCTCGAAAGTAGACTGGCATTTAGTAGAGGGATGTGGAGAAGAAGGGGATGCTGAGATGAAGTCATATATACACAGCCAAGAAGAATGAACAGCTGAATTCAAAAACTGTCAACAATTTCCAGAATTTAAAATCCTGAAGCATGACAGGACACTAGTGGAATTCAGGTGTTTCTGGTACATGGACTGCTCTCACCCAATGTGAGGTTGAACTGTTGACCTTGTGTACATCCTACTTCACAAATGAGTCTGTCAGATACACTAAGCCTATAGGCTGAAGATGATGCCCCAACACTGCGGAGAAACCTCAGGTGACTGCCCAGGCAGCTGGCTGTTTCTGTCAACTCACAAATTTTTTGGAAGTTGCTTGCATGTACTTCCTGTTTTTTATTTTTGTTAGCTAATATTATTCCCTTCTTGGGTCTCTGAGGGAGTTGAAGATTAGTTAGTTATGGTTGAAGATTAGTTAGTTATAGTTGAAAATTAATTAGGATAGAAAGTGAATTAGATACATCTTAGATTTACGAAAATAGGATAGATAATGGAATTGTTTTCTCTGATTTGTCAAATACCTGTTTAGGTATTTATTACTTGTATATATTGTATACAGTTATTGTACTTTTGTATATAGTTTTTCTTTTGTTAGTTATAACCTTTTGCTTTTTTTTTCTTCTTATTAAAATAGAAAAGGGGAAATGTGGTAGTATTCTAATTGTACTAAAATGTGATTTTGATTGTATGTTAATAAATAAAGTTGCCCGGGGGTCAGAGCTATTAGAGCCATAGACAGAGTTTGGCGGTGGTGGCATGTGCCTTTAATCCCATAGATCTCTGTGTGTTCAGGGATACAGCCAGCATTAGAGACATATGCCTTTAAGACTTAGGGGGCTGTACATTCAGACAGTGACAAGGCAGTCACGTGTTTGGGTTTACAACCAATGAGAAGGCAGAATGACTGGAAAATCGACTTACACACAGGAAATAGCTCTCTTTCGGGAAGCTGGGACAGCAGGAGGAAGGGTGAGATTTTAGCTCTGAGCTCTGACCTCTCGGCTTTCTCTTTTACATTGTTTCTGTGTTTCTTATTTAATAAGACGGTTGGTTACATCTACAACAATCCTTTTCTGTTTTGATTCATTTTCACAATATCATTTCTTTGGTATTGCACTCTGCTTTCTAATACACATGGGTAACTGAGGATGAAGTGAGTCAATGTAAAGAATAGAACATAAAATGGTTTCTGCCTCCTTAGAGCAGTAGGTAGAAGGTCAGTATCACAAAGTAGAAAATACTAAGCATAGTTTAAGTAAAACTCAGGGACACAGAATGAAATTCATATCAGGTTATTAAGCTGTATCAGGACACATACTTAATATTTAAATTAAAAGAAAATAATCTCTGTATGCTAAACTTATAGACCATATAGAAATGATGGTTCTTCTGGGCACATTTTAAATTATTTTTTCATGAATCACATAAATTCTGAATTTTCTTGTGATATATGAATTAATATAATATGAGTGTGACATGATGTTTTAAAACTGTATAATATGAGGCTGGAGAGATTACTCAGAGTTTAAGAGCTTGCATTGATCCTACAGATTACTCTGGTGTGATTTACAGCACCTGTGTCAGGCAGCTCACACCTGCTTGTGACTCCAGCTTCAGATGATTCTGACACTTCTGGCCTCTAAAATCCTTGTACTCAGCTGCCCATACCCCATACACATTCACACACCAACACACATATTTAAAAATAAAATAATTCTTTAAATATATTTAAAATCTGTATAACATAACATAATGGTAGCTTCTTTGAAAATGTCATAGAAGTGATTTCTACATTTTCCCTCAAGCTCTTTCTCAATGCTAGGTTCCCCTTATGTCAACCAGATATCCCACATCATTCTCAATTTTCTTCGACCTATGCAGATCTTGTTTGCAGGACCTGGGATCTGAAGACCTAAAAGAGTAAGGCAGAATATAGTCTAATGCTGTAGACAACCATATTCCAGTTTCAGTATACTATTATACAGGAATGAAACAAAGAAAGCAATTATCCAAGGAAGGTTGATTTCAGAAAACCATGATCAGAAAAACATGTAAATAAACGTAAGAACATGCTAAATATTAACAGAGCAGCCTTTCCCAAAAACTTTCTCAGGACAGAGGAATTTAAACACATTTGTTTGGTACATGCTATAGATCGTACCTAGTAAAGAATGAAAGCAAGACAAAAGGCCATATCCAGTACACTGACCAGATTAGGTTCTTTTTTTTTTTTTTTTTTTTTTTTTTTTTTTTTTTTTTTTGGTTTTTCGAGACAGGGTTTCTCTGTGTAGCTTTGCGCCTTTCCTGGGACTCGCTTTGTAGCCCAGGCTGGCCTTGAACTCACAGAGATCCACCTGGCTCTGCCTCCCGAGTGCTGGGACTAAAGGCGTGCGCCACCACCCGGCCAGATTAGGTTCTATAGCTATGATCTGACATCCAAAACCAACAAACATTATGAATTGAATGTAAATGTCTGTCACAAGAAGAATAAAATCGCACCCAAGAACAATCCAGGGAACAAAATCCACCTGAGGTAAAAGGCCCTCTGCCTTTTGTCCTGGAACCTCTCTCAGTAAACCAAGACATTGCTCACCATGGGTAATTTCTTTGACCATATTCTGATATGTCATTATCATGAAACATAAATAGAGGAAAATTCTTTCAACCTCTATCCAGAAATTTACAAACGCGCGCGCGCACACACACACACACACACACACACACACACACACACGATAAATAAATAAATAAATAAATAAATAAATAACAACAATTAATTAACAAAATCAAGATTATCAAAGCAAATGAATAACATTATAATTGATATATAGCTCTTAATATTTTTACTTATGATCTTTTCTACTATTTCCCCATAACAAAATATATGTTACTAATAGGTCAATGGATGGATTCCTTACAATAGAATTCTGCTCTTCTACTTTCTAAGTGTGCAAACCTTTTGCTTGAATGCTTCAATGAAACAAAACATTCCATCCATTATACAACAGTGAATATATGGACAAATCATTAAATAGACACTCAAGAAAATTAAAAACAAGCAGTAATTTGGTTAGCACATCAAATTGTTATAATCACTCCAGTAATTCAAAAAGCATACAAAATCACCATTTAAAAACCCATGTGACAAAACACTCCCAAATCCTGGGAGACTAAGAATCAATCTCACAGCTGCATGAGCTCTGAGGGAGATCTCTTTAAATTCCACTTTCAGTCAAGCAGGAAACTTTGGCTCCTAAGTATTTGTCTTAACCTGCGACCACATTGAGAGCAGGACTTGAACAGCAGTGACAACATTCCCCACCTCCACTGCCAGATTGTTCGTCTATCTTTGGTGTAAGGAAGAGTTGGATATAAACTTTGTACTCTGATCATATTTTCTGCCATAGCAAACAGGAGATGTCAATGCAGATTTTTCACAGACTGATACATGTGAGACTTGCAATTCACAATTTTGCCTGGTTATAACTCTAGAAAAATTTACTATATATAATTGTCTAAAGTATTACTTGTATGAACCGATTTCATTGTAACTGGTATAACTTTGAAAGAGTGACTTTAAAAATACATTTATTCTCGTGACTATTTCCATTTTTATCTCAGTCTCTGTATCTAGATACACTGTTACATGATTCAGACATTAATCTTCATATATTCCTTCTATCCTAGTTTATGTACTTTGTCAGTAGGAACTGTGGGTTTTGTTTGTTTGTTTGCTTTTGTTTTTGTCTTAGTATGATGGTGCAGCTTGTTATTCCTGCACTTGAGAGGCAGGAACATCAAGATCAAAAGTTCATGGACATCCTTAAAGCATGGTGAGTTCAAACTCATGGCCAGCCTGGGCTACAAGAGAAATATCTGAGTCCCCTCTACAAATGAAAATGGACTATCGGTGTTTCTACTGTGGTCCAAAATCATTGATGTGAGGTAGATTCTTTGATGGCAAATGGGTATCACATATGAAGTTTTTTTCTGCCTTTTCAAATGCAGACAACAATTTTGTTCTTTCCACTTAACATTTTAATTGTCCAATTAAGATTAACAGAAATACTAGGGGAAAAGTTCCAGTATGTATATGTTAGTCATTTGGTTTCACAGATGCTGTCATACTATATTTAGATAAGAATAGAGTACATGAGATCAGGATCTATCCCTGGTGCATGAGCCAGCTTTCGGGATCCCATTACCTATGGTTGAACACCTTGCTCACCCCTGATAAAGTGAGGAGGGGCTTGGTCCTGCTTCAGCTGAATGTACCAGGCTTAGCTGCTCCCTGTGATGGGAAAACTTACCCTGTAGAAGGAGGAGATGAGGGTGAAAGTTGCAGGGAGAGGGAGGAGGGATGAGAGGGAGATTTGTGGTTGGTATGTAAAATGAATTAAAAAATTAAAAAAAATAGCACATTCGTGCTTATTTTAGAATGATGACAATGCATTACAGGGTTTTTATTCTGTTGTTTCCTTATGTATGGTATATGAGCAGACACTGAGTTTATATTATAGATACTGGTGAGGAACAGAAATGAGAAGACATGGAAATGGTTGTTTTAAAGTATAGACAATACTGCTTTGGGTTTCTTTTTTTGTACTTTCATAAACATGTAAAATTGTTTCTGTATAATCTAATTGACAAGCATTACAATTAACTTATTCTTCCTCTTAGTACAAATATATTACTAATTTGTGCACAAATTTTAAGAACAATGTATCTATATGTACATACTATCATATACATAATTTATTATTTATAGACACATGCATTGTATATACAGGAGAGGATATAGACATTTTGAAACCTGTGCCACCTTGAGAAAAATGAGCTTAAGGGCTAGATTATTTATCTTAATGATTCAAGAAAGAATTTCATCAGTGGATAAAGAAGTTGGTCTTTCAAGAGAATGAATTGAACTATAATTGGAAAAACATGTCAAGAGCAACATTTTTAGTATTTTCAAATTTGACCTCCTTCATGAGCTTAGACTAAACAGGTAAGCTGTTTACAAACATCTCCCAAATACTAAATTTATACAGATTTCAAAACATGTATCACAGAATTATACATTTTAAAAACAGGTATCATGGTGTACTAATGATGATTAAGAAGTGTCAAGACTCTATATTATAGTACAACTGCTCCTTCTTTCCATTACACATTTAATTGGATGTAGTCAATTTGCAAATGAAAGTGCTTGGCTGTTGCCTTGTAAAAGTCTTTATTTTTAAGCCAGGCAGTGGTGGTGCATGCCTTTAGTCCCAGCATTCGGAAGGCAGAGAGCCTGGAGGATCTCTGAGTTCGAGGCCAACCTGGGCTACCAAGTGAGTTCCAGGAAAGGCTCAAAGCTAGACAGAGAGACCCTGTCTTGAAAAACCAAAAAAAAAGTCTTTATTTTTAATTTCACACATGCACAAAATTTATCTTCATCATATCCACCCTTACACCCCTTCAGACCCCCATAGAGGACACCATTACATCATCCTTCCAACTTCATGACCTCCTTTTATAATTTTTAAATTAGTTATTCATTTAGTAATAGTTTTCTTTGAATTATTTCATCTATCATGAGAACAGACCTTATTTTAATTAAGCTAGGGTCACATTTTAAAATGCTGAATTAAAATTGATATCATAGCTCTTTAAAAATATCTGTCATGTATAGAACTAGACACTTACCCATCAACATTTCTAGATTATAAAGAATGAGTTAGCCCAATATAAGTGTTAATGCATTGCAGACATCAAAGAGAATTTGAAATATATCCAGAAATTCCAAGTTTGTTTCCTACTGCTTCATCAACTGTTATAACAAAGTGTTTGGGTAGGCCCTAACAGATATGGTTGATCAAGTGTGATCTTTCTGTCCATAAGTAGAATATAGTTTTAGGATGCCCCTTAAGACTACACACCAGGAAGTCACAGAAGAATGAAAACAGCTGAAACTTGAAAGATTCACTATTTCTTTCTTTAGACCAAGCAGGTAACTTTTATCACATAATATAAACAAGTCTGAGTTGAATATTCAGTAATTTATCTCCATCACAATTCTACTTGATCATTAACTGCTCCCTTCAATAAATTTCCAATTTTTGTTCTAAACATTAAAGCAATTAAGCAATATAAGTTTGCATATCAGTGCACATGCTTGTTTGTATTGTACTGTAAACTTGTTTGAAGCAATTTTTTCTCATAATTGCAGATTTAAATGGCAGCAGTTTTGGCCAGAAAGAAGGCTCAGTGATAAAGATACTTGCTGGCAGGATTGACTACCTGAGTTCAAATTCCAGAAACTGCACAGTAGAAAGAGAGTTATTCCTGGTGACTGTTCTCTGAGTTCTTCAGAAAGACTAAAGCACCTGCACATGTATGCATAAATGCATAAACACACACACACACACACACACACACACACACATACACACACACACCACGAAGTAAATAAGCACACATATACATAAATGACTAAATGCATGGGTTAATAAAAGCAATTTTATGTGAAACTTGTCTAAAGAATCATGCCAAATCAGACTATTGTAGCTGAGTTCGTCCTCCTGGGACTTTCACAGAACCCAAAAGTTCAGAAAGTAGTATTTGTTGTATTTTTGTTTGTCTACATAGCAACCATTGGAGGAAACATAATAATTGCAGTAACCATTCTCTGCAGTTCTGCACTGCTGGGATCACCCATGTACTTCTTCTTGGCATTTCTTTCCTTCCTGGATGCATGCATTACTTCAGTCATCACACCAAAGATGATTGCTGACTCCCTTGATGAGAGCAAAACCATCTCCTTTGAAGGCTGCATGACACAGATCTTTGCTGTACACTTCTTTGCTGCAGTGGAAGTGATTGTTCTCATAGTTATGGCCTATGACCGCTATGTAGCCATTTGTAAGCCCTTACACTACTCTTCCATCATGAACTGGAGGCTCTGTGGCACTCTGGTAGGGGTGGCATGGGCAGGGGGATTCTTACATGCTATCATACAAATAATCTTTACTTTGCAGTTACCTTTTTGTGGACCTAATGTGATTGATCACTTCATGTGCGACTTGTTCCCATTACTGGAGTTGGCCTGCACTGACACTTATGTCTATGGCCTGCTAGTGTTTGCCAACAGTGGGTCTATCTGCATCATAATCTTTTCTATGTTGCTGATCTCCTATGGTGTCATTTTGTTTTCTCTAAGAAATCACAGTTCTGAAGGGCGATGGAAAGCCCTCTCAACTTGTGGATCCCACATTGCTGTTGTGATTTCATTCTTTGTTCCGTGCATATTTATATATGCACGATCCACATCTGCATCTTCTTTTGAGAAGAAGGTGGCTGTGTTTGATGCCATCATGACTCCATTGCTCAACCCCATGATTTACACTTTTAGAAATAAAGAAATAAAAAATGCCATTAAGAAAATGTGGAAGAGATTAAAGATGGTCTAATAAAATTTAAAACTTTATACTTACAAACTTTAATGTAGAGAATAAAGAAATCAATACTTACTTCAAGTACTTTACAGTTTGTTCATTATACAGAAAGAGATGACATTGTTCTATAGGGAAAGCATCAATATAATAGGCTGAAACACTGTCTTTAACTAGAAATTAACACTTATACTATTGTGGTGGTATTATGTTCCCCAAAATACTGTGTAACCTAATAAACTTATCTGGGGTCAGAGAACAGAAAAGCCACTAGATACTTAGGATAGGCAGTGGTAGTACACGCCTTTAATCCTAGCATTCCAGAGGCAGAAAACCATTTGTTCAAGGATACAGCCAAGCACGGTGACTCACACCTTTAATTCCAGAAAGCGAGCCTTTAATCCCAGGGAGTGATGGCAAAAACAGAAAGATATATAACGCGTGAAGACCAGAAACTAGAAGCATTTGGCTGGTTAAGCTTTCAGGCTTTTGAACCACACAGTTCAGCTGAGAGCCATTCGGATATGAGGACACAGAAGCTTCCAGTCTGAGGAAACAAGATCAGCTGAGAAGTTGGCCAGGTAAGGTTAGCTGTGGCTTGTTCTATCTCTCTGATCTTCCAGTATTCCCCCCAATAACTAGCCTCAGGCTTGATTTTATTAATAAGACCTCTAAGATTCATGCTACACACTGTGAATTGACAACTCAGTTACAGTAGCCTAAATGAGATGTGTCTATAAGTGTTAGGCATTTGACTACTTGGTCTTCAGTTGTGGCTATTTGCAGAGAATTAGGAGATGTGGACTTACTGAAGGATGTCTCTGGGGTGGTCTTGGAGGTTTCAAAAGATTCTTGCAATTTCAAATTAGTTCTCTCTGCTTTGTGTTTGTGGTTTAAAATATGATCTCAGCCAGGCAGTGGTGTCGCACGCCTTTAATCCCAGCTCTCGGGAGGCAGAGCCAGGCTGATCTCTGTGAGTTCAAGGCCAGCCTGGGCTACAGAGTGAGTTCCAGGACAGGCACCAAAACTACACAGAGAAACCCTGTCTCCAAAAAAAAAAAAATAATAATATGATCTCTCGGTTGCAGCACATATCTGCCACTTATTTCCTCTGCTCCTTCATCGTGGACTCTAATCCTCTGGTACCATATGCCCCAAATAATCCCTTCCTTCTGAAGGTTGCCTTCATCATGATATTTTATCACATCAATAGAAAGTTAATAATGCATCAGTACTGTTATGTGAAAATCTATGTTAGTTAATTTTATAGTCCTGTAACTAAAATGAAATGCTGCATGCAAGTTACCTATTAAAATGTTTTCATGTAGCATGTAGCATTATGCTTTTTAAAACTCGTGTTGAAACTACAATGTGTTGAAATAAGGAAAGAAATATACTGAAATCATCTCAAGTTAAATGTGCATTTATGTGATTTTGTCATTATATAAGGGCAAAAATCAGAAATGCAGAGAGAATCATACCATCAAGACTCACAGACTAGATGTTCTTGTACCACTTGACTTAATGTATCATGTGGGTCCATTAATATCTAGTACACAATATGGTACTTTTTGATAGATAAAATATGATTACCCCTACCTGCTTATGAATGAGGTTTTTTTGGGGGGGGGTCATGTAACTATCACACACAAATCAGATATGAGCGCAGATTCCCTAGAGAAACATCTATGCACATCTCACATTCTAAAATAACCAAAAGCAGCTTCAAATTTAACTTTACTGGCAACACCAAGCTGAAGATGCTAGTACTTAACACAATTTGTCCACATCCACAGAGAGGGAATAAAACTCATAGCAACCAGTTAAAAGTACCTTGTTAGTGTATTACATTTCACTTAATGGTTGATTTCTATATTCTTGAATTTGAATATGAAAGTGAAACATTATGATTTACAAATAACAATAGAGATAGTTTAATTTGATGTTACTTCTCTAATTATATTTTGTTAGTCTCAAGTGTCAATTGACTTCTATAGGAAATTTATTTAGAGTTATAAATATATTCTGTTACAACTGCCAGCACTACAAAGGCCATTTGAACTTTTAAGGAAATTTTTTATTGTTATGTTTGTCTCTGTCATTTTTACATGCCAGAAACAAAGTCTGGCATGTAAACCTAGATAAGAATGCACTGATCTCCAATGGAAAGTGTATGAAGACTTAGAATGTAACACCTCTGAACAAGTGTATTCTTTACAAATGACCAAGTGTGTAAGAAGGGCTTGGGCATGTTAAAACACTTTGTCCAGTCCTAACCCTTGCCTATTGTCTGTCACCTCCCAACAGTTTCTTCTAACATCCTTTGCTTTCCTCCGTTTCTGACTGTCAAGTAGTACATTTAGTCATAAGATTTTGCTTGAGGCATGAGAACTGAATGCCCTCTGCTCAATTATTTTATGAAGTTTGGGGTTCAGTGCTTGAAAAAAAAACTATGAAAAACATGTCCATTCTGGTCACACTGTAGCAACCAACACAAATTTATTCTTCTCCATAATGTATAAAATTTATACATGCTTTTATTGTTTTAGCCCCAAGTGTTTCTCTACACTGCAATGATGTTTTACAAAGGGAAAGAAACTTACAATATCCAACAGAGAAATAAATACTCAAAAATATTAACCAATTTCAATTCATATAAATTTAAAGATTAAGATTTTATAAAATTATCCTAAGAAAATGTGTTGCTTTAGCTTTTTTTTTTTTTGTATTGATTCTTCTTTGGCATAGTCAATTCATGTAAGTATTATGAGGATATGTAACTGATATTCTGATACTAAATTTGCTTATTGTAGCTACTATATTTATTTAAAGAATTTACAAAAACTCATTGTCAGTGTTAAAAATGGATGTTAAAATGTGTATGACTATCTGAAAGAAGGTAAGAGACATGCTTTCTAATGTAAGTATTAAAGTGATTTAGAAAAGTATTTTGCTACAGAATGAGCTAGAAGAACTACTTTTCTTAAAATCTTAATGTGATTCTCCTTTCCAAACTCTCCTTCCCCACCCTGGGTCCCAGCTCATTCTTATGTTCTGTGTATTACTTTGTCTCCTCCCCTAGTCTTCTATTCTTCCATTTTTTGGCTTTTGGTAAAGATTTTATGATTTCCATTTATTCCTTATCTTTTAATTTTAGGAAATACAAAACAACCACATCACATAGCTTCAGGAAATGTACAAAGCAAGATTACATTTAAATATCATGTCCATGGAGGGAAGCAAACAGAAGAAAAACTGGTTTTTAGTAATCAAAAGATTTGTTTCCGAAGACATGAAAAGCAATGTGTAGGGACTAGAGAGATAGCTCAGAAACTAAGATCATATACATACTGTTCTATCAATTTGTAGCACCCACATGGTGGTTCACAATCTCTGTAACTCCAGTGACAGAAGATCTGAAACTCTTCTGTGACTTCTAGACGGTCATGCATGCATGTGATACATATACATATACCCAGTACACACACATATACATAATATAAAAATAAATAAAATTTGAGAAGCATTGTGTAAGGGCACTAGTGATGAGAAATATTAAATCAAGTTGTAATGGGTTTGAGGATATTAGCAGAAAAGTGTGTGTTATACAGATATTAGAGCAAAATAAAACCACTTTTAGACACACTTTATGTCATCCATGAAAACTAAGAAACAAGATATCGTCCTAGCCAAAGATCATGAAAAGGTTTGAATTGTAGACATCTTTTCAATGGTAAAGTATTTAAGTAGTAGAAATAAAAGCATAAAAGCAATTTTTAGTAGAATTAATTTCTCATCTCAAAAAATCAGAGAAATAATTGACTTTAGCCATCATTTCGTAAACTAAATTCCATACAAATAGATGTTTAGCGTATCTTAATGAAGAACTTGCCTCCTTAAAGGAGTCAGAGACCTACTGAACCATTTGGTTTTTTCCTCTGCAGTTAAAATATCTGTAAAATACATAAGAAGATGGTGCTTGTATAGGGGCTGCTGCTGCTGCGGTGGATGGCTGACAAAGGGGAGGATGATGGGGTGCGTGGATTTGAGCAGTGGAGTGGGTTGTAGACGTTAGAGTCCAGTGGGTATCAGGGGTGGTGGTGCACCCTGCCCAAGGGTCTTTCACCTGTTGGTGGGCTGCTGGAGACTGCTCCAGAGCAGTAGAAATCCACCAGAGTTGGGGGCAGGGTCCAGCTCCTAGCAATAGTGGAGAGGGTACCTGAACTGGCCATCTATGGTAATCAGATTGGTGACTACCCTAATTATCATCAGAGATACTCTCTCCAGTAACTGATGAAAGCAGATGCAGAGATCCATAGTTAAGCACTGAGCTGAGCTCTGGGAGTCTTGGTGAAGAATGGGAGGAGAAATTGTACGAGTCAGGCAGGTCGGGACCAAGGAACTCACAGAGAAAACTGACCTGAGCTCATGGGAACTCATGGACTCTGAACCAACAGTTAGGGAGCCTGCATGGGACCGACCTAGGCCCTCTGCATTTGTGTGCTAGCTGTGTAGCTTGGTCTCTTTGTAAAGTTCCTATCAGTGAGAGTGGCCCGTGCCCCTGGTGCTTAACTGGCTTTTGGAACCTATTGTCTATGCTGGATTTCTTTGCCCAACCGTGACACAAGGAGATGAACTTGGTCCTGCCTGTACTTGATGGGCCATGCTTTGTTCAAGTCCATGGGAGGACTGGTCCTTTCTGAATGGAGATGGTGGAGGAGTGGAAGAGGCAGAGAGTAGATGGGAAGCAGGGGTTGGTGGGGGAAGAGAAGAGAGGATGGGGGCAAACTTCAGTCTGTATGTAAAATAAATGAAAAAATATTATTTAAATAAAATATAAAAAATATGTAAGGAGATGTATACATGTGGTTACTGAAACATAATAAATACTCTTTCAGGATACATTGAATATGGATTTAGATATGATAAATTGTTCGATTTATGTGTTTTATTATTTTCATTGGGGAAATTTCTTCCTATGCATAGCCCAGGCTGTCCCCAAAATCATCTGCTTTGGTCTTTATGAGATAGGAATACAGGCTGGAACTCTAGTCAGACATCTTGTAATCTCTTACAGAAAAGTCAGGAGGACTTACTATTGCTAGGCATATAAAATGTCTTAACTAAACAGTAAGATGTCCATTTTTCATATTTTGTACATAGAAAATATTTTTGTACAAGATTTAGCATTTAAATTCTAAATAAAATCTTCAGTCATTTCATTTGCAGAAAAAAAAATCTTACTTTTTTCCCATCATAAAAGTTTTTTGGTCATGCAGACCAACACATAAGGCTAAGATGTCATAAATGCCAGTATTACCAATGGTTAGCACTAGAATTCTTGAAACAGGCCCTCACAGGCTTTTACTGAAATCCTGTTCTGCTTCTCTACACCCAAAGTTGTTTCCTCTTGTCCTCAGTTTTTAACTCCATTACTTTTTTTCTTTCTAACATTTAAAAAGAAAAATTGACCATATGAAATTATGATGATTCAAAAAATAAGAAAATGATGACTATGACCCATAAGTGCAGTGGCTGAGCAGTTGAAAAAGACTTTCTAAGTTCCTAACACGTGCCACCTCTGGCTTCCATACTCCTCATTGTTCTGTGTAGCTGTAGAATTTCTCTCCAGCTCCCAAGTCCTGCCAGTCCCAGAGCCCACTTATAAAATAAACACACAGATTCTTACATTATTTAAACTGCTTGGCCACTAGCTCGGGCCTATCATTGTCTAGCTCTCACTCTTATATTCAGCCCATTTCTATTAATCTATACTTTGCCACGTGGCTTGTGGTTTACTGGTACCTTATATCTTGCTTCTCCTGGCGGCGGATCCAGGCAGTCTCCCCTCTCCTTCCTCCTTCCTCAATTCTCCTCTCTGTTAGTCCCGCCTACACTTCCTGTCTGGCTATTGGCCAATCAGGTTTATTTACATATAGCGATATCCATAGCAATTCTTCATACCCATTTTCCAGCCATGCCTATCTAGTACATCAATATATCCAGAGAATCTCACTACCTGATCATTCCATGTCTCATGGTGGGGCTATTCATGTACTCTAACCTCCCTGAAACACATGTACTGTGATAAGAAAAAGCAATCCAAAAAAGACCCAGAACACCTTCCCACATTATCACACCCAAGTCACATTCTTGCCTCTCTCTTCCCACTATTTTAAATCTTTTTGTTTCTAAAATTAGGTAATCTCTAAATATATCTCCATATCTTCACTTTTGCTTTGACATCTTCTGTTAATTTAATATTATGTTGCTTTATTTTTGTTATTAATTTTTAATTTTTTAAAAAAAATTACACTCATTTCTTTAGCACACTCAAGCTATAGCAACCAGGGTGACAGTAAGAAGGAAGCTTGAGAAAGTTAGCTATCTCTTTCTACCATGTGAGTCCTGGGAATCAAACACAGGTCATTAGGCTTGGTAGCAAGTGCCTTTACACACACACACACACACACACACACACACACACACACACACACACCAATAATATAACAAAAATTAATGCAGAAATGCAGCTAAGGATGAGAAGTCACCACAGTCTTAGGGTCATAATCTCTAGAGGGAAACTGGCTACTATTGTTTTGCTAAGTGGTCTTTTTAAACTGCCTTCTAAATATTCACAAGATCTGCATAAGATTGAGCCTCTAAGTAATCCATTTGGGGGATCCCACTCTTCTCTAAGAGACTTTTGATAGTTAATAGTTGCTGGTGAGTTCTGTCACTTTCTTCATAGTTGTAGTCAC
Source organism: Peromyscus maniculatus bairdii (assembly GCF_049852395.1). NCBI lineage: Eukaryota > Metazoa > Chordata > Mammalia > Rodentia > Cricetidae > Peromyscus > Peromyscus maniculatus. Next base: position 65,897,500 of record NC_134855.1, read on the forward strand.
TGATAAATTGCTCCTATAAATAACTTCTTAATCACACTCTAGCAGGAAACTGCTTATACTCAGTGAGTCACAGACAAAAACAATATGAGAGATGTGAGAATAAGAGGGCAATTAGTTGGGGATTTGAGTGAGGGATAGAGGGAAGAAAGGGGAGGATAGTATGTAAAAGTGACAAAAATTCATTGTATAAGTGTAAGAAACTGTTAAACATTAAAAAAATTAAGGAAGTGAAATACAGTTCAATGATTTCTATTGATATTGCTTGAATGTAATTATGTTCAACTGTATATACATCATCATCATTGAGAATATTAAAATTAATTTCCCCTTCCTGGGGAGATCTGAGCATCCACCCCAAACATGAACCCTTCAAAATGAAAGAGAGTGGGAGCTCACAGTGACTCCAGCTTGTGGCTTGATTCTATTTTGATTTAAGCTCAGAGAATTCAAGCTTGTTATTGCTTCTCAAGGCTGAATAAAGGATGATTGACCAAAGGCATGATTATTAGATGTTTTGAGAATTAAGGAGGTGTTTACACTTGTTTGTTTCTTGAACCATGGTAAGAAAATCTTTTGACCCTCTTCCTTTGGGTATAAAAATGTTATGAGAAATAAATTCTGGGCTGCTGCATTATTCACTGAGAGCCCTCCCAATTCTATCCTATGTCTCTGTCTTTTCTTTTATGTCTCAGTTTTTTTCTGTCTATCTTTTCTTAATCCTCACTCCCCTATTCAAGTGCTGTTCCACAGGTCAGATAGTTCCAGCAGAAGAGAAGGAGGGGATGGGGGTGAGAACAGAGGAGGGTGGTGAAGGGACTGGCACGAGAGGAGGGAGGGGAAGCTGTAGCCTGGCCAAGATGTAAAATAAGTAAATTTATTTTAAAAGAAGAATATTAAAATCAACAAAAATTAAAATGAAAAGATTCTGTTGAAAGCTTTTTTCAATGGGATGTATTGCTACTGTACAGAGTGGGAAAAGTAGGCTCACCATGTCAACATTCTAAGGCTGGTGGTGCTAACAAAGTGAACCCTGAGGTCTGCTTTAGATTGTACTAGATTAGGAGATGTGCATGGGTATTTTACTATAGAATCTGCTCTGTCATCTGATTTTAATGAGATAATCACATGATCCAAGAGAAACTCAACCATAGGCAGGCCTAAGCTAATCACATTTTATCTGTAAACAATACCAATAAATAACTCTCATTGTTTAATAGACAGTGATAGACTCAGTTTAATAAAGTCAAAGGATAACAAGGTACATAGTTTGGCTGGTAGTTGTGCTCTATTGTTTGTCTCTGTAGGCTCTGATGTCTCACAATTCTGAACAGAAACTTCATCATACAAGGAACAGTTTTACATATTTTAGTAAATATTTTTTTCAGTGGAGGTTTTATGAAGCATAGTGTGAATAACAAACATTTTGATATATTAAATCTTTTCCAATACTTCATTAGACTTATAAAAATACAAAATTGAATTGACCCATATGAAAAGACTAAGTATTCAACAAGAGCAAATGTGACTTCCCAATTAAAGATATAATCTTCTCCCCCACAAAATTAATACTTCATCTATAAGTTACATCATATCTTTCTACATAATGAGCAAATCATAAAGTATGTAAGTAAATATTGACATCTCTATATTGTACATTAAGTTTTGTTAAGTTGTTTTAAATTTTATCAAAAATCACTTCGAATCTCTTCCACATTTCCCAATGGCATTACAGATTCTTTTATTTGTAATTCTAGGTTCTGATGAAAACAATGGCTTAGGGAAAGATGTTATTCAGTTTGACTTTTTTTCTAATTTCAAGCACATACACATGTTTTTCAACAAATATTTTATTAAAATATAGTTTGAATGGTAAACATTCTCATAATTAAATCTCTTCTGATATTTCTTTACATATATGACAGTATTAAAGTTGAACTGATTTATTTTCATACAGTAATACTGAGTAGTCAATTCATAGTAAAAGTATGATCAATTTTCCACCCTCATCATTATTACATTCTCCATACAATGGTACTGTCCCTTTCAAAAGAATAAACAAATCATTAATTTCTTACCATAGTAAATATGGACTCCTTTGTTCTTTATGTATTAACGTGCCTAAATGTGATTATATAACCTCTGTGTGTGTGTGTGTGTGTGTGTGTGTGTGTGTGTGTGTTCATGCATGCATATACAGTCACACACATGCTCAGTAGTAAAGGAGAATGTACATATCCCTAAACATGTGTGTAGATATGAAAGGAGAGAATTAAGTGTCCACATATAACCCTTACTACTTTATTTACTTGAGATAAGGTCTCTATCTCAACATTTAGATCATTTTATAAAGTATCTGTCCAGTTAGTTCCTGGAACCTGATTGTCTCCACTTCACCAGCATGGGGTTTGAGTTGTGATGATATCACTGACTTTTGCTATGTTGCTAGGAATCTGAATCAGTTCCTAATCCTACATAGGAAGTATTATTACCAACTGAGCCATCTGCCAAGTGTACTAATTTAATATTTTAAGATATACCATAAACCACTATCAATCTCTTCCACATTTTCCTAATGGCATTTTTCATTTCCTTATTCCTAAAAGTGTAAATCATAGGATTAAGCAATGGTGTCAGGATAGTGGCAAATAAAAACACGTTTTTTTCAGAGAAGAAAGCAGATGTAGGCCTTGCATATATTATTATGCATGGAACAAAGAACATAACCACAACAGTAATGTGGGATCCACAGGTGGATAGAGCTTTGCGTCTTCCATCAGAGCTATGAGCTCTCAGAGAGAACAAGATGACACCATATGAAACAAGCAACAAGAAGAAGATGATAATGCAGAAAGATCCGCTGTTTGCAAACACCAAAATGACCAACCTATGAGTATCAGTGCAGGCAATCTTCATTAATGGGAATAAGTCACACAAGAAGTGATCGATGACATTGGGTCCACAAAAGGGCAGTTGCGAAATAAAGATAATTTGAATAAGAGAATGCAAGAATCCCCCTGCCCAGGCTACCCCCACCAGAATGCCACAAATCCTCCTGTTCATGATAGAAGTGTAGTGCAAGGGTTTGCAAATGGCCACATAGCGGTCATAGGCCATGGATGTCAAAATAATCACCTCCACTCCAGTAAAGAAATGGACAGCAAAGACTTGTGTCATGCATCCTTCAAAGGAAATAGTTCTCCTCTCATAAAGCATATCCACAGTTATTTTTGGTGTGATGACGGAGGAAGTGCATGCATCCAGGAAGGACAGGAATGCCAAGAAGAAGTACATGGGCGAGCCCAGCAGTGCAGGGCTGCATATTATGGTAACCACAATCATCATGTTACCCCCAACAGTTGTGATGTAGACAAACAAAAATACAAGAAATACTATTTTCTGAATCTTTGGATTCTGTGAAAGCCCCAGGAGTAAGAACTCTGTGACAAAGCTCTGATTTTGCATGATCCTCAAAAGACAGTGAAAGGAAAATCTATTCACATAAATCTGTAATTGTGAAAAAAAAGTGTTTCCTACAAGATTATACTATTAACACAAACCAGTTAGTGCATCCTTATATGAAGTTGTCTTTATTTATTTTATTGCCATTAGAACAGAACATTGATGTATTTGGAAGGGTATAGTGATTATTACATAGAATTGAGTTAGAAACTAATTATTGAACACTTGAAATAGCCAGATCTTAAATATTGGGGTAAGAATACATCTAATTGAGTTATAGAATAGAAATAATTTGTCTACAAATTGTCAAACTCTAATGGATTTTTAAACTGAAACATTGAAATAAATTTTAAGTTCATATCCTAATTATAAACCAAAGACCGCAATTCATTGCTCATGCCCTCCTTCTGCATGGACGAAGCTCAGATTACAGTATACAGTGACTGATCACAGAACTGCCTTTTCTACCAAAAAAGAATAGGTAAAATGTATTTTAGCATGTACTTGAAATTTTTGGCTACATTGAAAATTGTGTTTCAAAGAATGAAGTGAACTAGAACTTTAGAAGAATGAATCTATTCTTCATAAAACAGACAAGACTCTGGGAAATATTTAGCACTACATGAAATATCTGTTGAGAAAGCTGAAATTTCACTTTCAGTTCATCATTTTAAAATGTGACCAGAACTTCAGAATAAGTATGATGTTTTCATGACAACTAAGTGAAAGAATATACAAAAAGCCACTACTTAGAACTCACCCTCTTTATCAATGTCAGAGAATAATGTTGCCATTTATACAAAAGCTTAACTAGAGACCATACATTTAAAGAAATAAGGAAGCATAACTTGGGACTTTAAGAGACACTGAACCTTTTTGAGGATCAACAGGGTCAAGTGAGACTTCATTTTCTCAATAAGGAAATAAACATTGTGGAGTGTCCATACAACAGTCTCCCTCTCTCTATAAAGGTACCACATTATATTATTTGTCTGTGTGTAAATGACATATATTGCTTTAAAGAGTTTCAGTAATTGATGGAGAATCAGAAGAGAGTGAACTCACCACCTACATAGGATAATTGTAGAAAACCACTTAACTGAAGAAAAGAAATAGTTCATTGATGATGATCTAGAGTCTGAGACTTACTTATTTGACATTTATACAATGCCACCTCATTTGAGTAAATATACTCCTATAAAATATATGGCTTGAAATTATATGAATTTACTATAAAACATATTGGTAAACAACATACCTGCTAATATCCAAGGATGATGTGGAGGGACAAATTTGAAAATGTCGAAATGTTATTCATGGTAGGATTTCATTACAACGATAGGTGTAATTAATTCATTTGAACACACAACTGCCTTACAAACTGGAGGAGCTTCCATGAATCCTCTAGATAAATATTCCAGCTCAAGGATTCATTGTCACAGGCAATCACAGCATCAAAATATGTCTGCATCTTCTGTATACACAACCAAAATGTATCAGAAAAATAAAACTTTATGTGATTATGTATATATACATATATTGGTATATATGAATATGTTCATAGTTAAAATATGAATATGAGTCAAAGGCTTAAGAATATGCACAAAGAACTAAGCATAAGGCATTTTTATTGATTACCACATACATGATCAGATACAACTGTACATCTTAAAATCTATCACAAGAAGGTGCATAAATTTACTGCATTTGTCTTGATGCTCTTAGGTCACTTCACCAGCATCTGAATGAACACTTTATCTAAACTCCCAAACTAAAGCCAAGAAAACAGTGATATAAAATGAAACATACAGGGTCACTGTATAATCGTCATTTATTATAGACTAATAAGATCACTATATAATTCACCAGTTGTCCTTCAGAACTGAAGCAGGATGGCTGAAGAACTACCATGAATAAGGAAATCACAGGGCATCATCCATGCACTAAATGTCATAATCAAACTCATCATTTCTTACAGTGACTGTAGTTAGACAGGATTCTGTAAGATATGGAGTGTGTGTGGTGTGGGAAGTGGGGGCTGGGAATAGAGGAGGGAGTTGAAACTTCTGTCAGGATGTATTGAATGAGAGAAGAATGCATTTTTAAAAAGCTATGGTGGTTTCAGTGCACAGTGCTTTCTAATGATTTTTTTGTTGTTGGTGGTGGTGGTATTTCAAGACAGGGTTTCTCTGTGTAACAACACTGGCTGTCTCAGAACTCACTCTGTAGACCAGGCTGGTCTCAAACTCACAGAGATCCACCTGCCTCTGCCTCCTGAGTTCTGGGATTAAAGAAATGCACTACCACATCTGGCTGTCTAGTGTTCTTAATAATCAATGGTGCAGTGTGAATCCCTCATACACACTCATAGGGACTCATGTATCAGATAGGTTTTCTTTACAAAGAAAACCAAACTGAGCAGGGTGTTGCCAAGAAGACAGGTCATATGTTAATTTAAAAATTAAGTAAATCGTAGCTTCATAACCCTGTTCTATGTAAAATGGCTACTAGTGCTAAGCAAAATGTCACCATTATTTTCCCAGGAAAGCAACTGCCGGATTTGCAGTGAAACATCCACAAGTCTGATTATGCTGAGATGTATCAGGTTGAATCGGGCACCCCACAGTCAGTTGTTTGCTGCATTCTGACTAGTTGTGGATTTCTTTAGTTGCCTCCATCTGCTGTATAAAGAATTGTGATTCAATTTAGACTACAGTTTGAATTACATCAATTGAATCGCATAATTAATAGACCTAGAGCTCGGAGAGCATTGAAAAAAGCAGGGCAGAAAAATTGTAAGAGGCAGAGGTCCAGGACATTTACAAGAAGGTAGTTACCTTCTACAGAGTTGTAAGATAAGCCAAATTAAGTAAATTTTGTTATATAGCTAAAATTAATGTCTACAGTTATGTAATAATCCTTGTTAATGCATGCATAATAAAGCAGCATGACAATATTAACAAAGTATATGTGTGATATCCTACAACTTTCAACAATATCTTAAGTGCATTAATCTAAACTTAGATCAAACAAATTGTGAAACAGATATTTAATAAAAATCATTCACTTTCTGCTTTTGAGTGGGTCTGGGTCTAGTTAGAGGGCTGAGGACAAGAGATAGATATGACTAGAATATACTGTATACATGTAAAAAAATTCTCAAAGAATAATTAATATATACATAAGTTAGCAAAAAAGCATTCTATATAATAGGAATGAGAACAAAGTATTGGTCCATGGAAGACAAGATGATAGTTCACTGTTTTGGTGGGGGATTGACAAGGTCTGATATAGCCCAGGATAGCCTCAAACTCATCATGTAACCTAGAATAACTCTGAACTTCTGATTCCCTTATCTTTACCTCCAAGTGCTAGGATTCCAAACGTATGTTACCATAGATCTTTATGAACATGTTATATGAACTATAAATCAAAAAGAACATAAGACTACCAATGTTGGTGTTATTTTAAACAGTGTCTCAACATTTAAACTTAGATGAAAAATTGAATCAGTAAAAAGAAAAATGTCTCCTCAAATGACATTTAAAAACTTAATTTAATAAAATTCTCCATTTAATACACTTAGCAAAAGATATTCTCCTTTATTTTTCAAATTCTTTAGTCAGTATATTAAAAATATAATTATAGAAACATAAGCATATAACTCCAGTCACAAAATTTAATTCTGAAAATAAAATCATGTTAGGAAATTTTACCTTTGAATATGTCAAAATATTGAAAACTAGCTTGGAGATTTATCTCAGAGGTTAATAGCACTGTTTTTACTCTTGCAGAGGATCTGGGTTTGACTCCCAGCACCCACATAGTGTATCACAATGGTCTTTAACTCCAATTCCAAGAGTTCTCTTATGACCTCCTTGAGTACCAGGCATATACATAGTATACATATGTGCTTCCCACTCACTTATACACATAAAATAAAAGTCAGCCAATCTTTAAAAATACTAAAAACTTAGAAATATCTAAAAGATTAATAATGAGAATGATTATGTAAGACTATTGCAAAATACTTTCACATTATACTATAAATAAAGCACTGGTAATATGGGGACATGTAAGGAAGTATTTTAATAATATGTTTAGTAGAAAGGAGAAAATTGTAACAAAAAATACCTTGTTATTAACATCAAAATACTCAAAATTAGACATCTAGATTAAAATACACAAAATCAAATTTCCTTTAAAGTTCTTTAGAAGGTGGTAGACTTTTCAGACCATTGATCGGCTTACCCAAAGTAGATCTAATAAGCCAAAATAACATAGGATCTTATAAAAAAAACAGTGTTAAATTCTTACAATCATTTCATAAAATGCTATACTGCAGAATCAAATGTTTACCCAACTCTATGCAATCTTTGATTTCAGATCCATACTCTCCTATGGGGACTAACACATTCTCTTCATATTTTCCCTAAAATATTCCATGGCCTTTTCTTCAATAACCATTCATTTGGATATTCTGAAGCTATTCCTTGTCTCCTATGGAGTCCCTTACAGTTGGAGCTGTGGTTATGGAGGCACTCCATGAAGAGTGGCCCTGAGAAGTATGCCTCTGTGCTCTCTAAAGATCTCCTCCAATTTTTCTGAGACTTCTGAGGCAGAACCCGAATGCTTAGGTGAAATAAAGTAGACATGGTTAAATCAGAATATTTGACTCTGTGACTTGAGTCATGATTTCTAAACTTTCTTCTCATTACCAATGACATAAGTTAGTGTGTATTTGTAGAAATAGAACATTTTAAATTTACTCTCTAGTTTTTAAGGCACATCAACACTTCATTTTATCATGCTCCAATGTCAACATTCTTCACACAAGGAGAGGGGATACTGACACCGCCTTTCAAGTAAGCTTCAGAAGGGTATGTAAACTAGTAGATTGAGTATATATGTAGTAAAACTGTTATTGGAGAGGTGATAGAAAAATAAACTCATGTTACATTTCTAAATTATTTGGTTTCAACTTGACCATGAAACACTGAAAATGTGTTCAATTTAATTAAATTTGGAAGCATATGTTTAAAATGAATTAAGGAAAGGAACTGCCTAGAAAGGATGGAAGGAAGGAAGGAAGGAGGGAAGGAAGGAAGGAAGGAAGGAAGGAAGGAAGGAAGGAAGGAAGGAAGGAAGGAAGGAAGGAAAGGGTGAAGGCAACAGAAAGGAAAGGAAGGGAAAGGAAGGGAAGGGAACAGAAGGGAACAGAAGAGAAGCAGGGGACTTTGTACTCTAAGAACTCCTGTTGAGCACTTGAAGCACTTGAACTATTATTATACATGAAGTGCTGCTCTGCAGACTCCTTGTGTATCATTTTATCTAGTTTTGTTTCCACCAACTTTCATCAAACAAATCTACTAAGGTAAGGAATCTGAGCACCACAGTTTAATGAACTCTCTTAGAGTACATTTATGAAGCAAAAGATCCATACTTGCTTGATCATGACATTCAAATGTTAAGTCACTTTATCACAATTTAAAATCATCTACAAAGGTGAAAAACTATACCTTATGTGACTTACCATGTGTCAGTTGTGTGAAAAATTCTGGTAATAGCCATTTTTAATCTCTATTGCAGAATGCCCATTCTGTGGTGACCAAAATACCCTGCTTGCATTCAGTTTCTACATCTAAGAGAAAGGAAAGTAAGTCTGACAATGAGATTAGGGAATGCTGTCTCTGTTTTACAAGTGCTGTATTCATCATGGTCTTTGAATAATAGAAAATTCAATAATCCAAAATTTCTCCTTGACTGCTACTGGAATTTAAAGAGGTTTCTTTGAGATGTCATGAGTCTATGAGATTGACTATTAGTCCCCCAAGGGGGAAATTTTAGACCCACTTGAGATCCCAAGACATAGTTCTGCATACTTTTTCAATTCCTCCTCCAGGATTTAATAATGCTTATATGTGCTCTCAAAGTTAGGTTGCACTTTTTTTTGGATTCTATTTGCTAATGGTCTTACCATGTTCATAAACAGAACCCTGTTTAATGATGTGGGGAATATGGTGCTTAAGTACTGAATTTAAGAAAATTTCCTTCTGTCACAATGAATTTTTCACTAAACCTGTAACTTAAATGTATTATTTTTGGAAAAATCTAGAAAGGACTGTACATTAAAGAATAGTTTATTGTAAACATGTAAAGAGGTGTATATTAATAGGAATATTACTTATTTCCTTGTTTTCATATACTTTTAGACAATTTTATATGTGTATATGTAGTTTTACTATACCATTGACCACTCATAACTCTTTCTTATCCCCCTCTCAATTGGACTGACTCTTTTCTCCCTACCAACTACTAAGCCTCATACACATGTCTTTTTTAACCCACTGTCTTTTTTTTTTTTTTTTTTTTTTTTTTTTGGTTTTTCGAGACAGGGTTTCTTTGTGTAGCTTTGCGCCTTTCCTGGGACTCACTTGGTAGTCCAGGCTGGCCTCGAACTCACAGAGATCCGCCCGCCTCTGCCTCCTGAGTGCTGGGATTAAAGGCGTGCGCCACCACCGCCCGGCTTAACCCACTGTCTTTAATTAGAGTTGATTGAATGAAGATGAATAAGAATTTATTTACTGAGAAATGTGCATGTAAAACTTACCTATGCTTATAAAATTGTAAAAAAAAAAAAAAATGATACCCTTTACCCAACAATCATTACCTGTCAATAGCATTCCAGGGAAAGTTGGGGCCCCACAAGTCCCTCTACTATCCTAAATAGACTGTTGAAGGCCTAATCTTGTACAGGTATCCACAGTTAATGGGCTAAGTCATATTCAAAAGAAAAGATACCACTCCTGCCTCTCTACCAGGTCCTACCATCCATTTTTCCTTTCTAAGATATTCCCTAGTCTAGGAGGTGATGCTATAAAGCTGCTCCATTTAGGACTAAGCATTGAACTATCAATCTTCTTAGTCCTTTCTGTAATAACACCTATACATTGAAACAAGAAGCTTCTCTATCCAAGGTTGACAGATGCAGTAGTTGATATGTATAAACAGGAATCATTAGGAGGCAATTTGATGCCTTGTCCATTTAGCAAATTCTCGCCAAGGGCCTGTGACTTGAAAAGTCATAGGCTTTTAACCAGGTTTGCAACACCAATATGTGTTAGCTCCTATGGAACATACCTCGGATGCAATCTAAAAGTGGTTGGTACCCCTGATCTAAGCAGTCATGTCATTATTGTACCAGTGGTAAATCTTACAAGTTGGTTCAGCATTCTAGAATGCAAAGTTGACAACTAAGCAACAGCTTTGAGAACTATTCTTACCAATACCTTAGTCTTGCAAGGCACCTTCTGAGACTATAAACATTAGTCATCAGAGAAGAATTTTCTGAAGGAACTTTTTGTTTGTTTTTTTCTTCTTTATTCATTTATTTATTTTTTTACATCCTGACCACAGTTTCCTTCCTCTAATCCGAGTCCCTCTCCCCCACACTCCCATCCACTCCTCCTCAGTTTCTACTCATAAAAGGGCAGGCCTGCCATGAATATCAACCAGCCATGGCATATCAAGCTGCAGTGAGACTAGGCTGGAGGAGGCAACCCAGCAGGAGGAAAGGGTCCCAAAAGCAGGCAAGAATCAGGGACAGCCCCTGCTCTTACTGTTAGCAGTCCCACAAGAAGACTGAAGGAACTTTTAAGTGTGAGTTCCCATGAAATAAAAAAAAGATGTTATATATTTCATAAACACAAGGCACCAAATTCATATTATCATTCCAAAACAGAGGAGTGAGATGACAGCTAGAAACAAGAAGATTGAAGTAAGGCCCAAACTGAAAAAGGCAAATAGCAAATCTTGCAGATCGCTGTTTTCTGGCATGTGATGGATCATCACAGATCTAAAACAGAAAAGGTGACCCCCACCATAGATCAAGCAGCCTCTCTCTTCAGTAGGCTCCACTCCCTGCATGTAAGCTTCCTCAGTGGGTTTCCCATGTCTTTGGTGTCTTCTAGCACCCTGGCATCTCTACTGAAAGTTCGGCTTCACATTCATAGCTTCACACAATGGCTCTACAGAGCCTCTTTCATTGACCATGGTACTTGCATTTGTTGTGTGGCCTCAGCTTCGCTAAAAACCATGGAACAAGACTCCATAACTCCAGATGTCTTATACCTTTTATGCTTAGAAAACCAAAATCATGTTCAAAGTGTTGCCAAAGTTTTCTCAAGCTTGAGATGTGGCCTGTCATCCTACAAACTACACCTGTGTTAACTTTGGAAAGGTAAAATCTTGCACTTAGGGCAGGTGTGCTCCAATTTAGACCCAGATATTTTTGTAATAGTTCTATAGCCTTTTGCTAATATAAACTTTGATGAACATTTTGTTTCCCGAGCTTTTTCCTTTTCCAAACCTCTATTTTTTTATATATTTCTGTCCCATATCTCTTTTGTAATTTACACACTGATAGATAAATGCCATAAAGTATATCCATAGGGCTGAAGAGATGGCTCAGTGGTGAAGAGCACTCACTGTTTATATAGAGGACCAGGGTCCAGTTCTCATCATCAATATTGTGGATCATAATTTTATTAATCAAGGTTCTCTAGTGGAACAGAGCTGATAGACTATGTATATGAATATGTATATATGTATATATATATATATATATACACATTCATTCTATATACATTCATTTATTCTATTTATTAGAATGCCCTACAGGTGTGGTCGAGCTAATCCAACAATGACTGTCTACCAAAAGAAAGCCTAAGAATCCAGTAGTTGTTCAATCCAAGAGGCTGGATGTCTCAGTCTTCAGTATAAGCTTGAGTCCCAAAGAAGTAGGATCTAATGCCAGTGAAGATGTCAACTTGCCAGAAAGGCAAAGAACAAGCACTAACTTCTTCCATGTCCTTTATATGGGCTACCACCAGAAAGTGTAACCCAGATTAAAGTTGGACCTTCCCACCTCAAAAGACCTAGATTAATGGTGGGTCTTCCCACTTAAAATAATTTAATTAGAAAAAAATCAATCACATATATACCTACCCACTTGAGATTTAGTTAATTCTAGATGATGCAGTCAAGTTGACAACCAAGAATAACCATCACTCAACCATTTGTAACTCAAGTTCCAAGGTATTTAAATCTGACTTCTAACCTTGTGACCATTGCACACATACAAACAGGAAAAACATTCATACATATAATAATATAAATAAATGTAAAAATGTTCAGGGTATCCACATCACTGACTGAACATTCTCCTGTCTTGAAAATTTCTCCATTCAATGAATTGGTTGGTCATATTTAAATACTATTTCATTATTATTCTCAGAACATGGTTTTGATGGCTATTCTTGGTTGCCAACTTGACTACAGCTAGAATTAAATAAAGTTTCAGCAGCTGGGTATATCTGTGCAGGATTTTTTTGATTTAATTGTTTGAGGAAAGAATACCTACCTTGACTCTGGGCCACACCTAATGGTTAATACAATGATAAATATGAAGCCAGATTCTGGAAAAATACATCATACAAATGGTTTCTACTGCATCTCTTCATAGAGTCCTTCTATATACTAGGAAATTTTTGACTAATGTACCAGTCTCCCATATCCACCACAAAATCAGTTCCAAAGGCCTAAAAAACATGTGGTTATGTTTATCAAAGCAAGAACCACACTCCTTGTACCAGTTCTATGTATCTGTTACTTTTTCCCCTTCCTGCTACATCAGAAATCCAGACATCTGTAATCTAATTAAGGAAATACTTCATGTGGCTCACAGTTCCATGGTGAAATCCATCATAGCTAGGGGTCATGACAACAGGTGCTGGAGGTAGCTGGTAACATTGCATCCACAATTAAGAATCATAGTGATCAATATACATGTTTGTCTGACAGTCAAGCTCAAAGAACAATACTGCCCACTTTTCAGATGATTCTTCCATGTCAATGAATCAAGATATACCTAAGAACAATAAATCCTCACAGGTATGCCCAGAGTCTAACGTAATCAAAAATTTCCTCACATGTGTATCTAGAGGATTAGCAATGTGATGGTTCTATATCCTGTCCAGTGAATTGTCCACACTGAACATCATAAGATTTACTTAAGGTACATTACTATATTGAATAAGAATAGAGAGTAGATATTCTTGTCTTATTCTTGAATTTAGTTGGAATGTCTCAACCTTTTCTCCACTTTCAATACCTTGTTCTCAGAATCCATAGCTGTATTGATTTATGAGAAATCCCTAACTCTATGAACCATGTTAGTGTGGTACTTGCATCCATTTCAACTATCCAACATTTTGGGTAGTGAAACTGATGACTCAAGAGAGTTCACCAGTGCCTAGTTAGGGTTTCTATTGCTTCAACGAAACAGCAAGACTAAAAAAGCAAGTTAGGGAGGAAAGGGTTTACTAGGCTTACCCTTCAACATTGCTGTTCATCACTGAAGGAAGTCAGGACAGAAACTCAATCCAGGCAGGATCCCAGAGGCAGAAGCTGATGCAGAGGCCATGGAGGGGAACTGCTTACTGGCTTGCATCTCATGGCTTGCTCAGCATGCTTTTTTATAGAACCCAGGAACACCAGCCCAAGGATGGCACTACCCACCATGGGCTGGGTCCTTCCTCATTGATCACTAATTGAGAAATTGCTTTAAAGATGAATCTCATGGAGGCATTTCCTCAACTGAGTCTCCTTTCTCCAGGATGATTCTAGCTTGTGTCAAATTAACATATAAAACTAGCTAGTATAATAAGGATTAAGTTTTAATTTTAAAACAGAAAATAAAGATTCCAAAGAGTGAAAGAAATTTTCTCATTTAACGTATTTGGCAGATGATATTAGAGCATGTTTAACGTTAGGGGGCAGAGCATTATGGGCACATCTTGAGGGAAAACTTGCACTTGCACATTAGACCCTACTCAGAGGGAACATACTAAACAGTTTGATACATTAAACAGTTTTTGCTGTTGTTTTGTTTTTTGTTTGGGGGGTGTTGTTTGTTTTGTTTATTTTTATACTAGAATAGTTGCTGTGGGATGTTCTGTATGGTAAATGCGTTGCTCTGATTGGTCAATAAATAAAACACTGATTGGCCAGTGGTAGGCAGGAAGTATAGGCAGGACTAACAGAGAGGAGAAAAGAAAGAACAGAAAGATAGAAGGAGTCATTGCCAGCCCCCGCCAGGACAAGCAGAATGTGAGGATGCCGGTAAGCCACGAGCCACGTGGCAAGGTATAGATTTATGGAAATGGATTAATTTAAGCATTAAGAACAGTTAGCAAGAAGCCTGACATGGCCATACAGTTTGTATGCAATATAAGTCTCTTTGTTTACTTGGTTGGGTCTGAGCGGCTGTGGGACTGGCAGGTGACAAAGATTTGTCCTGACTGTGGGCCAGGCAAGAAAACTCTAGTTACAAATAGTACTTATTTTTCCTTGGCAAAAAGTCAAATTAAAACCTTTTTAAAAAATAAATTTATGTATTTATTTATTTTACATTCCACCAGCAGTTTTCATTCCCTCCTCTCCTCCCAGTCCCTTCCCTTCTATTCCCCTCCTATTCCCAACCCTGTCCAAACCATGGTCTCCTATGAGTATCAACAAAATATAGCATATCAAGTTACAGTAAAACTAAGAACCTCCCCATGTTTTAAGGCTGAGCAAGGCAACCCAATAGGAGGAGTAGGGTCCCAAAAGCTCACACACACACACACACACACACACAAAAAAAAAAAAAAAATCAGAGACAGCCCTTGTTCCCACTGTATGGAGTCCCACAAGAAGACCGAGTTACACAACTGTAACATACATGCAGTGTCTAGGTCAGTCCCATGCAGGCTCCCTGGTTGTTGGTTCAGTCTCTGTGAGCCCTTAGAAACCCAGGTTAGTTGATTTTGTGAGTTTTCTTATGGTGTCCCCTCTAGATCCTACAATCCTTTCTCCCCCTCTTCTGCAGTATTCCCCATTTCTTCAAACATGTCTTCATCTGATGTTTGGCTGTGGGGCTGCATCTGTTTCCATCAGTTGCTGTATGGAGCCTCTCTGATGCTACATTTTTAAAAACAGAAAATCTCAAAGAAACACATCACAGAAAATAGTCTGGCCATGGCACAAAGCATCCTACTCAAGATTTTTGTTTTATTAAATATACAGGTCAGTTTAAAATGACAGAAGTTCTGTGAGAACTAAGAAACCTATGGTCTATAGTTTAATAAAAGAAAATATTTCATATTAAAAGCTAAATAACACCAAATATTCCATGACGAATGGCTTCCTCTAGAAAAATCTTGAAATTTCTAGTATAGCTTTAGCATTCAGCTGAATCTCTATAATATATTCTTGTGACCCACAAAAGCATGTCTTAGAGGAGGACTGGGGTGGGGAAAGTTTCCTTTCCACATGATGTATGTGGAAAACAGCTGGCTTGACACTCAGTTGCATGCAAGTTAAAAAGTTACAGACTAAATAGTTCAAAAGAGGAAGAAGCAAAGTACAAATCCCATCTATGCTGTCACATTCAATGATGCTGTCACAGCCACCTTGCCACTACCCCAGGTATGAGCCAACAGAGCAGGAGAGTGACTTGCAATGCTAAGCACCGTGCCCTGAGAAAACAGATATCCCCCACACAAAGCACTCACTACAAATCACACCTTTTGGGAAAGAATCCAGTTAGAAAATACCAGCAAAACCCCATAAATGGAGCAGTTCCTCCTCGGAGTCATAGGAGACTGTGGATGGCAACCATGATGAGCTTGAGACTCCCTGATCTTGGCCAGATCAGACCCCAAGCAGAGGCAGAAGGAGACTGGGTAGATGATACTCTTTACCTAGACCCGAAATGTACCCGATGTTTTAGTCAAGTGGTCTGGGCTAAGTGAATAGGAGATTAGGAAGCAGAAGTAACACATATACAGGCATTCTTACTTGAGGATACACAGGTGGGACAGGCAGGGGTGGGTCAGTTTGGAGTCCTGGCATGAAGCCTCCCCCTACCATCCAAGGCTGCTACTCTAACTCAAGTGTTTTCCTGTGTTATTTGTTTAAGTTTTCACTTTCTATAATGTCAGACTTTCACAAAAATACAGGCTAGTCCCAAAGCTGAACTCCAAGCAAAATGGTTTCTTTTTATAAATAGCTTAATACAGATAATCCTCACTCTGAGTAGTATCAGTGACATAGTACCATCAAGCACCCAAGTTCACATGCACACAAGGCTCCCAAACTTTCACAGAAAGTCTGACAGCTATATCAAAGACTATTGGGTTATAGCCCCTTCACAGCCTTTTCCCGGGATCAGTGGAAGAATGTACAAGCAGCTGAGGAATCTGGTCGTAGTGATATCAAATGAATCTATATACACGGTATTCTTTAGTCCATACACTTTATTCTTCTGAGTAAAAATCTTTCTATACAGTTTCAATTCTTTTCCCACACTTAGCTCCTTTCTTGCCGGATCGATCTTTACATTTGTCTGCTATGCTCTCTAAATGCTATCTCAATTCTCCCAGCTAGTTCTTTCTCATCTGTGTGTTCCCTTCCCATCTAGATCTTCCCCATCCTCCACCTCATCCCTCTAGTCCTCCCAAGTCTTTGAGGACTTATCTTAGGTCCGTTTCCTCAGACTGGAAGTTTCTGTATCCTCATCCAAATAGATCTCAGCTGAACTGCTGCTCAAAAGCCTAAAAGCTTAGCCAGCTCTAGTTCCTGGTCCTCACACCTTATATACGTTTCTGCTTTCTGCCATCACTTCCTGGGATTAAAGGCTCTATTTACCATGCCTGGCTGTTTCCATTGTGGCCTTGAACTCACAGAAATCCAGGCAGATCTCTGCCTCTGGAATGCTAGGATTAAAAGTGGGAGTACCACCATTTTCTGGCCTCTATACCTAGTGGCTGTTATGTTCTCTGACCCCAGATAAGTTTATTAGGGTGCACAATATTTTGGGGAACACAATATCACGAGATATATATATATATATATATATATATATATATATATATATATATATATATATCACATACACACACACACACACACACACACACACACACGGAAAAATTGTGCCCAGTGAATGATCAAACACACTGTAAGAAGTTCTTAGGAAAAAGAATCTATTGGGGAAGCTATAATAGCACATATGAAATTAATTGCAGGAAATAGCTGATATACACAAAAGTCAAATAATACAAATACTCCTTCATCCATCATCACCCACCTACACAGGATCTAATGTAGGCAGCCAATAGATGTCGAGACTGTTTAAGGTTGTTTTCTCCTGTGACTAGGAGTGTTCTAGAAGGGCTCTGTATTGGTGAAATTATTATGGCCACTCCACGTAGTTAAAAGGATATTTATTTAATGGCGTAACTCACAAATTAAGTGATAGGTAGATTGCGGGGGTCTGGGGAAGGTGTATTGCAGTCCAGCGGTGTTCTCTGGAGCTCTGCTCAGTCAACCTCCACTGTCTAGTGTCCAGGAACAGAGAAAACGCTCGCCCATCCAGGTCTTGGGTCTCCAGACACCTCCCTTGGCCCCACCTCATAGGCGTGACAGTTGCCAGAGTCTCAGTGGGGGTTGGAACTTCCAGATCCAAGCTGGAATGGCTACCAACTACAGCTCTGCTCAATTGCATGCATACCACAGCCCTGCTGAGTCACACTTCCAGATTCCAGGTCTTTCAGAACAGGAATCTTGGTGATCTGGCCTGTCTGGACATCCACTACAAAGAGCATATTGTATTTTGTGCCACAAACCACTTGCCTGTGATTCAACCACTGAAAACCAAACACTTTATTAAAGGTCCTAAGGTGAAATTCTTTCTCCTTCAGAAGATCCAGAAGTTGTGCTGCGTAACCACATAACACCTAAGAGTAATGGTTTTCATTCTGCAGCCTGACTTCCCAGTTCTTCAGGTAGTACACTACCTGAAGGATCTCTTCACTGTGGGGAATCTTTTCCTTTTGTGCAGTGAGTGATCCCAGCAAAACTGCAGACCCTGCTCAGCACTCCAGCTCCAGAGCCAGCAGGCCCTTTCTGCTTTCTGCTAACAGCTTTCTGGGCCATAGTGGGCAGCTCCTCTTGGGAAAGGCAGGCGCATGGGGCCAAGGAAGCTGGGATCAGCAGCAGGACTGCTGGTGTTTTGTGGTCCATACCCCCTCCACCCCCACCCCAGGGCACTGCTTTCCTGTACCTGGCCCAGAAAAACAACCTGGACCCTGGGCCACAGACCATCAAAGAGAGGTGCATAAAGAGAAGGAGGGATAATCAGGGATGGAAAACGGAAGGAGAGGGGAAGGCAAAGAAGGCTCAAACAGTTTTCTTACCATCAGGTCTGGAAAACCATTAAACAATTTTAAAGTATTGTTTCATGTACTCTTGCTCTATTAACACACTACAGGAAATGCAGAACTGAAGTGATTGACAAGAAAACAACAGCAACAAAATCTGCAAATACTAGTTCTCAGTAACCCTGCTTCTAGAATAAAAGAATTCAAGACACAAGGCTTGTTTTCTTTAAATTTAAATTTTATACATGTTCCCCAACACAAAATAATCATGTGGCATGAATTATATCTCATATCTGGTAATATTTGCTAGGCAATGGTCAACAATCAGAAACTAATATTTCTGTATCCATGACTGTCATTTAAAACCATTCTTGGCATTTTTCTACCTGCTTTGCTTAGCTATCCATTACCTGCTTCTGTTAGAAACATTATAGAATAGCAAGATAACATGTGAAAATGCCTTAGGAAAGAGAGTGTAAGAAATAGTTTTAAAATTACTGTGCTGTGGGATGGTCTGTATGTCAAATTGCTCTGATTGGTCAATAAATAAAACACTGATGGGCCAGTGGCTAGGCAGGAAGTATAGGCAGGACTAACAGAGAGCAGAAAAGAAAGAACAGGAAGGCAGAGGGAGTCACTGCCAGCCCCCCGCCATGACAAGCAGCATGTGAAGATGCTGGTAAGCCACGAGCCACGTGGCAAGGTATAGATTTATAAAAATGGATTAATTTAAGCTATAAGAACAGTTAGCAAGAAGCCTGCCACGGCCATACAGTTTGTAAGCAATATAAGTCTCTATGTTTACTTGGTTTGGCCTGAGCGGCTGTGGGACTGGCAGGTGACAAAGATTTGTCCTGACTGTTGGCAAGGCAGGAAAACTTCAGCTACATTACTGAAAATTGCTCTCTCTCCCATTCTGCTCAGATCTCTCTCCCTCCATCCCACCATCTTTCTCTCTCTTTCCTCCACAGGCCTGGTCCTTTTGTCCCTCCTCCTAATAAAGCTTTCTGCTATTAAGAAAAAAAAAAACTTAAAAATTAAAACAATTAAAAAGAGCCAGAGCTACTTACAAACAAGGGAATATACCCAATAGTGTTTGACCTGACAGTGATCCCTAGCAGAATAGATCCAACATCCCACAAATTTCTAAAGATTTACAAACTCATCTCCTATGGATGTAGATGTAACCAACCATCTTATTAAATAAGAAACATAGAACCAATGTAAAAGAGAAAGCCGAGAGGTCAGAGCTCAGAGCTAAAATCTTACCCTTCCTCCTGCGAGCTCCTAGCTTCCCGAAAGAGAGCTATTTCCTGTGTGTAAGTCATTTCATAGTCTTTTGTTCTGCCTTCTCATTGGTTGTAAACCCAAACACATGACTGCCTCGTCACTGTCTGTATGTACAGCCCCCCAGGTCTTAAAGGCATATGTCTCCAATGCTGGCTGTGTCACAGATCCCTGAACACACAGAGATCTACTACCTAGCTCTTCTACCAAGTGCTGGGATTAAAGGCATGTGCCACCACCGCCACACTCTTGCTATGGCTCTAATAGCTCTGACCTCCGGGCAACTTTATTTATTAACATACAATCAAAATCACATTTCAGTACAATTAGAATACCACCACATATGGGCATGTCCATGTGTAAATTTAATTCCTGAACTCCAAAAGCAGAGGCTGACAGATCCCTGTGAGTTTGAAGCCAGTTGGGTCTACAGAGCCAGCCAGGAATATATAGTAAAATGCCATGTGAAAAATAAATCTTTCTTCACATTTTAAATTTGAAAAAAAAAAATAATGTAAGGTTTCTTTCTCTCTATAAAAAAGTTTGTTTTTTCATTTTACATACCAATCCAAGTTCCCCCTCTCTCTCCTTCTTCTACCCAACATCCCCCAGTCCCACCTGCATCCACTCCTTAGAGAGGGTAAGACCTCCCTTGGGGAGTCAACAAAGTCTGGCATACTAAGTTGATGCAGGACCAAATCCCTCCCCACTCTGTCAAGGCTGAACAAGGTATCCCACCCTAGGGAATGTGTTCCAAAAAACCATTTTATGTATTTCATGGTTCCACTGCCAGGGACACCCCAAACAGATCTAGCCACATAACTGTCACCCACATTCAGAGGGCCTAGTTTGGTCCCATGCATGTTTCCCAGCTGACAGGCCAGAGTCCATGAGCTCTTTCTGATTATGTATTTCTAGTTTATATAATCACAATGTCACTAAGAAATCTATATTGCGCTAGAAAGTTCTCAGCATGAGTTTTTCTCCCAATTTCAAGACACACGTATTTCATAAATCATTTTAATAGATAGTCTAATAGCTAAATCTCTTCCATTAGTTCCTTAGATTTATGAGAGTATAGACTTAACTCACTTTACATTTTTCATTATTTTTTAAACATTATTGTTTAAAAATATTTTCAAAAACATAAAAGAATTGCACTCCAAAATTAACCAGATCCCAAATCTATATAACTAATAAGACTTTTGAAAGAGGATATAGTACTATTTGTTTTTCATTTTTAGTTATAATTCTGTCACTTTTTGTTTTTATTGATAGATAAGTGCATACAATATCTTCAATACATGAAATTTAACATGAAGCTTCACAGCGTCCTTTCTGAATGCCATGTCTAACTTTGTATATACATTGAAACCAATTTTAACTTCTGTAGGACAATCTGACTATTCAATTGCTAGTGAAAGTATGGTCTCACAAATGGATTCCTCACATACAGTGCTAATGCACTCTCTATAGAATGTGCCATGTATGTTCATATAAGAATAATCATGAAGGGCCTATATAAGAAATATGGATTTTCCCTGTTCATTACATTAAGTTTACTAAGTGTAATTATTTTATTTCTTTGTGTATGTTTATTTGAGTGCTTGTGGGGGGGCAGTGTGTGTGTATGTGTGTTCTTTGTGCGAACTTGAAGAAAGTTCTGGTACCCAGGCATATGCCTGCAGAGCCTTGAGAAGGTGTTGACTATACTTGTCTATCCCTCTCTATCTCAATTCCTTGAGAAAGGGTCTGTGACTGAGTCTTGAGCTAGCTGTACTATTTAGAGAAGAGCTGTCCAGTTTATCCCTGGGACCTGCCTGCCTCTGATTCAGCAATACGGGGTTAAGGACAATCTACCATATCTGGCTCCGAACATGAGTGCTAAGGACCCAAACGAAGGTCCCAATTCTTACTCAGCAAGTATTTTATCCACTGAGCCATCTGCTCAGTCATGTAAGTGAAAAGTCTTAATATTTATCAGAAACCACTATCAGCCTCTTCCACATTTTCCTGATGGCATTTATCATTCCCTTATTTCTGAAAGTGTATACCATAGGATTGAGCAATGGTGTCAGGACATCTGTAAATACAAACACATTTTTCTCAAAAGAGAATGGAGATGTAGGTCGTGCATATATTAATATACAAGGAACAAAGAAAAAAACTACAACAGTAACATGGGATCCACAGGTGGACAGAGCCTTTCGACGCCCTTCAGAGCTGTGACCTCTCAGAGAGAACAAAATGACACCATAAGAAACAAGCAAAAAGGAGAATATAATTATGCAGATAGATCCACTGTTGGCAAATACCAAAATGACAAAAATGTGTGTGTCAGTGCAGGCAAGCTTCAGCAATGGGAACAGGTCACATATGAAATGATCAATGACATTGGGTCCACAGAAGGGCAGCTGCAATGTGAAGGCAATTTGTATGATAGAATGTAAGAATCCTTCAGCCCAGGCTACCCCCACGAGAATACCACAGAGCCTCCTGTTCATGATGAAAGAGTAGTGTAGGGGCTTGCAAATGGCCACATAGCAGTCATAGGCCATGACTGCCAGAATGATGACTTCTACTGCAGTAAGAAAGTGCACAGCAAAGACCTGTGTCATGCAACACTCAAAAGAGATGGTCTTCCTCTCATAAACCAAATCTACAATCATCTTTGGTGTGACAACAGAAGAGACACAAGCATCGAGGAAGGAGAGGAATGCCAAGAAGAAGTACATAGGGCAGCCCAGCAGTGCAGGACTGTAGACAATGGTCACCACAATTATCATGTTGCCAACAAGAGTTGCAAAATAGACCAATAGAAATATAACAAATGATATTTTCTCAATTTGGGGGTTCTGTGAAAGCCCCAGGAGTATGAACTCATTGACAAAGCTTTCGTTATGCATGATTCTCCTGAGGACTTTGAAAGGAAAGTGTATTTATAAAAGTGCAATTATAAGACAAATATATATCACACAAGTTTACAGTATCAGATTTTGAATATGGTGCATCTTTATATAAAATTGTATTGATTGATTTTTATTACCATTTAGAAGAGAGTAGTCCAAATTTTTTGAAAATATTATTAGATATCACATAGAATTGAGTTAAAATTATTGAATAGTTTAAAACATCCACATTTTTTAATATTTTTGTTAAAACCACATGTGTTAGAGAAACATGTATTTGAATTTCCAGCTTTTATCAAACTCCAAAGTTTTCTTGCAGTAAAATATTGAAAGTCAGTTGGAAACTGTACCTTAATAATAAAACAAAGAGTATACTTTCTTAATCATGTCTGCTACCTGCATTGAACAAAGTATGCCCAGGTCATCTACAGTGGTGAGTTGAAGCTCCATCTACCAATAGAAGAAGAGATAAAATGTAATTTGAAAACCCTAACAACATTTTAAATTTTGTCTCACAACATGAAGCATATTAGAATTCAGATCTACTAATCTGTCTTTTATAACACAGAAAGTTCTGTACCACAGTAACTTCCATTAACATGAAGCTAATAGAAAAATTGTTGAATATTCACTTTAATTAATCAATGTACAGTGTGACTAGAGGTTATAAAAATGATTCTGTTGTTATAATGACTAAGTATAGTGGAAAAATTAAACTGGACACAACTCAACCTCCTTGTCAAATATATGTGACAAGTGTAAAACTTTTAACTAAAACTTTAAGTTTAAAAAACAAGATATTTAAACTTGGATTTTAAGAGATACTATGTACACCATCCATGACCTCTCCTGAGAATTAACAAGGTAAAGAGTGAGTTTTTTTAAAAAAAACAATGAGAATTTCAGAGTAGATGTGGTCTTTGTAAGTCTCCTTCTGTCTATAGAGGTACTGCATCTTATTCCATTGTCATTTGTGAATCAGGCATTTTAGTGAAAGCAATAAGATAAATGATGGACCATTAAAAGATGATGAACCAATCACCTGTATAAAATTCTGTGAAAATGATATAAGAGAAGAGAGGAGACTAATTGTTGAAAATATTTAGAGTACTGAAATTTAAATATCTGCATGATATTTATACAATTTTACCTTGTTTGGAAAAATATAATTCTATAAAAATGTGGTTTGACATTTATATACATTTAATAAAAAACATATTCATAAACAAATTACTTACTCAACTCCAATGACTATAAGGAAAATGAAATTAGACAATATAAAAATATTTCTCATGGCATTGCCTTATAATGCTAGGAGTAATCTACTCACTTGTAAATTCAGCTGCTTCCTGTGGATCATCTAGACAAATATTCCAGCTCTTGAACTCAATTTCCACAGGAAGTCATGGCTTTATTATATTCAGGAGAAGATACATATTTGTATCTTCTCCTGAATATAATAGAAATGTTTTACTAAATACATGTTTCTGTGTGAGTATCTGTATGAATATACACACATACATATAAATACATGTGTATATAGCTTAATGCATATCTGCAAGTAAAACACTAATGTATTTATACAGAAAAGGAAGGGGTGGTGATTTTAATGACTTCTTTTTGCAAAGAACAGTCACATTTGCAATTGTAGTCATAGAAGAAGAAGAAGGAGAAGAAGAAGAAGAAGAAGAAGAAGAAGAAGAAGAAGAAGAAGAGGAAGAGGAAGAGGAAGAGGAAGAGGAAGAGGAAGAGGAAGAGGAAGAGGAAGAGGAAGAGGAAGAGGAAGAAGATTGCATCTACTTTAAAACAACCACTTTTGTAATGTTCTTAGTGCAGTTCTTCACTAGTATCTATAATGTGAACTCTGTTTCCACTAATAAGCTATACTTAAAGAAAATAGTAAAATAATAATAATACCCTAAAGGTCCCTGGGTCACTGGATCAGGCAGTAATCAGTTAAGATGACCACCCCATCATTTATCAGTTGTCTTTCTGTGCTAAATCAAAATGAACAAAGAACTGCAGTGAATAAGGAGATCATGGAGGGTGGAGTCTATGTAGAAAATGTCAGAATGAAACTCATCATTACTTAAAATGACAATACATGGACATAAAAGAAAAACTGCTCCAGATTCTTGAGACTTTTTTCCTCAGATTTAGACCTCCACCCTTTCCTGTAGGGCAGGTCTGGTTTGGATGTTTTGAAAGATTAATAAACCTATGGAAATTGAAAGATTTTTGTGAAAAAAATCACATCAAAATAATGATGTAAGCAGAAGTGTAAGAGGAGATGTTGAGTGCTAAGTATAAAGGGAATTCACTTAATGATGTAGAGCAAGGAAGATTATTTTATATGAGATTCTTGCTTTTCCAAACCAAAGCTTCCAAGAGTTTTTCTTCATATTTTTCCCTCAGTGTATAACATTTGGTTCAATGGGTTTATATAAAATATGATGCTTTTGATGGTTTTAAAGCAAAGCATGGTCTAATGTTCTTTTGTTTGTTTGTTTTTGTTTTTTTAAATTTAATTTAATTTAATTTTACAATACAATTCAGTTCTACATATCAGGCATGGATTCCCTTATTCTCCCCCACCCTGCCTTTCCCCCAGCCCACCCCCCATCCCCACCTCCTGCAGGGCAAAGCCTCCCCCAAGGACTGAGATCAACCTGGTAGACTCCGTCCAGGCTGGTCCAGTCCCCTCCTCCCAGGCCTAGCCAAGCATCCTTGCATAAGCCCCAGGTTTCAAAAAGCCAACTCATGCAATGAGCACAGGAGCCGGTCCCACTGTCTGGACGCCTCCCAAACAAATCAAGTCAATCAACTGTCTTGCCCATTCAGAGGGCCTGATCCAGTTGGGGGCCCCCTCAGCCATTGGTTCATAGTTCATGTGTTTCCATTCGTTTGGCTATTTGTCCCTGTGCTTTATCCAACCTTGGTCTCAACAATTCTTGCTCATATAAACCTTCCTCTTTCTCGCTAGTTGGACTCCTGGAGCTCTACCAGGGGCCTAGCCATGGATCTCTGCATCCAGTCATTGGATGGGGTTTCTAGCACGACAATTAGGGTGTTTGACCATCCCATCACAAGAGTAGGTCACAATAAAGGCAGTTTATAGCAATCCAACAGCCAACATCAAATTAAATGGAGAGAAACTCAAAGCAATTCCACTAAAATCAGGAACGAGGCAAGGCTGTCTGCTCTCCCCATACTTATTCAATATAGTACTTGAAGTTCTAGCCAGGGCAATAAGATAACATAAGGATATTAAGGGGATACAAATTGGAAAGGAAGAAGTCAAGCTTTCCCTATTTGCAGGTGACATGATAGTATACTTGAGTGACCCCAAAGCCCAAAGATTCAACCAAGGAACTGATACAGCTTATAAACACCTTCAGCAACATAGCAGGATACAAGATAAATGCAAAAAATCAGTAGCCCTCATATATACAATTGACAGACAGGCTGAGAAAGAAATCACAGATACATCACCCTTTACAATAGTCACAAATGACATAAAATACCTTGGGGTAACACTAACACAAGCAAGTGAAGGACCTATATGACAAGAACTTTAAGTTTTTTCTTGAAAAAAGAAATTGAAGAAGATGTCAGAAAATGGAAAGATCTCCCATGCTCATGGATAGGCAGGATTAACATAGTAAAAATGGCAATTTTACCAAAAGCAATCTACAGATTCAATGCAATCCCCATCAAAATACCAACACAATTCTTCACAGACCTGGAAAGAATAATATTCAACTTCATATGGAAAAACAAAACACCTAGGATAGCCAAAAGAATCCTGTACAATAAAACAACCTTTGGAGGCATCACTATCCCTGACTTCAAGTTCTACTATAGAGCTACAGTAATAAAAACAGGTTCATACTGGCATAAAAACTGACATGTGGACCAATGGAATCGAACTGAAGACCCTGACATTAATCTGCACACCTATGAACATGTAATTTTTGACAAAGAGGTCTAATTTTTTTTTTCGAGACAGGGTTTCTCTGTGTAGCTTTGCGCCTTTTCCTGGAACTCATTTGGTAACCCCGGCTGGCCTCAAACTCACAGATATCCACCTGCCTCTGCCTCCCAAGTGCTGGGATTAAAGGCGTGCACCACCACCGCCTGGCTCTAATGTTCTTAATCAGTAGTGAAATGCTAAAGCTCTGTCCTCACTCACAGACACTCCTGTTTTAACAGATTTCTTATACAACAAATCAGAGCAACAAAACTGAGTGAAAGTTTTCAAGGGAAACAAAAGCCAATATTAACTTTAAAACTAAATAAATGCTAGCTTAAATTTTTATGCTTACTTAAGATACACATCAGTTCTGATGGAAAGGATGATCCCAGCTTGGACTATTAGAAATATTGGAGAGGGTGCCTGAACTGAACTGCCCTACCCTAGTAACCAGATCTGTGAATACCCTAACTGTCATCACAGAGCTTTTCTCCAGTGACTGATGGAAGCAGGTGCAGAGATCCACAGCCAAACACCAGGCAGAGCTCCAGGAATCCAGATAAAGAGAGGGAAGAGGGATTCTATGAGCAAGTGCATCAAGATCATGATGGGAAAACCTGCAGAGACGATCAAACCAAACTAGTGGGAAATTATGAAAGTTGAATCAACAACTGTGGAGCCTGCATGGACCTGGAGTAGGCCCTGTTTGGCAAGACAGTTGTGTAGTCTGATCTACTTGGGGCCCCTTAACTGTAGGATCAGAATCCATCCATGGTGCATGAGCAGGATTTTTGAAGTGCACTGTCTATGATGGGACACCTCTTGCAGGCTTGAGGCAGGGGGAGGGACTTGGACTTGCCTCTTCTGTGTGTGCCCCCCAATGGGAAGACTTCTCTTCTTGTGGAGAGGACTGGGAGTGGGTTAGGAGGGGGAGGCTTGGGGAACAGGAGGAGAAAAGAGGGGGATTTTTGATTGGTGTGTAAAATGGATGGAAAATTTTTCTTAATTACAAAAAAGAGCGAAATGATGTGGTCATTCTTCAGATAGTAATTTTCAGATAGTAATTTTCTAAATTTGTATTCACTATTGTATATGATCACAAGTTATGGTTTTATATTATTTAGAAGCTGATATGCCTAAACAGAAGCTGTGGTTTAAATTTATACCTATAAGATAAAAGACCAATA
This sequence comes from Peromyscus maniculatus bairdii, assembly GCF_049852395.1. Lineage (NCBI taxonomy): Eukaryota > Metazoa > Chordata > Mammalia > Rodentia > Cricetidae > Peromyscus > Peromyscus maniculatus. The sequence continues at coordinate 65,925,578 of NC_134855.1, forward strand.
GTTGAAAATTGAGCTAAAACACATAAAATCTCTTATTTGGTTAAGACTAATATATCCTTGTTTATTTCATAGTCTTGCCAAAAAACTTTTATTAAAGCACTATGTCAGTGTCAACTGAAACCCCAAAATTAATAAACCAAAACTTTCTGTTCTACATATTTCTGTTCATCTAAAATGAGAATAAGCACAATGTTAAGTAGAAATTAAAAGAAATTTTTAACTCAGCTTATGGGAGGACAAAGTAGGAATAGGAAGGGGATGGATATGAACAAAGTACATTGTACAAATGAAATTCTCAAATAGTGAAAAAATATTTAAAATAATTAACAAAACAGTTTCATGTGTAAATAGTCACATGGTTGGACAAACTGTCATATCTCGAGCATTATAGTCCATGAGTACAAATGGGAATTGACAAGGTTTTTTACAGTCAATATGGACACAACATCATTCAGGCTTACAATGACTTTGAGCTTTTGAGCCTCCAGTTTCAATCTTAGGGATCATAGGATCGCAATCTTGTGCCTCTTTAACCAACTAAATTCACTCTGTTTGTTCATATTCTAAAAACCATAATTAAAGTAACTGTGACTGTTGATATCAACATCATATTTAGCAATGCCTGCATAGCCACACTGGGATGAAACATTGAATCAGTCAAAAGAGAAATGTTATTATAATCACATCATAAAGTATTCCAATTGCAATGAAATGTATTCACTCATTCAATACATTTAAAAAGCATATTGGAAATTATTCCAGAATCCTATTTGTAATTCTGAAATATTATTTCAGTTTTCAAATTGTACTCTGAATATAAAATGAGAGAAGGGAATTTGCAATAAAATTCTATATTGTCACAAAATGCAATGCTGTCAAATATAAAATGTAAGGAATATGGAAAACTTTCATGAGGTATATATCATGAAAATAAGAATCTAACAAGCCACCAACTCACGTTAGTATAAATAAAACATTAAAACATGAAAGATAAAGCATTTTAAGAGTTTGTTAAGATATAAAAGCAGGCTAAATTGATTGTCCATTTTTATAATTTAAAAACAATTTGTTGTCTAGAAGACAAAAGTAATTATTATGTATTTCATTTGCAACAAAAACATCAACTAAATCCCACAAATCAGTTTTTCTTTAAATTTATGACAAAAGATGTGTGAGCTTCACAAACTATCCAACACATTAACAAAAGTGGAAGTATTGGGTTAGCATAACAGCATCACATAGTTTTATGCTATGATCTTTCTATGAATGACCTTATTATTAACTCAACCCTTTATTATTTCAAATGCTCTTTGATTTTAGACACATATTCTTACATGTATACTAACTCATTTTCTTGTATTTCTCCTGAAATATTCTCCTGAAATATTACCTTCTTTTCTCTAACAGCCATGCATTTGAAAATCCTATAACTATTTCTGATCTTTCTCAGGGACTCTCAGAGCAAGAACTATGGACACTGAACCTTTTCCTGAGTACTGATGTTGGGAAGAATTCTACCCAGCTCTACCAGCCACACAACCTACTTTTCCTTTCTATTCATTTTGTGAAGTGCACATAACTCTCAAAACTATAAAATATATAAGCAGAATGGTTATCATTATAAGTAAATACTTCTAAATGTATCTTTAAAAACTGTCATTTAAAAAGGACATTAATAAATTAAAATCCTATTTGAAATTGCTCCAATGTTAAGTTCCATAAATACATCATCTTATTGATCAAAGATTATTATGTGCAAAGCAAAGATTTATCTCTTGTGTTTGTAGCTAAGCAAATTCCTCTCCGTGACTGTGCAATACATGCTTTTCAGGTTTTTATTCATTTCTAACTCTCTTCAGTGTTGCTCTGCTACATTCCCTAAATGTCTCAACTTTACTTACCTCTTATTTCTAGTATGTAGTGGAAGGGATTTTTCTCCGTTCCCTTCATGTTATTCTTGTTGGGTTTCTGAAACATCTTGGATGTCTTGGTGATTCAGCTTTTCTTAAAAGACAAGCCACACCAGAATTATCAATAATCAAGTCCAGAGCTTAAACCACTCAAGTTTCTGGGCAGTTCTGAAGTAGAGAACTCATGTTTATTGACACTTAGATGGACACAATCTCACTTTCTGACATTTAGTGTCCTTCCTTATAGCAAGTGCTAGCATGCATTTGTGTAATGAGAGAGTTTTATACTTGACCTGAATAACAGTCTGTAGTATGGCAGCACTTTCATTCACCATGTTCCTAGTTTAAAAAAACTATAAAAACCACAGAGCCTACTCTATTCCAAATTGAACATCACAATTTATATGTACTAGTACAAAAGTGACCACATATTTAGAAAAAAAAAGTATTTGAGAGAGGTATGGAGGGAAGAAGGACATTAAAAAGAGACTAAGGAAGGAAGGAAGCAAAGAAGGAAGAGAATTTGTCCTCCAGAAAGGGCTATTTGAGCACTGTGGACATTTGAGCAATTATTCATGTGAAGTCTTTTTCTCATGGCTCCTCATGTATTGTTTTATTTGGTGCTGGAACAATGGACTTTGGTCACATCTTGATGAATTTAAGGAATCTGGGCATTAGAATTTATCCAACTCTCTCAAAAGCAAATAATTATGAAGTGAAAACTCCATTGTTGTATTAAACAGTAACCTGTCAACAATATTCTAAGATTTAAATCAATATCACAAGTTGGATTCATTTCTGAAATTGCAAATGTGGGTCCTATGAGCCTCACCTTATGTCAGTGCTGGAAATATATGAAGATATATGTTTCCTATTCTCTATGGTTTAGTACCCATCATTCTTGACTAAAATTCTCTGTTGTTTCCATCTCTTCCATCCACATCTAAGGGAGAGCAAGAGGAAAAAGCTCTGTCTGTGAGAGGAGAACATTACCTCTGCTTCAAAAATGCTGTGTTCATCGTGGTTGATGAGCAAAACTTCAATGAAGGAACCAAAACTCTTCCTTCACTGTATGCAGAACTTAAAAATGTTTCTTCGAGACATCATGAATTTGTGAGAGTGACTTTTAGTCCCTTAGGTGTTTTGAAAATGCCTGGCCTCATGGGATTCTAAGACATACTTTTCTGCATAATTATACTTATAAGAATATTCATAATGCTTTTATGTCCACTCAAACATATTTTGTGTGTTTTTAAAAATTACATTAAAGTTTTCTTTGATAATGTTTTTGTACACAAACTTTTTCAGATATAGAACACAATTTTATAATGGAGGGAATACAGTATCTTTCTGCAATATTTAAACAAAATTCCTTCTATCACAAGGAATGTTTTAATCTATCTGTCAGAAACATATTCACTGTTTTGGAAAAAACACTAACAGACATTTTCTTTGAAGGAAAAAATCATATACATATATATGGTTATATAAATGAAGTACTACTAATAGAAATATTTTTATTTTATATAAGAATTTTTTGTTTTATTTTTACTAATTTTTGGCAATGCCTTATGTGTAAATATGTATTATGATCATATTAACCACATAACTCTCCTCTTCTCATCTTGTATATCTGCTTCTTTTCAAGTAATCTCCTCCTATATTTATATGTCTTCATTGACCAATGAGTTATTTGTGGCTGCTCATATGAGCATGTATATAAAGCTATGACTGAACCATTGGAAAGTTATTGGTGGCTACATACATGTTGACATCTTAAAAGCATCCGTTAAATTCAGGAGGGATGGAATGTCATGGGTCATTTCCCTATTTATAATGGAATATTGAAGGATAAATTATGTGCCATTGTTATGCAGGTAACCACAACCTGATGTTTCTTAAGGATTAAAATGGCCATATCACACCAAACAGATATGTATCATAGCACACCTCCCCATCCTCTAGGTCTTATATTCTATATTGTCCTCTACTTTGAGCTATTTCTTGCTCTGTGAAGATTTGAAATAACTGTTCAATTTCTGCATGAGCATTGAACATTTACTGATTCTCAGCACTTAGCTGAAAATCTCTGCATTTATACTTACATACTACAAAAAGAAGCTTATCTGTCTAATACTGAAAATAGTTGAGTGATATAAATACGGATATTTAGAAGGCAGTTTGATGCTTTGTTCATTTAGAGGAATAATAGTTGTAGTTTCTGCATGAAGACCTGTGACTTCACTAGCCATAGGCATTTAACAGATTTTTGCATTACCAAATATGTATTACCTCCTGCTGCACATGATTCAAATCCAATCTGGAAGTGATTGATGACCCTAGACACCAATAGGCATAGTTTACTTGACACCTCGATGTTCTAGCACTTATAGTCTATAGCTGAGGATGACGTGGGATGCCTCTTCTCCTCTTAAAGCCCACATTGCACCTTCTGGAACTACTAGTCAGCCAAAAGTTTTTCCCTTGTGAGTTCTCAATTGTGAGCTCCCGTGAAATAAAATATGTCACATACATCAAGCATACAATGACATAGAGCCCACCTTCCCAATTTAAATGGGACACAGCAAGGAAAGAGATTACCAGACAAAACAAAAACTTAGCAGAATAAACACAAGATCCTGGGTACCCATATCTTGTGGTATCTGGAAAATGTGAAGGATCATCTGAGTTCTAAAGATGTTATCTCCTACCCTGTCAGAAATGTCCCTTTACTCTGACAGGTACAGTACCCTAGTATTCTGTTGCAGTTGTCGTGTGTAAAAAAAAAAAAAAAATACCACATTGACAATTCTTTCAATTCAAGTTTTCTGCCAGCTTGAAATATACCCTTACACCCCAGTTTGGTTTCTTGAGATCTTCTGTATGCTACTCCAGTAGAATTATATTGCCTTTTTTTGCTTTTTTTTCATTTTTCTTTATTAAGAAATTTTCTACTCTACATACACCCACAGATCTCAACTCCTCCCTTCTCCCATACCCCATCCCTCCTTCCCAAGCCATCCTACATCCACACATCCCCCAAATTAAGGTCTCCCGTGGGGTGTCAGCACTGAGCCTAAGCAGCACTGAGCCTAGGCAGGTCCAAGCTCCTTCCCAGTGCACCAAGGTGTCACACTGCAGGCACCAGACTCCTAAAAGCCTGCCCAAGCACCTAGGACAGATCCTGATCTCCCTATCTGGATGCCCCCCAAACAGTTTGAGCCAAACAACCTTCTTCAGTATCCAGAGGGCCTAGTCCAGTCCCATGGTGGCTCCACAGTCACTAGTCTACAGTTCATCTGCTTCCCAGTGTGGCCAGTCATCTCTGCAAGGCTTCCAATCATGATCTCGATGGTCCCTGCCTACAGAATCCCTCCTCTCTCTCATCCATTGGATTCCTGGAGCTCAGTCTGGTGCCTGGGCTGTGGATCTCTGCATCTTCCTCCATCAGTCACTGAACAAAGGCTCTATGATGACAGCTAGGGTACTCACTAGACCAGTCACCAGAGTAGAACATTTGAGGCACCCTCAAGACTACTGCCAGCACTCCCAGGTGGGGTCATCCTAGTGGATTTGTGAGAGCCTCCCTTGCACCCTGCCTCTTCCTAGTCCCATGATGTCCTCATCTGTCATGGTATTTCCTTCCTTGACCTCCCACTCTGTCCCTGTTCCAGCTCAACCCTCCCAATTCCCTATGTTATTATCCCCCACTCCTTGCCCTCCAAATCCCAGTCTGCTCATATAGATCTCATCCACTTCTCCTTCGCTGGGCCATTCATGTGTCCCTCCTAGGGTCTTTTCCTGTTAGCTAGCCTCTCTGGAGCTGTGGGTTGCAGTCTGGCCATCCCTTCCCTTATATCTAATATACACTTATGAGTGAGTACATACCATGTTTGTCTTTTTGAGTCTGAGTTACCTCACTCAGGATCATATTTTCTATTTGTCAGCAAGTTTCATGATATAATTGTTTTTTACTGCTGAGTAATACTCCATTGTCTATATGTGCCACAATGTCTTTATCCATTCTTGAGTTGAGGGGCATCTAGGTTGTTTCCAGGTTCTTGCTGTTCCTAATAATGCAGATATGAACATAGTTGAGCATGTGTCCTTGTGGTAAGATTGAGCATTCCTTGGGTATGTGTCCAAGAGTGGTATAGCTGGGTCTTGAGGAAGACTTATCCTCAATTTTCTGAGAAACTGCCATACTAATTTCCAGAGTGACTGTACAAGTTTGCATTCCCACCAAAAGTGGAGGAGTGTTTCCCTTACTCCACATCCTCTCCAACATAAGCTGTCTTTAATGTTTTTTATCTTAGCCATTTTGACTAGTGTAAGATGGTATCTCAGAATTGTTTTGATTTGCATTTCCTTGATTACTAAGGATGTTGAGTAATTCCTTGAATATCTTTCAGCCATTTGAGATTCTTCTGTTGAGAATGCTCTGTTAAGCTCTGTATTCCATTTTTAAATTGGATTGTTCAGTATTTTGAAGTCTAGCTTTTTGAGTTCTTTATATATTTTGGAGATCAGCCTTCTGTCAGATGTGGGCTTGGTGAAGATCTTTTCCCATTCTGTAGGCTGTTGTTTTGTCTTATTGACTGTATCCTTTGCTCTACAAAAGCTTCTTAGTTTCAGGAGCTCCCAATTATTAATTGTTGCTCTCAGTATCTGTGCTACTGGTGTTATATTTAGGAAGTGGTTTCTTGTGCCAATGTGTTCAAGACTACCTCCTACTTTCTCTTCTATCAAGTTCAGTGTAACTAGACTTATGTTGAGGTCTTTTATCCACTTGGACTTTGATCCAGTTGGAGTTTTATGCATGGTGATAGACATGGATCTCTTTGCAATCTTCAGCATTTTGACATCCAGTTATGCCAGCACCATTTGTTGAAGATGCTTTCTTTTTCCATTGTAGTGGGTAGCCATTCCAGCTTTGATCTGGAAATTCCAACCCCCATTGAGACTCTGGCTACTGTCACGCCTACAAAGAGGGGCAAGGGGAGGCACCTGGAGACCTGAGATCTGGATGGGCGAGCACTCTCTCATTCCTGGGACCCTGAATGGTGGAGGTGGACTGAGCAGAGCTCCAGAGAACACCGCTGGAGTGCTATACACCTTCCCCAGACCCTGCGACCTACCTATCCCTAAATTTGTGAGTTATGCCATTAAATAAATATCCTTTTAACTACGTGGAGTGGCCTTAATAATTTCACCAATATCTGGCACTCACATGGGACAAATTCCAAAGGCCTGGGTGGCTCTCACCCTCTCCTCCCTGGCTGGCAGATACCTAAACCCGCCTGCAAAGTTCCACATAACCAGGGAATGCCTACAGGGTTCTATTCCCGAAAAAGGGAGCAGCTAGTCCAGTCTCAGTTCCCTAGCTCAGCCCCAAGACCAGCCAAAGAGGCACTCCTCTGCTCCCTGGCCTGCTCCCTGCATACTGGCTCCAGTTTCTGCCATCTGGACTCCAGCCAAGATCTCTAGCAGGCCCTGTTTTGGAGCTGTACCAATGCCACCTGCTGGCTGAAAAGTGTTACTACATGCCCCCAAACCACGAAAGGTAAGCATATTGTTTCAAGTGAAGGTACTTGATAATTTTACACCTTAAAATTGACTAACAAATTTTGAGTAATTCTTGTAATATGGCTGACAACATTACCTCACAAGAATTTAAAAACCTTTTCGCCTGTATGATGAATGACATCTTCCTGGAAATATATGACATTCATAAGGCATATCTGGCCTGTAACATTTTGGCACTCATCGTAATAATTCACACAGTGTTCAAACACTGGTTTAAGAACAAAGATGAGTCATTATTGGGACTGATACAGGCTTTAAAGGATAGCAATGAAGGCTTACAGAAAAAGATTCTCTTTCTGGAATCTGCTTTAAAAGATAGCAATGAAGGCTTACAAAAAAAGATTCTCCTTCTGGAATCGGCTAACCAGGATTTACAGGCTTTCAAAGATAGCAATGAAGACTTACAGAAAAAGATTCTTTCTGTAGAATCTGTTAATCAGGATTTACAAAACAGGCTTGTACCCAAAATTGATTTTACTAATAATAAATATGAATATTTAATGGATAGAACACTAACTCTCCAGAGTGAAGTTGTGGCTACTCAGACACTATATAAGGAAGAAAGATTATCGTTAATTGATAAGATAAGGTCCATGGAATCATGTGTTTCAGAAGAACATAAAAACTTCCATAATTCCATGAGAAATCTGGAGTCCCTTGCAAGAGAGGAGGTTTACTCCCTAGAACAGACCCCAGGTGCTCATTTGCAAGGCCTGGAGGAAACTCTCAATAAACATGACAAGGGACCTAATAAGCAGAAGGGCAAGACCATGCAGGCTGTAACATCTCCAAATGGCTCTCATACAATGACTTATCCTGTTATCACCCATGAGAAGCCAGCAGATGACACACACCCTGAGCCATATATGACATATACATTACAACCAATTTCAACAATGGATTTTAAAAATATAAAGGAAGCAGTAGTTACGGATGGATTACACTCCACATATGTAAAACAGATGTTAAATTCGTGGTCTACCTCACATAGAATCATTCCAGATGACTGGCATCAGTTAATTTCAGCTGTTCTAGAATATAGCCAGCAGTTACAGTGGAAAAGCTGGTTGAGAGAAGAGGCAAAAAATTTAGAACACCAAGGTAAAATCAGAGGTTTTGTGATCTCCCAAGATCAAATACTTGGTGAGGGATGTTTCGCTGACAGGAATGTACAAGCCACTTATGATGAGCATACAATATCCCTATGCCATACAGCAGCTCTAAATGCTTGGGAAAAAATTCCAGAACCTGGAAAACCAACTGAGGTATACACAAAGATATTTCAGGGACCGCATGAACCCTTCACTGATTTTTTACAAAGACTGAACAGAGCTATAACAAGAGCTGTGTCAGACAAAGAATTAAGAAAAGTATTAACTGAGTCCTTGGCGTTTGACAATGCTAATGCAGAATGCAGAAGAATACTTACACCATTAAAGATCAGATCAGCTCCTTTGGAAGAATGGATTCAATATACTAATGGTGTTCAGTCTCTTAACTACAGTAATGAGGCTTGGATAGGAGAGACAAATCCCAGAGGTGAAAGAAGGCCCCGTGTTACCAAATGTTTTAAGTGTGGTACACCAGGTCATATAAGTAAAAACTGTACATGGGGTACTCCTAGAAGCAATACTCCTTCTAGGAATAGCCTAAACAGGAGACCCCAACCACCTCCTGGATTATGTAGAAGATGTGGCAAAGGCCGACATTGGACAGTGAGTGCAGATCAAAAATAGATATACAAGGTTTCCCTTCACTGGTGGGAAACACCTCAGGGAGCCTTTTGCAGGCCCCCAAATCAAACGTAGTATGAACACTCCCAGCCACTGTGGAAGAAATTCCTCTCCAGGACAACTGAATAAACCAATGCCTAATGTAAAAACCGATACTGCAATGGATGATAAAATAGCTTTGATAGATGGATCACAGTTTACAAAGAACACTATAAAACAAATATTTTGGCAGACTTCCATAAATGAACAAAGGCCAAAGCTTAGAAATTGAATTAATGCCCTGGTTCTGGAGGGCCTGGTAGACACAGGTGCAGATGTGACTATAATTACACCAAAATCATGGCATCCGGATTGGCCTCTTCAAGAGGCCTCTTCAATCAACTTTTAGGGATTGGCACCCTATCTCAGATAAAACAGAGTTCGAGATGGGTTGAATGCATAGGGCCAGAAGGACAGTGAGGAAGGTTGAAGCCATATGTAGCAAATGTAGCAGTAAATCTTTGGGGACAAGATCTGTTACAACAGTGGAATACCCAGATTAAAATTCCTACACTTTCAGAAAAGGAATACAGACCAATGCATGTTTCTAGGAATAATATGACATGCTATAAAAATCAGTCATCAACCATTCAGGCTGTTCACATCGCACAACTGTTGTTGAACTCTCAGAAGTACCAACTGCCTTACCTTTAAAATGGCTAACTAATAAACCTGTCTGGGTTGGACAATGGCCTTTGACAAAGAGAAGCTACAAGCTTTAGAACAGCTGGTTCAAGAGCAGTTAAATGCTCAACACATTGAAGAATCTACCAGCCCTTGGAATTCTCCTTCATTTGCTATTTTAAAAAAAGTCTGGTAATTGGAGAATGCTGACAGATCTGAGATCTATGAATAAAATAATTCAGCCTATGGGCTCCCTACAGACTGGGATGCCCTTGCCCTCTCTGCTACCCAAAGAATGACCTATAATAGTTATTGACTTAAAAGACTGTTTCTTTACCATACCCTTACAAGAAAATGATAGAGAAAAAATTGCCTTCACAGTATCTAATTATAACAATTCTCAGCCAGTCAAGAGATATCAATGGAAGGTCCTCCCACAGGGAATGTGAAGCAGCCCTACTTTGTGCCAATACTTAGTGCAGAAACCATTCGAGATAATTCGTGTAAAGTTTCCACAATCCATAATTTATCACTATATGGATGATATCCTATTAGCTGATACAAAGTTAGATACATTAGAAAGCATGTTTGAAGAATTAAAAAAAGTTTTGCCTTGCTGGGGACTACAAATTGCTCCTGAAAAAAATACAAAGAGGAGATTCTACTAATTACTTAGGATATAAGATAGAGCTACAAAAAATTAGACCCCAAAAGGTACAACTAAGGAGAGATAGATTGAAAACTCTTAATGATTTTCAAAAGTTATTAGGAAGCATTTCCAACTTACTGGGTATCATGGGAATACCCAAAGATGAACTACAAAATTTGGCTAATACTCTAGAAGGGGACAAATAATTAAATAGTCCAAGAGAATTATCAGCTGAAGCTGAGAAGGAATTGGCTCTAGTAGAAAAGAGAAATCGAGAAGCACACATGGATCGTGTGGATCCAGAACTTAAATGCATTCTTGTCATATTCCCCTCCAGACATTCCCCAACAGGTATTTTGATGTAGAGGGAAGATATTATATTGGAATGGATATTCCTACCACGTAAACCAAATAAGAAATTAAAGACTTATATAGAAAAGATCTCTGATTTGATTCAAAAGGGTAAATTAAGACTTCACCTGTTGACAGGAATGGACCCAGCAGAAATTGTAGTACCATTAACTAATGAGGAAATTTCATCACTATGGAAAGATATTGAATACTGGCAGAGAGCCTGCGGTAATTTTTTGGGAGAGATTAACAACCACTAACCCAAAAGCAAGAGAATAGAATTCATAAAGAAGACTGAATGTGTCCTTCCTCACACTGTATGACAAAAGCCAATTTCTGGAGTCCTCACATTCTGTACTGATGCAAATAAATCAGGGAAAGCAGGATATAAATCAGGAGACTTAAGTAAAGTGGCACAAAGTCCATACAGCTCTGAACAAAAGTCAGAACTGTATGCTATTCTTATGGTATTGATGGAATTCACAGAACCCCCCAATATAGTCACTGACTCTCAATATGCAGAGAGAGTTGATTTACATATTGAAACTGCTGAATTTATTCCTGATAATACAGAATTAACTTCATTATTCATACAATTGCAGGAAATCATCAGAAAAAGGAAACATCTTATATATATGACACATATCAGATCCCATACAGGTCTTCCATGACCTCTAGCACAAGGTAATGATGAGATTGATCAGTTACTAATAGGTAATGTGCTAGAAGTGTGGTGGTATTCTAATTGTACTGAAATGTGATTTTGATTGTATGTTAATAAATAAAGTTGCCCGGGGGTCAGAGCTATTAGAGCCATAGCAAGAGTGTGGCAGTGGTGGCACACGCCTTTAATCCCATAGATCTCTGTGTGTTCAGGGATACAGCCAGCATTGGAAACATATGCCTTTAAGACCTAGGGGGCTGTACATTCAGACAGTGATGAGGCAGTCACATGTTTGGGTTTACAACCAATGAGAAGGCAGAACAAAATACTATAAAAAGATGAACAGACAGGAAATAGGTCTCTTTCGGGAAGCTGGGACAGCAGGAGGAAGGGTGAGATTTTAGCTCTGAGGTCTGACCTCTCGGCTTTCTCTTTTACATTGTTTCTGTGTTTCTTATTTAATAAGACGGTTGGTTACATCTACAACAATCCTTTTCTGTTTTGAAAAGGTTTGAGAAATGTTAGATGTTTTGGATGTGGAAAGCAAGGACATTTGAAAAGGGACTGTAGACAGGTCATTCTGAGAAACAATGTTTCTTCAAGGAACAATGGCAACAGAATGCCCCTTCCTTCTGGAGTATTCAGAAGGTGTGGTAAGGGAAAACACTGGACCAATGAATGTAGATCAACAAAGGACAGACAGGGTAATCCTTTGCCTCAGTCTTCGGGAAACTCCCAGAGGGGCCTCGCACAGGCCCCCATTGCAAATCTAGTTCAAACCTTTCCTGCAGCCATAGAGGAAATCCCTGTTCTGAGCGATTAAATAACAAAATGCCTATTGGAATAAATCATGCTGGTCAGGATGATGAAACAGAGAGAATAGAAAATTCAGGAGAAAACATAAAGAAAATTTTTGGGCAAACTTTTTTTTAAATTTATTTTACAACACAATTCAGTTCAACATAATAGCCACGGATTCCCCTCTTCTCCCCCTCTGACCCTCCTCCCCCTCCCCCCAGTCCACCCACCCCCCCATTCCCACCTCCTCCAGATCAAGGTCTCCCCCGAGGACCGGGGTCGACCTGATATCTGGAGTAAACTTTTATTAATGAACAAAGACCAAAATTAACGATAAAAATAAATGGTGTTTTGTTGTCTGGTCTGGTAGACACAGGTGCGGACATTACCATAATTGCACCAGAATTTTGGCATCCAACTTGGCCTCTTCAGGAGGTAAACGTTCAACTGTTAGGAATTGGGACATTATCTCAGGTGAAACAGAGTGCAAGATGGCTCGAATGTATAGGTTCAGATGGACAGAGAGGGAAATTAAAACCATATGTGGCTAACATAACTATGAACCTGTGGGGTCGAGACTTGTTGCAACAATGGAATACTCAGATTAACATCCCTCCAATCTCAGAAACAAATCAAAAACTAGCACATGTTACTGAGAGAAATATTAGAAGATATTGTTCTAATGAGTGGTCACCAGCCATCCATATTATACAAGAACAGGGCACAATAACTGATGATCTTCCAAAGACACCAACAGCTCTACCTTTAAAATGGTTAACAGACAAGCCTTTATGGGTCCAGCAATGGCCTTTAACAACAGAGAAACTCCAGGCTTTAGAAGAGCTGGTAGAAGAACAGTTAAATGCTCAGCATATTGAAGAATCAACCAGCCCTTGGAATTCTCCTGTATTTGTTATTAAAAATAAATCTGGTAAATGGAGAATTGTAACAGAACTTAGAGCAATTAACAAATAATTCAGCCAATGGGCTCTCTAAGATCTGGGATGCCTTTGCCTACTCTATTACCAAAAGGATGGCCTCTCATAGTTATTGATTTAAAAGACTGTTTGTTTTCAATACACTTACAAGAAAAAGACAGAGAAAGATTTGCTTTTACAGTGCCTACTTATAATAATTCTCAACCGGTTAAAAGATTTCAATGGAGGGTCCTCCCACAGGGAATGTTGAATAGCCCAACTCTGTGCCAATACTTTGTACAACAGCCATTGGAAGTGATACATAAAAAATTTCCTAAATCTATAATTTATCATTATATGGATGATATTTTACTAGTTGACTCAAATGCAGATACTTTAGAAATAATGTCTGAAGAAGTAAAGAAAATTTTGCCTTGCTGGGGATTACAAATTGCTCCTGAAAAAATACAAAGAGGAGATTCTATTAACTATTTAGGATATAAAATAGAGCTACAAAAAATTAGACCCCAAAAGGTGCAAATTAGGAGAGACAGATTACAGATTCTTAATGACTGTGAAAGATTATTTGGAGACATTTCTCATCTATGAACTATTGTTGGGGTAAAAAATGATGAACTGACTAATTTGTTCAAAACCTTAGAAGGTGACAAGGACTTAAATAGTCCAAGAGAATTATCACCTGAAGCTGAGAAAGAATTGGCCTTGGTAGAAAAGAAAGTGCATGAAGGACACATGGACCGTATTGATCCAAAGCTGGATTGCATTTTGGTTATTTTACCTTCTAGGCGTTCTCCTACTGGAATATTAATGCAGAGGGAAGATATTATATTGGAATGGATATTTTTACCAAATAAACCAAATAAAAAATTAAAAACTTATGTGGAAAAAAATCTCTGACTTGATTTACAAAGAAAAATTGAGACTTCATCAATTAGCAGGCATAGACCCAGCAGAAATTGTCGTACCATTAACTAAGGAAGACATTGAAAAATTATGGACAGAAAGTGAACCTTAGCAAAGAGCTTGCAGTAATTTTTTGGGAGAAATTAACAGCAAATATCCCAAAAGCAATAGAATTGATCCTATAAAGAGAGCTGATTGGATCTTGCCTCGAATTGTACGGCAAAAACCCATATCTGGAGTTCGTACATTTTATACAGATGCCAACAAAGAAGGAAAGGCAGGTTACAAATCAGAAAATTTAAGTAAGGTGGTTCAGAGTCTATATAATTCAGTTCAAAAATCAGAATTGTATGCTATTCTGTTGGTATTAATGGATTTTTCAGAGCCTCTCAATATAGTAACTGACTCTCAGTATGCTGAAAGAGTGGTGTTGCATATTGAGACTGCAGAATTTATCCCTGATGCTTCAGAATTAACTTCACTATTTACTCACTTACAAGAAACAATCAGGAAAAGGAGTCATCCTTTATATATAACTCACATCTGATCCCGTACTGGTCTGCCAGGCCCTCTAGCACAAGGCAATGATGAGATTGATAAATTATTGATAGGAAATGTGCTAGAGGCCTCAGAATTTCATAAAAAAACATCATGTCAATAGTAAAGGTTTAAAAAGGGATTTTTCCATAACCTGGCAACAAGCCAAAGAAATATCAAAGAAATGTCCTACTTGTTCCTTCTACAATCAAATGCCATTACCAGCAGGATGTAACCCAAAGGGTACTCAGAGGAATGAAATCTGGCAGATGGACGTGTTTCACTTTGCAGAATTTGGAAAACTGAAATATGTACACCACACCATCGATACTTATTCAGAAACCATCGATACTTATTCAGGATTTCAATGGGCAACTGCTTTGAGTTCTGAAAAAGCTGATTCTGTAATCACTCATTTGCTAGAAGTTATGGCCATCATGGGTATACCTGCACAAATCAAAACTGACAATGCTCCATCATATTAAAATGAATCAATTTTTTGCTTATTACAATATAAAGCATATTACATGCATACCACATAATCCTACAGGTCAAGCAGTTATAGAAAGATCAAACAGAACTCTAAAGGATATGTTAAATAAACAGAAATGGGTAACAAAAACCCCCAGAAACAGACTGCATAATGCTCTTCTAACTTTGAATTTTCTGAATGCCAATGAGAAAGGAACAACAGCTGCAGAGAGACATTGGATAATAGAAAAAAACTACAGAATTAAATCAGCCTATATACTTTAAGGATGTGCTGGCACCAGAATGGAAACCAGGGTATGTATTACATTGGGGACAAGGTTTTGCTTTTGTTTCTACAGGAGAAGATAAGCTGTGGGTACCATCAAAATTGATAAGGGTTCAATTTGAACAAGAGAGACCTCTTAATTAGAGGAGGTGATAGTTCATCAACCAGCATGAACATCCAATTTAAACTAACTTGTACCAGTAACACATGCCTTTGCATTTAATCAGATAATAACTTGCCAAAAGGAAACATCCCCAAAATTAGTCTTGGGGAAAGGTTTTTGTTTTTGTCTTTTAGGAGAATGAAGGTTAAGGAATCTGAAAAACACAAGACAAATGAGACAACTGAAGAAAAGGGACAAATCATCTATCCCAGGAAACAGAGTGAAACAGCGTATGGGTATATATTATCTAAAAAATTTTATGTCTTCCTAAATGTTTGTTTCTGCTTTTCTCTAAAGATTTAACACTATTAGTCTTCTAATAGTCCCAGTTCAATTAAAATTTAAAGCTGACTTTGGAGTTGGAGAATGGCTCTCTCCTTCTTTAAACTCAAGCATGTTGTTAAAAGGAAAATGCAAACTCCCTGTATCATGCCAGAATAAAAGAGCCATCTTCTGCTATGGTACAGGACAAAAGCAAAATTAATTACGGGACTATTCTATTACTAATCTCAACTCTTTGATTCTATTCTGATTCTTTAAACTTTTCTTAAAGTATAAATTTTATATCAAAATTTACAAGATTAATATATATACATTTATACTTTGTTAAGATATGAATGGTCATTAGAGTACTAACTAATTCTAGAAAAAAGGCTAGCTGCATATACATGTTTTTGTGTTCGAGTCTCTTATCAGTTTTCTGCAGGAAATCACGGCCAGGCCTAACATCAACTGAAGTCTCCAGGAAGAAGATGGGGCCCCACAACAACAACAATTCCACATGGACAATAATAATATCAATAAGCTGACAAACATCATCCACAGATCAGCTTTGAACTACAAGGTGCTCAGAGCAATTTTGAGATGACTAGCTGAGATGATCCAGTCTCAAAGACTACTTGAATAAGGACTTGAGATAAACCCTGAACTTTGGCATTATACACAGGCTGGATAATGAAGGATATAGTTACCTTTCCTAGAATTTGACAATTAACCTAAAATTTTTCTTTCAGGATAAAGAAAACTTCGCCCATACCCAGCAGGAAGCAATTTTAAGAATACGACACCCACATTCCCAAAGAGGTGGTGTGGGGCAGGTGGTTTTTTGGTCTTTTTAATGGGTTTTGGGTCTGGGATAATTTTCAGTATTTAGGGGGGTTGGTTACAAGTTATTGTCAAGGGTTAGGAAAAAGGCTAATCAAAGGAGATTAGATTTAAGGTTCTTGTTAACAAAAAAAAAAAAAGAAGGGAAAGAAAAGAAAAAGACAATTACTAGTTTTAAATACTTTACTTTGGATTGGATTGTTTTATATTATATACAAATTTGAAATTGATATTGTTAGAAAATGCTGTATGTATATTTCTAATTGTATTCATACCATTCATTTAACAATGTAATGCAAATTTCTGATCCTTGAATGTTATTATTACCAACTATTAGGATATAAAGAAATGAAAGTTAGTAGTCAGACATTCCAATAGAACTTGTAGTCATATTAGATATGTTTTAAAAATTGAGCAGAGATGTTTTAGACAGGTCATCTTCAAACCCTTCAGAGATCTACAAAATATGGCATTTAAAATGTTTTAATAACTTAGAAATTTTTCTTTTTTGAGACATGTCGGCTCCTGGCAGTACCAATCTACTTCAGAGAAAATATGGGCATTGAAGAAACTGTATACGGAGTCAACTTTCATTGTGGCAAAAGTTAGCCACTGGACAACAAAGTATCCTCGAATCAACAGGACAAAATGGACAGACAGAACACGAAACAAGGGACTACTGATTCTTGACAAAACAAGTGTGGTTATGGCTTTATCAAAAGGCATCTTCTGAGGCCAGGACAATATGGTCCCATCCCTGAAGTGGCCTTCGCATCCGGAAAAGGTACGGTGCCCTTTTCTTCGAAGGCAGCTTAACAGCAGAGGGCCGATGGCTTCTGTTGTGCAATGGAACAGCAGCTGAAAGCTCACACCTCTCGATAGTAGACTGGCATTTAATAGAGGGATGTGGAGAAGAAGGGGGTACTGAGATGAAGTCGTAAATACACAGCCAAGAAGAATGGACAGCTGAATTCAAAAACTGTCAACAATTTCCAGAATTTAAAATCCTGAATCATGACAGGACACTAGTGGAATTCAGGTGTTTCTGGTACGTGGACTGCTCTCACCCAATGTAAGGTTGAACTGTTGACCTTGTGTACATCCTACTTCACAAATGAGTCTGTCAGATACACTAAGCATATAGGCTGAAGATGATTCCCCAACACTGCGAAGAAACCTCAGGTGACTGCCCAGGCAGCTGGCTGTTTCTGTCAACTCACAAATTTTTTGGAACTTGCTTGCATGCACTTCCTGTTTTTATTTTTGTTAGCTAATATTATTCCCTTCTTGGGTCTCTGAGGGAGTAGAAGTTTAATTAGTTATGATTGAAGATTAGTTAGTTATAGTTGAAAATTAATTAGGATAGAAAGTGCATTAGATACATCTTGGATTTACCAAAATAGGATAGATGATGGAATTATTTTCTGATTTGTCAAATACCTGTTTAGGTATTTATTACTTGTATATATTGTATATAGCTATTGTACTTTTGTATATAGTTTTTCTTGTGTTAGTTATAACCTTTTGCTTTTTTTCTTTTTATTAAAATAGAAAAGGGGAAATGTGGTGGTAATCTAATTGTACTGAAATGTGATTTTGATTGTATGTTAATAAATAAAGTTGCCCGGGGTTCAGAGCTATTAGAGCCATAGCAAGAGTATGGCACGCCGGGCGGTGGTGGCGCACGCCTTTAATCCCAGCACTCGGGAGGCAGAGGCAGGCGGATCTCTGTGAGTTCAAGGCCAGCCTGGACTACCAAGTGAGTACCAGGAAAGGCGCAAAGCTACATAGAGAAACCCTGTCTCGAAAAAACCAAAAAAAAAAAAAAAAAAAAAGAGTGTGGCGGTGGTGGCACATGCCTTTAATCCCATAGATCTCTGTGTGTTCAGGGATACAGCTAGCATTGAAAACATATGCCTTTAAGACCTAGGGGGCTGTACATTCAGACAGTGATGAGGCAGTCACATGTTTGGGTTTACAACCAATGAGAAGGCAGAACAAAATACTATAAAAAGACCAACAGACAGGATATAGCTCTCTTTCGGAAGCTGGGACACCGCAGGAGGAAGGGTGAGATTTTAGCTCTGAGCTCTGACCTCTCGGCTTTCTCTTTTACATTGTTTCTGT
Source organism: Peromyscus maniculatus bairdii (assembly GCF_049852395.1). Lineage (NCBI taxonomy): Eukaryota > Metazoa > Chordata > Mammalia > Rodentia > Cricetidae > Peromyscus > Peromyscus maniculatus. The sequence goes on from NC_134855.1 coordinate 65,944,461, forward strand.
GTTTCTTATTTAATAAGACTGTTGGATACATCTACATAGAAGCCTCAGAATGTCATTAGAAATACCATGTAAATAGAAAGGGTTTGAAGAAGGATTTCTCCATCACTTGGCAACAGGCTTGGGATATTGTGAAAAAATGTCCTACTTGTTCCATCTATAACCAAACTCCATTACCTGCAGGGAGCAATCCAAAAGGTATACAAAGAAATGAAATTTGGCAGATGGATGTGTTTCATTTTGCAGAATTTGGAAGATTAAAGTATGTACATCATACCATTGACACCTATTCAGGATTTCAATGGGCAACTCCTATGAGTTCTGAAAAGGCTGATTCTATGATTACACACCTATTAGAAGTTATGGCCATCATGGGAATACCTGTACAAATTAAGACAGACAATGCCCCAGCATATGTCTCCAATAAAATGAGACAATTCTTTGCTTATTACAATATAAAGCATCTTACAGGTATACCACACAATCCCACAGGCCAAGCAGTCATAGAAAGATCCAATTGAACTTTAAAGGATATGCTAAATAAACAGCAACAGGTAACAATGACTCCTAGAAGTAGACTTCATAGTGCTTTATTAACCTTGAATTTTCTCAATGCTGATGAGAAAGGAACAGCTGTGGAGAGACATTAGACAACAGACAAAACTCCTGAGCTAAACCAACCAGTTCATTTCAAAGATAACCTGGCCTCATAATGGAAACCTGGATATGTTCTACATTGGGGAAGGGGTTTTGCCTTTGTTTCTGCAGGAGAAGAAAAGCTATGGATACCAACAAAATTAATAAAAATTTGTTTTGAACAGGAAAAACCCCTTGATGAAGAGAAGTTAAAGATCACCCACCAATGTGACATCTCTACAAGTTGTAAGAAAAATTTAACAATCAAAGGTTGGGGTAGGGTTCTGTTTTTGTCTTTCCAGGATAATGGAAATACCCATCTTCCAAAAATCATAAGGCCTTGGATATCTGGATGTTTACAGAAGAAAGAAAGAATCTATTGTTACCAATCTACACACGGTAAAATCTCACTGTCTAACATCTATCTCTCTATCAATCTAGAAAAGTTGTGGTTCCAATTCAATTATAAGCCAAGCTGGCTTTGGAGATGGAATTGCCTCACTCCTTCTCTAAACCCAAGCATATTGCTAAAAGAAACATTTGAGAGATTCTTCAGTCCCATATCAGAAGATCCCTCTGGTGTGGGACAGAAGGAAACCAATAAAAAGGGACCATTGTCTTCTAAATTCTAATTCTCTCCATACTTACTCTTGATTTCTCAGAATCCTTTCTTACATGCTATGTCCTCTTTAAATCCAAACCTCCCATTTTTGATAACAAATACGTTTTTCCAATAGCAGTCTCAGAAGTCTCCAGAAGGAAGATGGGGCCCCAACAACAACAACTCTACCCAGTCCAGAATGATGCCATGATAATCATCATCATACTACACTTGTTGCCAGAATTTCAGACAAGCTTACCCATTACTCTAAAACTTGCTGCAGAACCTATAGTTAGTCTAACTGAGATTAACTATCTGAGCTTTCTCACAGTGCCCAACAGTGATAACATCATCTCCTAAAGGGCAGGAATCAATTATAAGAAAACGACGCCCCTTCTCCCTTAGGTTTCGTAATTCTCAGGGTTATGGATGATGGTTATAGGGTTGGGGGTTGAAGAAAATATTAGAATCAGTATTCTAAAAAAAAGGAGGGGAAGAAGAAATAGAATGGATAGGTATAAGATATTATGGTAGATCATTGTATATACTAGTAAACAAATTTAGTAAAATAGCAACCTTAGATAATTTGCACTGTAATTTGTACTGTTATGGATTCTTACATGTTGATAGAAATGTAAAATTTTTTATATTCCTGTTTAAGATAATTTGTATATTGATACAAACACGGAACTATATTTGTTATAATGTACATATATTTCTACTCTTATTTGAAATATTTTATATTGATACAAATGTAAATTTATATCTGTCATACTTTATGTATGTTCTACTTCTGTTTAGGATATTCTGTATAATGATATATATTTAAGATTATTGTCATATTGCATATCGCACTAAATATTCCTACCTCTGTTATAAATATCTTGTGTATTGTCACAATTTTGAAGTCATTGTTCTTTACCATACATTTGCTTATACACTGTTTACCTCATTTAGGTGAAGCCTCAGTCCTTAGGTTATTTCTGTAGATAAGACTTATAGATTTATCGTCACCTATGCCTGTCATCTCTATAGTTACATTAGTTAGGTTATCCAGATTTACAGATACATAGGTCAGATGGACAGGTAATTTCAAACACTTCATAGACCTAGAGAAAATGGCATTTACATAATTTAGAATTCTGTTGATGAGAGACACAATTGTTCCTGGCTGCACCAATTTGATCCCGAGAGAATGTTGGGCTTCTAAGATATTTCCATTTGGAAGTTTGTCTTCTTGGTACAAAATGGCCTACTGGGCAAAGAACTGACCTTGCCTTGATGGCTGACAGTACAAATGTAATGCTGTCCTTTCTGGACAAGTGGGACACAAGGAAAGTGACCACTGTACTCTGCCAAGACAGGGTAAGATGGTCTTTCAGAATTCCTGCTTCTGAAAATGGTCTGTCAGGTACTCTAGGCCTGTAGCCAATTTGAATGCACCAACAATGCTGAGAAACATTAGGTGACTGTCCAGGCTGCCAGCTGTCTTGGTCTACTCTTGCAAGATTCCTGAAAGTTGCTTGCATCCATCTACCATTTCTCAGGTACCATTATGTTCCTTCTCAGGTCTTTGATGGGATTGAAGACTAGGAGTTATAGTTACAACTTGGTATATATAATATCTTAGAACATATTAAGTATTAGATTCAGGTTCTTAGGATAGAATACCTTTTGGAATGATCTTTATAACATGACATTTACATATGCTCTATACTTCCCTGGATTTTAGTATGTGTTTCTTGCTTGATATTGTTTGCATTGGTTGTAGTTCCATCTTATCTAGGTCATTATCTCTCATTATTCCTGGACAGTATTTGATAACCATTCCTTTGTATATAGTTTTGTATTAGTTTAGAACCTTCTTATTTAGACAAAAAGGGGGAGATGTAGTGGGTAGTCATTCCAGCTTTGATCTGGAAGTTACAACCCCCATTGAAACTCTGACAACTGTCACGCCTACAAGGCAGGGCAAGGGGAGGTGCCTGGAGACCCGAGATCTGGATGGGTGAGCACTCTCTCTGTTCTGGGACCCTGAAGGGTGGAGGTGGACCAAGCAGAGCTGCAGAGAACACCGCTGGACTGCTATACACCTTCCCCAGACCCTGCGACCTACCTATCCCTTAATTTGTGAGTTATGCCATTAAATAAATATCCTTTTAACTACGTGGAGTGGCCTTAATAATTACACCAATATTCCATGGTACAGTTTTGGCTTTTTTTGTTGAAAATCATATGTTCATAGGTGTGTGGATTAATGTCAGGGTCTTCAATTCGATTCCATTGGTCCATATGTCAGTTTTTATGCCAGTATGGAGCTGTATTTATTACTATAGCTCTATAGTACAGCTTGAGGTCAGGGATCATGATGCCTCCAGAGGTTGCTTTATTATACAGAATTCTTTTAGCAATCCTAGGCTTTTTGTTTTTCCATATAAAGTTAAGTATTGTTCTTTCCAAGTCTGTGAAGAATTGTGTTGGGATTTTGATGGGGATTGCATTGAATCTGTAGATTGCTTTTGGTAAGATTGCCATTTTTACTATGTTAATTCTACCGCTCCATAAGCATGGGAGATCTTTCCATTTTCTGATATCTTCTTCGATTTCTTTCTTCAGAGACTTCAAGTTTTTATCATACATATCCTTTGCTTGCTTAGTTAGGGTTACCCTAAGGTATTTTATATTATTTGTGGCTATTGTAAAGGGTACTGTTTCTCTGATTTCTTTCTCACCCATTTATCATTTGTATATAGGAGGGCTACTGATTTTTTGAGTAATCTTGTATCCTGCCACCTTACTGAAGGAGTTTATCAGCTGTAGGAGTTCCCTGGTAGAATTTTTGGGGCCACTTATGTATACTATCGTGATGTCTGCAAATAATGAAAGTTTGACTAATTCCTTTCCAAATTGTATCCCCTTGATCTCCTTTTGTTTTCTTATTGTTCTAGCTAGAACTTCAAGTACTATGTTTAACAAGTATGGGGAGAGTGGACAGCCTTGTCTTGTTCCTGATTTTAGTGGAATCACTTTGAGTTTCTCTCCATTTAATTTGATGTTGGCTGTCAGCTTACTATAAATTGCCTTTATTATGTTTAGGTATGTTCCTTGTATTCCCAATTTCTCTAGAACCTTTATCATGAAGGGGTTTTGGATTTTGTCAAAGGCTTTTTCAGCATCTAATGAGATGATCATATTTTTTTCAGTTTGTTTATATAGTGTATTACATTGACAGATTTTCTTATGTTGAACCATCCATTCATCCCAGGGATGAAGCCTACTTGGTCATGGTAGATAATTTTTTTGATGTGTTCTTGGGTTTGGTTAGCCAGCATTTGTTGAGTATTTTTGTATCAATGTTCATGAGGGAGATTGGTCTCTAATTCTCTTTCTTTGTTGCATCTTTGTGTGGTTTGGGTATCAGGGTAACTGTGGCCTCATAAAAAGAGTTTGGTAATGTTCCTTCTGTTTCCATTGTGTGGAACAATTTGAAGAGTATTGGTATTAGCTCTTCTATGAAAATTGTGTAGACTTCTGTGCTGAAACCATCTGGTCCTGGGCTTTATTGTGTTGGGAGACTTTTAATGACTGTTTCTATTTCCTTAGGGGTTATTGGTCTATTTAGATAGTTTATCTGGTCTTTGGTATGTGGTAACTATCCAGAAAATCATCCATTTCTTTCAGATTTTCCAATTTTGTGGAGTACAGGTTTTTGAAGTATGACCTGATGATTATCTGGATTTCCTCATTGTTAGTTGTTATGTCTCCCTTTTCATTTCTGATTTTGCTAATTTGGATGTTCTCTCTGCTTTTGGTTAATTTTGATAAGGGCTTGTCTATCTTGTTGATTTTCTCAAAGAACCAACTCTTTGTTTCATTGATTCTTTGTATTGTTCTCTTTGTTTCTATTTTATTGACTTCAGTCCTCAATTTGATTATTGTCTGAAGTCTGTTACTCCTGGGTGAATTTGCTTCTTGTTCTAGAGTTTTCAGGTGTGCTGTTAAGTCACTAGTGTGAGATTTCTCCAAGTTCTTTATGTGGGCATTTAGTGCTATGAATTTTCCTGTTAGCACTTCTTTCATAGTGTCTCAGAAGTGTGGATATGTTGTACATTCGTTTTCACTGAATTCTAGGAAATCTTTAATCTCTTTTTATATTTCTTCCTTGACCCATTGGTGATTCAATTGGCCATTATTCAGTTTCCATGAGCTTGTAGACTTTTGGTAATTTTTGTCCTTGTTAAAATCTAACTTTAATCCATGGTGGTCAAATAAGATATAGGAGGTTATTTCAATTTTTTGTATCTGTTGAGATTTGCTTTGTGACCAAGCCTGTGGTCAATTTTAGAAAAGGTTCCATAGGTTGCTGAAAAGAAGATATATTCTCTTGTGTTAGAGTGGAATATTCTGTAGATATCTATTAAGTCCATTTGAGTCATAATGTCTGTTAGTTCCCTTATTTCCCTGTTAAGTTTCTGTCTGGCAGACCTGTCCAATGGTGAGAGTGGGGTGTTGAAGTCTCCCACTACTAGTGTATGCCGTTTGATATGGGATTTAAGTTTTAGTAATGTTTTCTTACAAATGTAGGTGCCCTTGTATTTGGGGCATAAATATTTAGAATTGAGACTTCATCTTGTTGGATTTTCCTCTGATAAATATGTAATGTCCTTCCTAATCTCTTTAAATTGATTTTAGTTTGAAGTTTATTTTATTAGATATTAGGATAGCTACACCAGTTTGCTTCTTAAATCCATTTGATTAGAAAGTCTTTTCCCAGCCTTTTATTCTGAGGTAGTGTCTGTCTTTGAAGTTGAGATGTGTTTCTTATATGCAGCAAATGGATGGATCTTGTTTTCATATCCATTCTGTTAGCATGTGTCTTTTTATAGGTGATTTGAGACCATTGATGTTAATGAATATTAAAGGCCAGTGATTGTTAATTCCTGTTATTTTTTGGTTGTCGTGCCGTATGTTGCCCTTCTTTGGTATTTGTTGATGTGGGACTATCTATTGCCTGTGTTTTCATGGGTGTATCTAACTTCCTTAGGTTAGATTTTTCCTTCTAGTGCTTTCTGTAGGGCTAGATTCATGGAAATATATTGATTAAATCTGGTTTTATCATGGAATATTTTGTTTACTCCATCTATGTTGATTGAGAGTTTTGCTAGGTATAATAGTCTGGGTTGGCATCCATGGTCTCTTAGTGTATGCATAAAGTCTGTCCAGGACTTTCTGGCTTTTAGAGTCTCCATTGAGAAATCAGGTGTTAGTCTTATGTGTCTGCCTTAATATGTTACTTGGCCTTTTTCCTTTGCAGCTCTTAATATTTTTTCTTTATTCTGTATGTTTAGTGATTTGATTATTATGTGGAAAGGGGACTTCTTTTTGGATGCAGTCTATTTGGTGTTCTGTTACCTTCTTTTATTTTTATAGGCATTTCTTTCTTTAGGTTGGGAAAGTTTTCTCCTATTATTTTGTTGCATATATTTTCTGTGCCTTTGAGTTGGTATTCTTCTCCTTCTATCCCTATTATTCTTATGTTTGACCTTTTCATGGTGTCCCAAATTTCCTGGACATTTTGGGTCATGACTTCATTGGCTTTAGTGTTTTCTTTGACTGATGAATCTATTTCTTCTGTCGTATCTTCAACCCCAGAGATCTGCTCTTCCAGCTCTTGCATTCTGTTGGTTATGCTTGCATTTGTAGTTCCTATTCACTTACTCAGATTTTCCCCTTCCATCATTACCTCAGTTTGTGTCTTTTTTATTATCTTGATTTCCATTTTCAAATCTTGAACTCTTTCCCTAACTTGTTTAATTGCTTTCTCTTGGCTTTCTTTAAGGGGTTTACTGATTTCTTCCCATTTTTTGTTTGACTTTTCCTCGAATTCTTTAAGGGAATTTTTCATTTGCTCTTTAATTATCTCTATTATCTTCTTAAGGTCAGTTTTAAGGTCAATTTCTTCTGTTTCTTCTGTGTTGGGATGTTCAGGTCTTGCTGAGGTAGGTTCTGATGGAGCTGTACTGGTTTTTTGTAGCAGGAATATTAGAAGGTTTTATTAATAAAATCAAGCCTGAGACCAGTTATTGGGGTGAATGCTGGAAGATCAGAGAAAAAGAACAAGCCACAGCTACCTCACCTTGCCGATTCCTCAACTGACCCTATTTCCTCAGACTGGATGCCTCTGAGTCCTCATCCAGAATGCATCTCAGCTGAACTACTGCTTGAAAGCCTGAAAGCTTAACCAGCCAAATGCTTCTAGTTCCTGTTCTTCACACCTTATATACCTTTCTGCTATCTGACAAAATACTGCAGGAATCATAACAGGTCTTATTAAGAAAAACAAACCTGGGGCCAGCTATTGGGGTGAATGCTGAAAGGTCAGAGAAGCAGAACAAGCCACATCCAACCTCACCTTGCTAGTTCCTCAGCTGATCCTGTTTCCTCAGACTGGAAGCCTCTCAGTCCTCATCCAGAATGGGTCTCAGCTGAACTGCTGCTGTTAGAAGCCTGAATGCTTAACCAGCTAAAAGCTTCTAGTTTCTGGTCCTCCTGCCTTACATATCTTTCTGCTTTCAGCCATCACTCCCTGGGAATAAAGGCTCACTTTCTAGGATTAAAGGTGTGTGTCACCATGCCTGGCTGTTTCCAATGTGGCCTTGAACTCACAGAGATCCAGAGGGATTTCTGCCTCTGGAATGCTAGGATTAAAGGTGTGAGTGCCACCATTTTCTAGCCTCTGTATCTAGTGGCTGTTCTATGCCCTGACCCCAGATAAGTTTATTAGGGTGCACACTATCTTGGGGAACACAATACCACCCAGTTTTTATGTTGTTGACTGTTTATTTGCACTGGCATCTACCCATATCTTTCTCCACTTGGTGCAAGCAGTGTCTGTGTCTGAGGAAGCCTCTCTTGGTCTGATCCATACTCTTGGTCCAGTGGGAGCTCTTGGTCTAATTGGTGCTGATGGACTCTTTGTCTCAAGAGCAGCTTTTAGTCCAATTGGAACTCCTGGACTCTGTCTCAGGGAGTAGCTGCAATTTTGGTGTGTGGGTGGGTTGGGAGGGGTGGGATCTGTGTGTTACAGGGATGGTGGGTAATGGTGGTAGTCAGACCTGTCTGCAGGAGGCCTGCATATTGGCTTGTTGCTGGGACTGCAATGGGTCTTGGTGTGGGGGTGCAGGGATGTGCCTCTGGGCCACACCTAGACAAAGACTCACCTCTTAGTCCAATCAGGCCTGGTAAGCTCCGTCTCAGGGATCACTTGCAGTCTGGGAGGGTGATGGGATTTGGGGGAGGTGGTCCTTGTGGTTTACAGGTTCTGATGAGGGATGGTGGTAGTCTGACCTGTCTGTCTGTTGACTGGCCTGAAACTGGGATTGCAATGAGTGGTGGTATAGGGGCACACAGTTGTGTCCCTGGTCCCAAAGCCTAGGGGCTAAGGTGTTCAGGTATGAGGATAGACTCACCTCTTAGTCCAATCTGGTGCTGGCAGGTTCTGTCTCAGGGAATAGTTGCAGTCTCTAAAGTATGTTTCTAAGCAGTTATTTCTTAGAAAAGTGATTCCTTCAGCTACACTCTCAGTTCCTTTTCTCTCCCATCAGATAATTTCACATTTCATAAGGCAAATCATTTGATGGGTGGTATTTTGCCCTCAGAACTTGTTTTCTATTATCCTAGTGCAGATCAAAGTTTTTCTTTGGAAGAGAGACTTTTTTTTCTACACACACCTTAAAGTTCTATTTCACTGAAGTTCTCAGGACACAGGCACAAGGAAGTCAGAGTCTTGAACAATGTGTCACACAAATGGGCACCAGTAGAGTTTCTGACTGCACTCCGTTATGACTGTGGAAGCCAGTCTACTTCTATCCACACTTCTTTCTGCATTCCTGTTGTTTAAGCTTCCACAAGAATGTCCCACTAAGCACTGCCTCCATCATGCTAATGTTTTTCTAGATAAATATACCAAACTCTTCCATGTTGAAGCCACAATTCCACTTGAAATATTCAAACACACACTGTTTATTTTTATCAGAGCAATAGCCCCACTTCTTGAATCAATTTTATCTGTTCCTTTTTTCATTGCTGCAACAGGATTCCTGAAAAACAACATTTATTAATTAGTAAAGGGTTTATTTTAGCCCAACCTTATAAACGAAATAAATCAAGAAAAGTGCTTACTGGCTTTTTTGAGTCTGATCTCATCAACAAAATTCCTCACATGATCTTCTTGAAGCTTGTCTCCTAAGTGACCCCCAATCCTATTAAATTGACAGTCAATTTATATCATTCATTATATATAATAATCAAGAATATCTGTCACTCTTCATACACAGTTATTTGCCTTGCCTCATTGCTTTAGTTAAAACATCAAGCACTGTATTGAATCAAAGTATAAAGAGTGGACTACACAATCTTGTCAAGATTTTGATCTGGATCCTTAACGTTTTTACTCCTTGAAGAAGCTTCTTGTGGAGAATCTATAACACTTTTGCCATTTTTTAGAAATGGTTCACTTTCACACAGACTTGCCTGGAACTTGCAGTGATCTTCCCATACTGACTTGTTGGTTTTTCAGATTGAAATCAAAGTATCTGTTCATATTTTGAATAATAATTTAAATACTAAAAATACAGAATCTAGACACTCAAGAAAAATTTCACCTTTTATCTTATCTGTTAGTTGATATGAATTCGTATTTACTGTGGAAGAACACATCTATATAATTTAATAAGCACATGAGCAACCTGTAGAAGCCACAGATCAATGTGATTTGCTTGTTTCATTTTGTTTGGTTGTTTACTTCTTTTGTTTTTATGTACCAACCAAGTTCCCCCTCCTTCCTCTTTACCCTTTCCTCCTCATTTCCCTTCACATCCACTCCTCCTCCACTGTTTCTCTTCAGAAAAAGGTTGATGTCCCATGTATATCTGCCAGCCAGGGTGTTTAAAGTTACAGTCTAGGCTCCCCCTCTTCCATTAAGGCTGGATGAGGCAATCCAGTTTTAAAGAATATATTCCTGCTCCTTTTGGACCTAGTAACACACACACAAAAAAAATACAGAATTTAAATTACCCCAGTAAATTTTCAGTACCTAGAAAGCCCGGCGGTGGTGGCGCACACCTTTAATCCCAGCACTCGGGAGGCAGAGCCCGGTGGATCTCTGTGAGTTCGAGGCCAGCCTGGGCTACCAAGTGAGTTCCAGGAAAGGCGCAAAGCTACACAGAGAAACCCTGTCTCGAAAAACCAAAAAAAAAAAAAAAAATAGTACCTAGAAATACCAAGACTTCTACTGTTAATGGATTCAAGATACAAGGGCTATTGCCTTTTCATTCGATCTTTACATATTTGTCCTAACACAGATGAATCATCTGATATGTTTCATACTCGATTCTATATCAAGTGACATTTATTAAATATCTGTTAGTAACTTTTACTAACAACATGTGTGTCTCAGACTCTCACTTTCAGCTATTCTGAGCATCTCCTATTTTACACCTTCCCTTTCTTTGTACAATTCTCCATATCTGTTTCTGCTAGTAATACAGGGTAGAATACCATGAGCATTAGCAAAGATAATATAATAAATATATTTATATTTAGTGCATGTACATATGTATACTAGTACTTCTGCGATTGATTCATATTAATAGAAGTTGATATAATTCTTTCATACCTTCATATTTTGTGATTTTCCAAATAAAATGGTCTAAGACTCAAATTTTAGATTTGTGGTTTTCTGTCATGAGGAAAATTTCTTTCCAGTTGTCATGGACGACTTTGAGTGTGAGTACCTAGTGATTTCACATTTATCCAACCTTTCCATATTGTAACAGCTTTCTTCTAATTTCCATTAAAGCTTGGTTTAATTGTCTTCATCATAAGTACACTCACAACTCTCATTTTCATATCTTTAAATTCATTTTCATTAGTAAAGACTATGTACTTTGATTTCCTTTTCATCATGTACTCTAATAACTATTTATTTTTATGTATGTATGTGATGTAGTCATTAGTTTCTTTGTGTGTGCATGTGAGTATACATGCAGAAGTAAGAGGTCACCAATATGGTCTCATCTTCTATTCCTCTTCACCATACTTTTTGAGATAAGAGATTTCCCTGAACCTCAACCTCAACTATTCAGTTAGGCTCACTGGGCAGTGAGATTTGAGAGTACTCATGCCTCCATCACCCCAACACTAAGATTGCAGGCATTCTGCACCATTCCTGGATTTTTACATGGCATCTAGGTATCTGAACTCAAATTCTCACAATTTGCAGTGAGATCTTTATCAAATGAACTATCTCCAAAGTCCAAAATTTATTTTGCATATTTGCTGAAGTTATTTGTGCTATTATCTTTTATAGTTTTTATGTTTACTGATTGTAGAGGATGAGGAAGTAAAACAACACCATATTAAGCAAGAGACAGATATGGAATTGTTACAGGATAAGAGAGGTTATGGGTGTGGGGATGACTCAAGACCCACTGTAATAGCAAGAATATCCTGAGAGATAACTATGACATGTTCTTAGCACTGTTTTAATCTAATTTATGTTTTAAGGAAGTATTTTCTAAAGCATTCTATTATTTTAATTAGAAAGCATCTCTTTATGGCCTTTTTTATCTCTATACATATTTTCATTCTGATATTATCACTCACAATGTATTTCTAAAAATAATGTTAGTACATAATTGGCTCATGCCTTTAAACTCACCACTGAGGAGGCACAGGCTGGGCCATCTCTGTGAGGTCTAGATCATGTGGACTATGCAAGTGCCAACCAAGTACTGCCGGGGCTATATAAGTAAGCCTGTCTCAAAAAAAAAATTCTTTAAATAACTACATCACCTAAAATAAGCAAATTAAGTATTAGCAAACAGGTATACTGTTTGCAATATTAAAACTATTTTAATGATTCTGAAAAACACCTAAACAAAATCAAATAGAGAATAAAATGGAAAGTCAAAACAGCAAAATCTTAGGTTGAATTTAATCTTTAAACTGCTATGAATAAAAAGATAAAAAATGGCTTTCAGTAATTATTTCTCAGCTAAAAATTTAATTTTTTTAAATATCATTATCAAGGTCTACAACTGGACATTTGGAGTTAAGATTACTTAATAATATTTCAATTCAATGTATGATTGAAAAGAGTGGATCTGTTTGCTTCCTGTGTAGTAGTCAGAGTAATATTTTATCTTGTGGCTTAATTTCCTACACTGGAATCAAAGCTTCATAAGGTATTGAACAATCAGTATCAAACCTTTATTTCTTAAGTTAATTCTTAGGGTCTTAATGATAAGAACATTTATGTGTAGGGCACTGTAGCAGGAATCTTAAAAGTTCTTATTAATAATAACAAACTTGGAGCCAGGTATTGGGGTGAATGCTGGAAAATCAGAGAAGCAGAACAAGCCACAACTTCCTCACGTCGGCAGTTCCTCAGCTGATCCTGTTTCCTTAGACTCGAAGCTTCTGAGTCTTCATCCAGAATGAATCTCAGCTGAACTGCTGCTCAAAACCTAAAAGCTTAACTAGCCAAATGCTTCTTGTTTCTGGTCTTCACGCCTTATATATATTTCTGTTTTCTGCCATCACTCCCTGGGATTAAAGGCTCACTTTCTGGGATTAAAGGTGTGTGTAACCATGCTTGGCTGTATCCCTGTGGCCTTGAACTCATGGAGATCCAGACAAATTTCTGCCTCTGGAATGCTAGGATTAAAGGCGTGTGCCTAACCTCTATGTTTAATATTGTGGCTGTTCTGTCTCTGACCCCAGATAAGTTTATTACAGTGCACAATATTTTGGGGAACACAATACCACCACAGGGCACCAACATGACTGTCCAAATGTGAACTGAACAAGGATAGCATCAATGAACAAGTCAAACTGGATCCATAAAACCCACAAGGCTTCAACCCTAACAAAGAACCATAGGCAGCTGGGGAAAGCTGGAAACAGAAGTAACCTTCACAGGAAAGAACACGCCAACTGGTTGACTAGTGACAGTCAACATTAAAAATATGCCTACAAGTAGCACTACAGTGACTGAACAGTTTATATTTAGTAATATAAATATATTATATATATGCATGCAAGAACAATTAGTTTTTTTTAAGAGACCATAAACTTGTAGGAGAATCAGGAGGGATGTGGAAGGGTTTGGAGGGAGGAAAAGAGAAGGATAAAGTCTGTAATCAAATTATAATCTCAAAATAAAATGAAAAATGGAAGTGTATCTGCTATGGGTCATACACCAGGGATAGATCCTCATCCCACCGTCAGGGGCCCCTAAAAACATTAAACAGTTTAACACAATGTGTCATGTGCTTCTCCTCTATTAACACACCACAGGAAATGCAGAACTCTAGTGACTCACAAAAACAACAGCAGCAGCAATAACAAAAACAGCTATGAATATTAGTCCTCAAAAACAGCAGTTCTGTAATAAAAGAAGTCAAGACACAATGTTTACTTTCTTTTTATTTAAATTTTATTCCTGCATCCAAATAAAAATAAACACATACCATGAATTATATTCCATTTCAGGTAAGATTTATTAGGTAATGGTCAGCAATCAGAAACTAACATTTTTATATCCATGACTGTCATTTTAAACCATTTTTGGCATTTTCAACTTGCTTTGCTCAGTTATCTATTATTTCTGTTAGAAACAGAATAGAATAGCAAGCTAACAACAATGTGTGAAAAACGCCTTAGGAAAGAGAGTGTAAGAAAGAGTGCTAAAATTACTGAAAAATTTAAATATCAAAACAGAGTTAAGAAGAAAGAGAAAGCTACTTACAAACAAGGGAATATATGCAATAGTCTTGACATGACAGTTATCCCTTCTAGAATAGATCCAACATCCCACAAATTCCTAATGATTTAAAATCCCATCTCCTATGAACATGAATGTGCACAAGTTTAATTCTTGCACACCAAAGCAGAGTCCTGAGAATTTGATGCTAGTTGGGGCTACATAGCCAGTCAGGAAGATGGTGAGATGCCCTGTGAAAAATAAATCTCATCTTCACGTATTAAATTTGAAAAATAAATAATATAAGCTTTCTCATTTATGTTCTTCTCTCTGTATTTCTAGTCTGTATAATATCAATGTCATCAAGAAACTTATATTCCCCTGGGATATTTTCAGCATATTTCTTCTCCCAATTTCTTTTTGTTTATAGTGGATTTTTCTTTCTTTCTTTCTCTCTTTCTTTCTTTCTTTCTTTCTTTCTTTCTTTCTTTCTTTCTTTCTTTCTTTCTTCCTTTCTTTCTTTCTTTCTTTCTTTCTTTCTTTCTTTCTTTTGTTTTGTTTTAGTTTTTTGAGATAGGGTTTCTCTGTGTAGCCCTGGCTGTCCTGGAACTCCTTTTGTAGACTAGGTTGGCCTCAAACTCATTGAGGTCCACCTGCCTATACCTCCCAAATGCTGGAATTAAAGGTGTGTGCCACCAATACCTGGCTTCACTTCCTAATTTCAAGACCAATTTTCTAATAGGTATTCTAATATCTAAATCCCTTTGCATAATTCCTTAGATTTTTTTTTTTTTTTTTGGTTTTTCGAGACAGGGTTTCTCTGTGTAGCTTTGCGCCTTTCCTGGGACTCACTTGGTAGTCCAGGCTGGCCTCGAACTCACAGAGATCCACCTGGCTCTGCCTCCCGAGTGCTGGGATTAAAGAATTCCTTAGATTTTTAAGAATACAGAGTTCAACTGACTTTAAATTTCTTTTTATTATTTCTTAAGATTTTAATTTCTTCAAAAATGTTTGCAAAAACATAAAAACATCCCACACCATAATTAATCAGACTCCAAATCAATACAACTCATGAGTTATGAAATATATAACTATTATTTGTGTTGTATTTTTTAAAATTCAGTCATGGATATTTTGTTTTTATTGATTGGTAAGTGCATAAAATACATTCAATATGAATACTAAAAATTTATTGTGAAGCTTCACTACATCATTTCTGGATGTCAATTATAATGTATATGTTCATTGAAACTGACTTTAACTTGTATATGACAATCTGTGTATTCAGTGCATAGCAAAGGTGTGATCTCACAAATGGATTTCTTATATAGAGTGTTAATGCGTTCACTGTAGAATAGAGGTGTATATTTTTAATGTGTATAATTACGAAGAGCTTGCACAGGTGAGTGTGGATTTTCTATTCTTTACATTAGGTTTGTGAAGTGTATTATTTGATTGGTGTGTGTATGTTTATTGGGTGCATGTATGTGTTTAATGTGTGAGAACATGTAGGAAATGCTGGTACCAATGCACATGCCTGAAAAGCATTAAGGAGACATTGAACATTGTTTTCTATCACTCTCTACCTCATATCCTTGAGAAAGTGTCAGTGACTGAGGCTTGATCTAGGTGTGTTATTCAGAGATTTGATCTGTTGTTCAGTTCATTCCTGGGACCTGTATGATTCAGTAACAGTGGGTAAAAGATGATCTACCATACCTGACTTTGGACATGACTGCTAAGGATCCAAACAAAGCTCCTCATAATTAAACAGTAAGTACTTTTATCCACTGAGCCATCTCCTCAGTCATGAAAGTACAGTATTTTATTATTTATCAGAAACCACTATCAGCCTCCTCCTCATTTTCCTGATGGCATTTATCATTTCCTTATTCCTAAAAGTATATACCATAGGATTGAGCAAAGGTGTCAGGACATCTGTAAATACAAACACATTTTTCTCAAAAGAGAATGGAGATGTAGGTCGTGCATATATTAATATACAAGGAATAAAGAAAAAAGCTACAACAGTAATATGGGATCCACAGGTGGATAGAGCCTTACGTCGCCCTTCAGAGCTGTGACCTCTCAGAGAGAACAAAATGACACCATAAGAAACAAGCAAAAAGGAGAATATAATAATGCAGATGGATCCACTGTTGGCAAATACCAAAATGACAAAAATGTGTGTGTCAGTGCAGGCAAGCTTCAGCAATGGGAACAGGTCACATATGAAATGATCAATGACATTGGGTCCACAGAAGGGCAAATGCAAAGTGAAGGCAATTTGTATGATAGAATGTAAGAATCCTCCAGCCCAGGCTACACCCATCAGAATACCACAGAGCCTCCTGTTCATGATGAAAGAGTAGTGTAAGGGCTTGCAAATGGCCACATAGCGGTCATAGGCCATGGCTGCCAGAATGATGACTTCCACTGCAGCAAAAAAGTGCACAGCAAAGAGCTGTGTCATGCAACACTCAAAAGAGATGGTCTTCTTCTCATAAACCAAATCTACAATCATCTTTGGTGTAACAGCAGAAGAGACACATGCATCGAGAAAGGAGAGGAATGCCAAGAAGAAGTACATAGGGCAGCCTAGCAGTGCAGGGCTGTAGACAATGGTCACCACAATCATCACATTACCCACAAGGGTTGCAAGATAGACCAATAAAAATATTACAAATGATATTTTCTCAATTTGGGGGTTCTGTGAAAGCCCCAGGAGTATAAACTCATTGACAAAGCTTTGGTTATGCATGATTTTCCTGAGGACTTTTAAAGAAAAGTATATGAAATCTGCAATTATAAGAAAAATATTTCTTACAAATTTACAATAAAGCATCAAAAATATGGTGCATATTTAGGTAAAATTATCTTTCTTAATTTTATTACCACTTAGAACAAAGTAGCAGAAAGTTTTTTGATAAGTATCACTAGATATCACATAGATTTAAGATAGAAATAATTGAATAATTTAAATAACTATCATAATTTTAATATTTTGGGATAAAACCATCTGTGTTAGAGAAACCCATATTGAATTTTCAGCTTGTGTCAATCTCTAAATGTTTCTTGTAGTAAAATATTGAAAGTCAGTGGGAAATCATACCTAAATAATAAACAAAAGACTACAATTTATTAATCACGTTTACCATCTGCATTGAACAAGTAATGTATGGCTGAGTCATCTGCAGTGATGAATTGAAGCTCCATCTATGAATAGAAGAGATAAAATGTATTTGAAATCCATGACAACATTTTGCGTTTAGTTTCAAAGCACAAGGTATACTAGAATTCGAATCAAGTAATCTACTGTTCATAATACAGAAAATTTTGTACAGAGTAACTGCTATTAACATGATGCTAATATAGAACTTGTTGAAACTTCATTTGAATTCATCAATTTTCTGTGTGTCAAAATCTTATAAAAATAATGTTGTTGTCTATAATGACTAAATAGAGTCAAAACTGAGCCTGGGCAGGACTTGGCCTCCTAGTTAGATATGTAACAAGTGAAAAACTTTTAACTAAATTTACAGTTCAAGGAAACAAGATGTTTAAACTTGGATGACCTCTCCTGAAAATTAACAAGGTAAAGGGTGAGATTTTTTTTTTTTTTGGTTTTCCGAGACAGGGTTTCTCTTGTGTAGCTTTGCGCCTTTCCTGGAGCTCACTTGGTAGCCCAGGCTGGCCTCGAACTCACAGAGATCCGCCTGCCTCTGCCTCCCGAGTGCTGGGATTAAAGGCGTGCGCCACCACCGCCCGGCTAAAAGGGTGAGATTTTTAATTAAACAATGAGTATTTCCGAGTAGATGTGGTCTTTGTACCTTCTCCCTCTGTCTATAAAGGTACCACATCTTATTCCATTGTCATGTGTGAGTTAGGATTTTTAATAAAAGTAACAAGATAAATGATTGAGAATTATAAGATGATCAACAAATCACCTGTATGAAAATTATATAGCTAGAGAGAAGAAATTAATTGTTGAATATATTTTAGAGTTCTGCGATTGCTTACAAAATATTTATACAATTTTATCTTTCTTGGAAAGATATAATTCTACAAAAATATTGTTTCATATTCATATAAATTAAGTATAAAACATGTTCCTAAACATATTACTTACTCACTTCTAATGACAAGTAGGAGAAACAAATTTGACAATGTTAAAATGTTACTCATCAATTGGAGGTGTCCCTGGTTTGATATCAATGCCACTCCCAAAGGCTTTTAGTTCCATTTCAGACATCTTTCCTGTGGCTGCCATCATGCTATGCTGTGCTCCAGCAGGGATTAAGCCTCTGAAAGGCTGGCTGACTTGTACAGGGAAGCTCAAGCTTGGGCCTGTGCTTATGGTGTTGTGTGCTGTAACTGGGGCTGAAGTGTCTGAGGCAAAGCAATCAGAGGCTGTCCTGCAGATCCAAAACTAGTCAAGGAGAGCTGAGATGCTGGTAAAGGTACTGTAACCTGAAGAAGATGTGTATCAATCAGCTGAGAACTTCCTAGTCCTGATGCCTGCCCCAGTTGATGTTCATACAGTATAGGGATAGGTTGAGTATTTGAAGTCTGCTGAAAGGCAAGACCCGATTGTGCTTTGGCAAGTCCCTGGTGCTGGACAGTTGGGAAGTTGTGGATAGCTGTACCAGAAAGGACCACACAAGGCTGGGACAGACTGCTTTGCATAATGTCTCTACAATTTTGTTCAAGTGACTGCAGAACCTGGAAAAGCTGTTGCTGCTATTGATGTATAACATACTGCTATTATTGGTCTTTTTATATAAATATAAATATAAATATAAATATATATATATATATATATATATATATATAATTTGAATTTTTGGAAGCTAGCTGTGCTGTCAACTTTGGAAAAAGGTATCCTTGTTTACCGTGTTGAGTTGGCATTGTACAGAAATTAACAGCCATATTGGTCTAGAAATGTTGAACTTAATTTTTTTCCATTTGTACAGGGGTAACACACTGTATTAAATATGTAAGGTCTTATCTACATTGGTTTGATTACAAAAACTAATAAAGTATTCTCTAAATAAAAAAAAGTTATTCATGATATTCCCCTTATAATGCTAAAAGTAATCTACTCACTTGTAAACTCAGCTGCATCATGTGGATCATCTAGACAAATATTCCAGTTCTTGAACATAATTTTCCTGGGAGATCCAGGCTTTAAAATGTATTTGTATCTTCTCCTGAATATAACAGAAATGTTTTGCTAAATATACATTTCTATGAGAATATCTGTATGAATATACACACAAAGATATAAATGCATATGTATATATGTTAATGCATATCTGCAAGTAAAATATAATGTATTTATACAGAGAAGAAAATGGTGGTGATTTTAATGACTTGCAATTGTAGTCATAGTAGAAGAAGAAGAAGCATACATCTACTTTGAAACAACCACTTCCATTACCACTTCCATGATATTCCTAGTGCAGTTCTTCACTAGTATCTATAATGTGAACTCTGTTTCCATTAATAAGCTACAACCAAAGAAAACATTAAAAAAATAAATAAATAATCTAAATTTCCCTGAGTCACTGGATTAGGCAGTAATCAGTTAAGATGATCACCTCATAATTTATAAGTTGTCATTCTGTTCTAAATCAAAATGAACAAAGAACCATAGTGAGTAAGGAGATCATGGAGGGTGGTATCTATGTAGGAAATGTCAGAATGAAACTCCTCATTCCTTAAAATGACAATACATGGACATAAAAGAAAAACTGCTCCAGATTCTTGACATTTTTTTCTCTGATTTAGACCTCTAACCTTTCTTGTAGGGCAGGTCTGGTTACATGATGTTTTGAAAATTTAATAAAACTAGGGACACTGAAACCTTTTTGTGAAAACCAAATCAAATTAATGGTGTAAGTGGAGGTGTAAGAGGAGATGTTGAGTGTTAAGGATATTCTCCAATGGAATCTCACTGAGTATATTAACCACACTTAAGGACAGGCCCCATGTCCAACTGTAGATGGCCACCATGAAATGCACTCAATGTTGTTTTATGAATATTTGTCTCATATTGGTGTTTGGGTATTTTTTAACTTACTGCTCTTTTGTTTGTATATTACAGTTTCTGATTTTATGTTTTTATGGGTTTGTATATGTGTTTCTTTTATATTTTTTGTGCTTTTCTTTTTTTGATTCTCGTTTAGTTGATTAAAAAAAAGGATAAGGGGAATTTAGATAATGATGCAGAGCAAGGAAGATTATTTTATATGAGGTTCTTGCTTTTCCAAACCAAAGTTTCTAAGTGTTTTTCTTCATATTTTTCCCACGTGTATAATATTTGGTTCTATAGGTTTATATGAAATATGATGATTTTGATGGTTTCAATGCAAAGGATGGTCTGATATTCTTAATCAGTAAGGAAATGCTAAAGCTCTGTCCTCACTCACAGACACTCCTGTTTTAACAGCTCTCTTATACAACAAAACAGAGCAACAAAACTGAGTGGAAGTTTTCAAGGGAAACAAAGGCCAATATTAACTTTAAAACTAAATAAATGCTAGCTTAAACTTTTATGCTTACTTAAGATGCACATCAGTTCTGATGGAAAGGATGACCCCAGCTTGGACTATTAGAAATATTGGAGAGGGTCCTTGAACTGAACTGGCTTACCCCAGTGACCAGATCTGTAAATACCCTAACTGTCATCACAGAGCTTTTCTCCAATGACTGATGGAAGCAGGTGCAGAGATCCACAGCCAAACACCAGGCAGAGCTCCAGGAATCCAGATAAAGAGAGGGAAGAGGGATTCTATGAGTAAGTGCATCAAGATCATGATGGGAAAACCTGCAGAGACTATCAAACCAAACTAGTGGGAACTCATGAAAGTTAGATCAACAACTGTGGAGACCTGCATGGGACTTGGATAGACCCTCTGCTTGGCAAGACAGTTGTGTAACCTGATCTGCTGGGTGGTAGGATCAGAATTCATTACTGGTGCATGAGCTGGCTCTTTGGAGCCTACTGTCTATGATGGGAACCTTGGACTTACCTCTACTTGATGTGCCTCCCCATGGGAAGCCTTCTCTTCCTGTGGGGAGGACTGGGGGGGCGGTTCAGAGGGAGAGAATGGAGTGGTGGGGGGATGGAAGATGGGGATTTTTCATTAGTGTGTAAAATGAATGGAAATTTTTTCTTAATTAAAAAGAGAGAGAGAGAGAGAGAGAGAGAGATATGACATGGTCATTCTTCAGATAGTAATTTTCATATAGTATTTTTCTAAATTTGTAGTCACTATGGTTTATGATCATAAGTTATGATTTTGTATTATTTAGAAGCTGATATGCCTAAACAGAAGCTGTAGTTTAAATTTATACCTATAAGATAAAAGACCAATAGTTGAAAATTGAGCTAAAACATATAAAATCTCTTATTTGGTTAAGATATATATATATATATATATATTTGTTTATTTAATAATCTTGTAAAATAAACTCATTAAAAAACAATGTCAGTGTCAACTGAAACTCAATAATTAATAACCTGAAATCTGCTTTTCTACTTATTTATGTTCATCTAAAATGAGAATAAACATAATGTTAAGTAGAAATTTTAAAAAAAGTTTTAAACTCAGCTATCAGCTATGGGAGGACCAAGTTGGAATGAGAATGGGATGGATATGAACAAAGTACGTTGTACACATGAAAATCTCAAATAGTGAATAATATATTTAAAATAATTAGCAAAACTGTTTCATGTGTAAATAGTCATATGATTGGACAAACTATCGTATCTCGAGCATTATAATCCACCATTACAAATGGGGATTAACACTTTTTTTTTACAGCCAAAATGGACACAACATCATTCATGCTTACAATGTCTTTGAGCTCTTCAGCCTCCAGTTTCAATCTTAGGGATCATAGGATTGCAATCTTATGCCACCTTACACAACCAAATTCATTGTGTTTACTCATATTTTAAAAACCATAAGAAAATGTAACTGCAACTACTGATATCAACATTACATTTAGCAGTGCTTACAAAGCCACACTGGGATGAAATATTGAATCAGTCAAAAGAGAAATGTTTTTTATTATAATTACATCATAAATTATTCCAATTGCAATGAAATATATTCACTCATTCAATACATTTAAAAAATGTATTGGAAATTATTCCGGAATCCTATTTGTAATTCTGAAATATTATTTCAGTTTTCAAATTGTACTCTGAAAATAGAATGAGAGGAGGGAATTTCGCAAAAAATAATCTATATTGTCACAAAATGCAATGCTGTCAAAAATAATAAAATATAAGGAATTTTGAAAACATTCATGAAGTATATAACATGAAAATAAGAATCTAACGAGCCACTAACTCACACTAGTATAAATAAAACATTAAATCATGAAAGATAAAGCATTTTAACAGTTTGTTAAGATATAAAAGCAGGCTAAATTGATTGCCCATTTTTATAATTTAAAAACAATGTTGTCTAGAAGACAACAGTAATTATTATGTATTTCATTTGCAACAAAAACATCAAATAAATCCCACAAATCAGTTTTTCTTTAAATTTATGACAAAAGGTGTGTGAGCTTTACAAACTATCCAACACATTAACAAAAGTGGAAGTATTGGGTTAGCATAACAGCATCACATAGTTTTATGCTATGATCTTTTTATGAATGACCTTGCCATTAGCTCAATGCATTTTCTTTCTTTTTTTTTTTTTGGGGGGGGGGGTTCGAGACAGGGTTTCTCTGTGTAGCTTTGTGCCTTTCCTGGGACTCACTTGGTAGTCCAGGCTGGCCTCGAACTCATAGAGATCCGCCTGCCTCTGCCTCCCGAGTGCTGGGATTAAAGGCGTGCACCACCACCGCCCGGCTTCAGTGCATTTTCATTTCGAATTCTCTTTAATTTTAGACCTATATTCTTTTTTTTGGTTTTTTTTTTTTGTTTTTTTGTTTTTTTGTTTTTCGAGACAGGGTTTCTCTGTGTAGCTTTGCGCCTTTCCTGGAGCTCACTTGGTAGCCCAGGCTGGCCTTAAACTCACAGAGATCGGCCTGGCTCTGCCTCCCGAGTGCTGGGATTAAAGGCGTGCGCCACCACCGCCCAGTTTAGACCTATATTCTTATGTGTGAACTAGCTCATTTTCTTTGTATTTCTCCTGAAATATTCTATTACCTTCTTTTCTCTAACAACCATGAATTTGAAAATTCTATAACTATTTCTGATCTTGCTCAGGGACCCTCAGAGCAAGAACTATGGGCACTGAGCCGAGTCCTGAGCAGTGTTCTTGAAAAGGGTTCTCTCCAGCTCTACTAGACACAAGACGTACTATATTCTTTCTATTGATTTTGTCAAGAAGCAGCAATGTATCTACAAATAATAAATGTTCTTTGTTAACTGTGAAGTGTACATAACTCTCAAAACTATAAAATATATGAGCAGAATGGTTGTCATTATAAGTAAATACTTCTAAATGTATCTTTAAAGAATTGTCATTTAAAACAGACATTAATAAATTAAAACCCTATTTGAAATTGCTTCAATGTTGAGTTCCATAAATACATCATATTATTCATCAAAGATTATTATGTGCAAAGCAAAGATTTATCTCTTGTGTTTGTAGCTAAGCAAATTCCTCTCTGTGACTGTGAAATACATGCTTCCTAGATTATTAATGACTTCTATCTCTCATCAATGTTGTTCTGCTGTATTCTCTAAATGTCTTGATTTTTACTTACCTTTTGTTTCTGGTATGTAGGGGAAGGGATTTTTCTTGGTTCCCTTCATGTTATTCCTATTGGGTTTCTGAAACTTCTTCGATGTCTTGGTGATTCAGTTCATCTTAAAAGACAGGCCACACCAGAATTATCATCAATATTCAAGTTCAGAGCTTAAACCACTCATGTTTCTGGGCAGTTCTGAGGTAGAGAACTCATGTTTATTGACACTTAGATGGACACAATCTCACTTTCTGACATTTAGTGTCCTTCATTATAGCAAGTGCTAGTATGCATTTGTGTAATGAGAGAGTTTTATACTTGACCTGAATAACAGTCTGTGGTATGACAGCACTTCCATTCACCATGTTCCTAGTTTAAAAAAAATCTATAAAAATCACAGAGCCTACTCTATTCCAAATTGAACACCACATTTTATATGTACTAGTACATAAGTGACCACATATTTAGAGGAATAAAAGAAGTATTGGAGGGAGGTATGGAGGGAAGAAGGGAATTAAGAAAAGGACCACGGAAGAAAGGAATCAAAGAAGGAAGAGATTTTGTCCTTCAGAAAGGGCTATTTGAGCACTGTGGACATT
This sequence comes from Peromyscus maniculatus bairdii, assembly GCF_049852395.1. Classification (NCBI taxonomy): domain Eukaryota; kingdom Metazoa; phylum Chordata; class Mammalia; order Rodentia; family Cricetidae; genus Peromyscus; species Peromyscus maniculatus. Next base: position 65,968,777 of record NC_134855.1, read on the forward strand.
TGAGCAATTATTAATGTGAAGTGTTGTTCTCTTGGCTCCTCATGTATTGTTTTATTTTGTGCTAGAACCATGAACTTTGGTCAGATCTTGATGAATTTAAGGAATCTGGTCATTAGATTTTATCCAACTCTCTCAAAAACAAGTAGTTATGAAGTGAAAGTTCCATTGTTTTATTAAACAGTAACCTGTCAATGGTATTCTAAGGTTTACATCAATATCACAAGTTGGATTCATTTCTGAAATTACAATTGTGAGCCCTGTGAGTTTCACCTTATATCAGTGCTCAAAATATATGAAGATATATGTTTCCTATTCTCTATGATTTAGTGTCCAATCAGTCTTAACTAAAACTATTGCTTCCATCTCTTCCATCCACATCTAAGGGAGAGCAAGAGAACAGCTCTGTGAGAGGGGAACATTACCTCTGCTTCAAAAATGCTGTGTTCATCGTGGTTGATGAGCAAAACCTAAACAAAGGAACCAAAACTCTTCCTTCACTGTATGCAGAACTTAAAGATGTTTCCGTGATACATCATGAATTTGTGAGAGTTATTTTAATCCCCTTAGGTGTTTCAAAAATGCCTGGCCTCATGGGATCTAAGACACACTTTTTGCATAATTATAATGATAACAATATTCACAATGCTTTTATGTTCATACAAACTTATTTTGAGTGTTTTTTAAAAATTACATTTTGGTTTTGTTTGATAATGTTTTTCTAGACAATGTTTTTTCAGATATAGAACACAATTTTATAATGGATGGAATACTGTATCTCTCTGCAATATTTAACCAAAATTCCTTCTATCACAGGAATGTTTTAATATATCTGTCAGGAAAATAATCAAGATTTTGAGAAACAATAACAGAGATTTTCTTTTAAGGAAAAAATCATATGTATATATTTACATAATATGTCATTATATATGAAATACTAATGGAAATATGTTTACTTTATCTAAGATTTTCTTGTTTTATTTTTACTAATTTTTGATAATGACATATGTGTAAACATGGATAATATTGACCACATAACTGTCTCTTCTTCCCATCTTGTAGATCTGCTTCTTTTCAAGTAATCTCCTCCTACATTTATATGTCTTCATTGACCAATGAGTTATTTGTGGCTGCTCATATGATCATGGATATAAAGCTATGACTGAACCTTTAGATAGTTACTAGTGGCTACATACATGTTGACATCTTTATTAGTATCCACTAAATTCAGGAGTGGTGGAATCTCATGAGTCCTTCCCCAATTTATAATGGAATATTTAAGGATAAATTATGTGCTATTGTCATGCAGGCAACCACAACTTGATGTTTGTTAAGGATTAAAATGGCCATATCACAACTAAAGGCCATGTATCATAACACACCTCCCCATCCTCTAGGTCTTATATTCTATATTGTCCTCTACTTTGAGCTATTTCTTGCTCTGTGAAGAGTTGAAATAGCTGTCCAATTTCTGCATGAACATTGAACATTTACTGATTCTCAGCACTTAGCTGAAAATCTCTGCATTTATACTTACTACAAAAAGAAGCTTATCTGTCTAATCCTGAAAATAGTTGAGTGATATAAATACGGATACTTAGAAGGCAGTTTGATGCTTTGTTCATTTAGACAAAAAATAGCTGTAGTTTCTTCATGAAGACCTGTGACCTCACTAGCCATAGGCATTTGACAAATTTTACATTACCAAGTATGTATTACCTCCTGTAGCACATGATTCAAATCCAATCTGGAAATGATTGATGACCCTACACACTAATAGGCATAGTTTACTTGACACCTCCATGTTTGAGCACTTATAGGCCACAGCTAAGGATGACATTGGATTCCTCTTCTCCTCTTAAAGCCCACATTGCACCTTCTGGAACTACTAGTCAGCCGAAAGTTTTTCCCTTGTGAGTTCTCAATTGTGAGCTCCCGTGAAATAAAATATGTCACATACATCAAGCATACAATGACATGGAGCCCACCTTCCCATTTTAAATGGGACACAACAAGGAAAGAGATCACCAGACAAAACAACAACCTAGCAGAATAAACACAAGATCCTGGGTACCCATATCTTGTGGCATCTGGAAAATGTGAAGGATCATCTGAGTCTAAAGATGTTATTATCTCCTACCCTGTCAGTAAGTTCCATTTGGTCTGGTAGGTACAGTACTCTAGTACTCTGTTGCAGTCCTCATGAGTAAAAAAAAAAAATCAATACCATATTGACAATTCTCTCAAAGTTTTCTGCCAGCTTGAAATACACCCTTACACCCCAGTTCTACTACTTGAGATCTCCTATATGCTACCTCAGTGGAAATATATTTTTAAGCAGTTATTTCTTAGAAAGTGATTCCTTCAGCTACATTCTCAATTCATGTTCTCTCCTATCAGATAGGATTCAAATGTTAAAAGGCAGATCATTTGATGGATGGTATTTTGCCCTCAGGACTTGTTTTCTATTATCTTAGTGCAAAGCAGAGTTTTTCTTTGAAAGAGAGAATTTTTTTCCCCTAAACACACCTTGTCAGCCAAATTTAACTTCCTCAAATTCCCCCCAACTCCCTTGACAATCAGGATATTTTAAAATAATCTTTCTGCCCATAGTTTTCTTTTTTAAAATAATTGGGAAATGGACAGATGCAGTAAAAGGTACCTATAGCAACGATGCAATGTTCCCCTGTACTGAAATTTCCTCCACTGAACAAACTATCATCTTAAAGTTCTATTTTGCTGAAGTTCTCAGGACACAGGCACAAGGAAGTCAGAGTCTTGAACAATGTGTCACACAAATGGGCACCAGTAGAGTTTCTGACTGCATATCTTTATGACTATGGAAACCATTCTACTTCTATGCATACTTCTTTCTGCATTCCTGTTGTTTAAGCTTCCACAAGAATGTTCTACTAAGCACTGCCTCCATCATGCTAGTGTTTTTCTATATAAATATACCAAACTTTTCCACGTTGAAGCCACAATTCCACTTGAAATATTCAAACACACACTGTTTATTTTTATCAGAGCAATAGCCCCATTTCTTGCATCAATTTTATCTGTTCCTTGTTTCATTGCTGCAACAGGATTCCTGAAAACAACATTTCTTAATTAGTAAAGGGTTTATTTTAGCACAGACTCATCAACTAAATAAATGAAAAAAAGTGCTTACTGGCCTTCTTCAGCCTGATCTCATCAACAAAATTCCTCACATGAGATTCTGAAAGCTTGCCTCCTAAGTGACCCCCGATCCTATTAAATTGACAGTCAATTTATATTATTCATTATATATAATAATGAAGAATATCTGTCACTCTTCATACACAGTTATTTGCCTTGCCTCATTGCTTTAGCTAAAACATCAAGCACTGTATTGAATCAAAGTGTAAAGAGTGGACTACACAATGTTGTCAAGATTTTGATCTGGATCCTTAACGTTTTCACTCCTTGAAGAAGCTTCATGTGGAGAATCTATAATTCTTTTAACATTTTTTTAGAAATGGTTCACTTTCACACAGACTTTCCTGGAACTTGCAATGATCTTCCCAGCCCAGCCTGTTGGGTTGTCAGATGTAAATCAAAGTATCCATTCCTATTTTGAATAATAATTTAAAATACTAAAAGTGGAGAATCTAGACACTGAAGAAAAATTTCACCTTTCATTTTTTTTAAATTTTATTTTACAATACCATTCAGTTCTACATATCAGCCACAGAATCCCTTGTTCTCCCCCCCCCAGCCTCCCTCCCCTTCCTCCCAGCCCAGCCCCCAATTCCCACCCCCTCCAGCGCAAAGCCTCCCCCAAGGACTGAGATCAACCTGGTAGACTCAGTCCATGCAGGTCCAGTCCCCTCCTCCCAGGCTAAACCAAGCAGCCCTGCATAAGCCCCAGGTTTCAAACAGCCAACCCATGCACTGAGCACAGGACCCAGTCCCACCGCCTGGATGCCTCCCAAACAGATCAAGCAAATCAATTGTCTCACCCATTGAGAGGGCCTGATCCAGTTGGGGGCCTCTCAGCCATTGGTTCATAGTTCATGTGTTTCCATTCGTTTGGCTATTTGTCCCTGTGCTTTATCCAACCTTGGTCTCAGCAATTCTCACTCATATAATATCTGTTAGTTGATATGAATGCATGTTGACTGTGGAAGAACACATCTACACAATATAAAATGCATGTGAGCAACCTGTAGAAGTCACAGATCAATGTGATTTGTTTGTTTCGTTATGTTTTGATGTTTGTTTACTTTTTTGTTTTTATGTACCAACCAAGTTCCCCCTCCTTCCTCTTTACCCTTTCCTCCTCATTTCCCTTCACATCCACTCCTCCTCCACTGTTTCTCTTCAGAAAAAGGTTGATGTCCCATGTATATCTGCCAGCCAGGGTGTTTAAAGTTACAGTCTAGGCTCCCCCTCTTCCAATAAGGCTGGATGAGGCAATCCAGTTTTAAAAAATTTATTCCTGCTCCTCTTGGACCTCGTTACACACATAAAAAATGCAGAATTTAAATTTCCCAGTAAAAGATTACAAATAATAATACCCAGAATCACCAAGACTTCTACTGTTAATGGATTTAAGATACAAGGGCTATTTCCTTATCATTCAAATTTTACATATTTGTTCCAACACAGATGAATCACCTGATATGTTTCATACTCTATTCTATATCAAGTGTCATTTATTAAATAACTTTTAGCAATTGTTACTAACAATATATGTGTCTCAAACTCTCAGTTTCAGCTATTCTGAGCATCTCCTATTTTACACCTTGCCTTTCTTTGTACAGTTCTCTATATCTGTTTCTGCTAGTAATTCAGGGTAGAATACCATGAAAATTAGCAAAGATAATATAATAAATATATTTATATTTAATGCACATACATATATAGGTATATTATTGCTTCTGTGATGGATTCATGCTAATAAAAGTTTATATAATCTTTCATAACTTCAAATTTTGAAATTTTTCAAATAAGATGGTCTAAAATTCAAATCTTTTTTATGGCTTTTGGTCAAGAGGAAAATTTCTTTCCAGTTGTCATGGATGACTTTGAGTGTGAGTACCTAGTGGTTTCACATTTATCAAATATTTCCATATTGTAGCAGCTTTCTTCTAATTTCCATTAAATTTTGTTTAATTGTCTTTATCATAAGTACACTCACAACTCTTATTTTCAAATCTTTAAATTCATTTTCATTATTGAAGACCATGTGCTTTGATTTTCTTTTCATCATATATCATAATAACTATTTATTTTTATATATGTATGTGCAGTATATTCATGAGTTTCTTTGTGTGTGCATGTGAGTATACATGCAGAGGTAAGAGGTCACCAATATGCAGGAGGCATTTGTTTTATTTTCTTACTCATCCTCTACAATGACTAAACATAAAACTATAAAAGATAATAGCAAAAATAACTTCAGTAAATAAAAAAAAATAAAATCTTGGACTTTGGAGATGGTTCATTTGATAAAATTCTCACTGCAAAGTGTGAGAATTTGAGTTCAGATGGGCTGCATCTGAAAAGCCATGGGGAAGGGTGTCCTCCACCTTCATCCCAGCCTTAGATCTGGAGCCAGTCTGCCATTCTGGGAGTCACTGGACACTTTGATCCCAGAATCCCATCACACTACAGTTGTTTCTTATCCTTTCTCATCTTCTTGAGCCTAGGAACACTGCTGCTTCAGTGGGCTCAGAGCCTGAGAACAGCTTTTTTTTTGAGATGTTAAGAAATGTTTCTTTGTTAGTTAATCATCTTAGGAGACCCAATGGAAATCCTGGAAGGATTTAGATCTCTTCTTGTGAGTTTGGTGGGGAAGGGCATATAGATTGTATGTTTAAAGAAAGGTATATATGAATAGGTCTATATATAATATGACACAGAAATAAATCTATGAGAAATCTGTGTAGAAAAAAAGAAATAAAACAACATCATTTTATCCAAGAGACATATGGAAGTGTTACAAGGTAAGAGAGGTTATGGGTGTGGGGATGACTCAAGACCCACAGTAATAGCAAGACTATCCTGAGAGATAAGTACCAAAGGTTCTTAGCAAAGCACTGTTTTAATCTATTTCATATTTTGAGGAAGTATTTTCTAAAACACTTTATTCTTTTAATTAGAAAGCATCTCTTTATGGCCTTCTTTTAGATCTCTATACATATTTTCATACTCATATTATTACTCACAATGTATTTCCAAAAATTATGTTAATACAGCCAGACATTTTGGCTCATGCCTTTAAAGTCACCACTGAAAAGGCACAGGCTGGGCTATGTCTGTGAAGTCTAGACCATGTGAAATATGCAAGTGTCAAGGCCACCCAGAGTTATATAAGTAAGCCTGTCTCAAGACAAAAATTCTTTAAATAACTACATCACCTAAAATAAACAAATCAAATATTAGCAAAGAGTTATACTGTTGCAATACTAAAACTATTTTAATGATTCTGAAAACACCTAAACAAAATCAAATAGAAAATAAAATAGAAATTCAAAAAAACAAAATCTTAGCTAAAATTTAATCTTTAAACTACTATGAATAAGCAGATAAAACGGCTTTCAGTAATTATTTCTCAGCTAAAGATTTATTTTTTTATGTGCATTGGTATGACAGTTTCAGATTCCCTGGAACTAGAGTTACCATGTGAGCTGCCATGTGGGTACTGGGAATTGAACCCAGGTGTTCTGGAAGAGCAGTCAGTGCTCTTAACAGCTGAACTATCTCTGTTCAGCCCATGAATCAAACTCAGAGCTTCAGGATAGCATGACAAGTGCTCATCCTCACTGAACCATCTGCTTGCTCTTGAATATAAGCTCTGTTTTTAATCTGGCTGCCACTCCACACTAGTTTCATTGTTTCATTCCTCACTAGACTTCCAGTAAAGTGTGCCAAGTCACAATCCTTTGTCTCCATGGAGAATTTCCAGCCAGCCTGGAACATCTCTGCAATCATGTAATGTTTTGGCTTTGCTTTTTACATTTCCCTTAATCCACCACATTTCTCATGACTGCCAGCTCCTCTCACTTTTTTCTCTATTCTTGTATGAGTTTAATGTCCTCCTATGTTTACATTTATAATTATACTTGAAGCTTTGCTTTGATATTTTAGCCTCAAATTGTGTTTTCTTATAGAAAATGAGAATTTTAATCTGTATATTTCATATTTATGACACTGTATTATTCATAATAAATACTATATACTGATTTTAAAAGATTTATTTTTTTGAAATATCATTTCCAATGTCTACAACTGGACATTTGCAGTTAAGATTACTGAATAATGTTTCAATTCAATGTATAATTGAAAAGAGTGGTTCTGTTTGGTTCCTATGTAGTAATCAGAGTAATATTTTATCTTATGGCTTAATTTCCTACATTGGAATCAAAGCTTCATAAGGCATTTGAACAATCAGTATCAAATCTTTATTTCTTAAGTGAATTCTTAGGGTCTTAATGATAAGAACATTTATGTGTAGGGCACCAACATGACTGTCCAAATGTGAACTGAACAAGGATAACACCAATGAACAAGCCAAACTGTATACATAAAAGCCCACAAGGCTTCAACCCTACCCAAAGAACCATAGGCAGCTGAGGAAAGCTGGAAGCAGAAGTAGTCTTCCTAGGGAAGAACATGCCAACTGGTTGACTAATGACAAATAGTCAACATTGAAACATGCATACAAGTTGACTGAACAGTTTATATTTAGTAATATATATATATATATATATATATGCAATAAAAATTAGTTTTTTTTTAAGAGACCATACATTTGTAAGAGAATCAGGAGGGATATTGAAGGGTTTGGAGGAAGGAAAAGGGGAGAATAAAGTCTATAATCAAAATATAATCTCAAAATAAAATGAAAAAAAGGAGGTGTACCTGCTATGGGTCAGATGAGAGACATAGAGACTAGATGGGCAAAGCCTGGCATATCCAAACTTTTGTTACACATGTGATTCATATACATTGTTCAGATATTGCTTTTGACCCAAACGTTAATTCTTTAAACATTTTCCAATGATAAATCAATATAATCTCACAAAGCTTCTGTATGCTAGGATACATTGGCTCAAGCACCCAGTATTTAGTATTTTTGGCTATAGAACTCAATTTGCATGAGGTTGTGTTGATTATGAAAGGAGATGTATGTTATACAAACTTAATTTCCTTCAAATTACACTTGACAGTCTGAATATATTGAAACATAACTGTGACATGGAATAAAAATGTGTAACTTTCAATTATCTTTCCTGATAATTATTTGAATGTTAAGTACTTACATTTGTAGTTATAAAGTTGATAATATTAAAATCATGAAATTGATTAAAATACATTGTTCTTTGAAGTAATAATTTTATTTTTCTTTCTTATTATATTTTCATGATTAAAACAAAATTTTAAAACTTGACTATGTTCTTCCCTGCCTCAAGTCCTTCCAGATATTCTATCCTTCCCTACCCACCCAACTTTATGTTCTTTCTCAAAAATACAAAAGCAATACAATAAAACCCCCAAAGCCTAAAAGACAAGATAAAATACCACTCAAACAGGAAAAAAGAAAAAAAAACATAAAAAATGTAAGCAAATGAGAACACACACAAAGAACTGTAGAGTCCATTATATGTTGGTCAACTACTCCTGAACATGAGGCTGCACTGAAGTGGTTGATATACCCAGTGTCTCTCCATTGGAGAAAGTTGATTTTCCCTCTGCCAGCAGGTATAAATGATAATTCATTTGTTAGTCTTTCCCCTGGTGGTTAGGTCTTCATTTATTTATTCATTCATTTTTAAAAACATAACAAAATAAAATGCAATAAGATACAACAAAACTATCACATCAAAAATGGACAGGACAAACCAATTGAAGAAGAAGAGCCCAAGAGAAGAATCAGAGACCCATTCTTTCTCACACTATGGAATCCCAAACAAACACTTACCGTGAAATCATAATATATGCACAAAGGACCTGGTGCAGACCCCTGCATGACCAGTGCATGCTGCTTCAGTCTCTTTGAGTTCATACAAGCTTTGATAATGTTGATTTAGAGGGCCTTGTTTCCTTAGTGTCTTCCATCCCCTCTGGATTTTAGACTCTTTCAGCCTCCACTCCTGCAAGATTCCTTGAGCATGAGGAGTTTTGAAGGAAACATCCCATTTAAAGCTGTGTGTTCCAAGGACTTTTCCCCTCTGCATGTCTGGCAGTAGCTCTCTGCTTTTATTCCTATTTGTTGAAAGAGGAAGCTTCTCTGATGAAGGCTGAATAAGGCACTGATGTATGAGTACAGCAGAATATCATTCGGAGACATTTAATTACAATTTTTTTAATTTATTTTTTTTTTAGAACAATGGTATTGGGTTTTACCCTAGATCCCTAAGCTAAAATCTGTTGACTCTGGATTATTTTTCCTTCTATTGGGGTAGGAGGCACATGATCACTATATTAGCATCTTACATCTGGTATTGATGGGAAAATAATGCCCATCTTCATCTTTCCTTGTTTTTTTTTTATTTTATTTTATTTTTTATTTATTTTACAACACCATTCAGTTCAACATAATAGCCACAGATTACCCTGTTCTCCCCCTCTCGCCCCCTCTCCCTCCCCCCAACCCACCCCCCATTCCCACCTCCTCCAGATCAAGGTCTCCCCCGAGGACCGGGGTCAAACTGGTAGACTCAGTCCAGGCAGGTCCAGTCCCCCCCTCCCAGACCGAGCCAAGCATCCCTGCATAAGTCCCAGGATTCAAACAGCCAACTCATGCAAGGAGCCCAGGACCTGGCACCAACCCACAGCTGCCTCCCAAATAGATCAAGCTAAATGACTGTCTCACCCATCAGGGGGCCTGATCCAGTTGGGGGCCCCTCAGCCTTTGGTTCATAGATCCTGTGCTTCCATTCATTTGGTTATTTGTCCCTGTGCTTTATCCAACCTTGGCTTCAACAATTCTCGCTCATATAAACCCTCTTCTTTCTCACTAATTAGACTCCCAGTGCTCCAACAGGGGCCCAGCCGTGGATGTCTGCATCCAGATTCCTCAGTCCTTGGATGGGGTTTATGGCACAACTATCAGGGTGTCTGGCCAGCCCATCACCAGAGTAGGTCAGTTCCTGCCATCTCTCGACCATTGCCAGCAGTCTTTTGCGGGGGTATCTTTGTGGATCTCCGTGGGCCTCCCTAGCTCTCTGCTTCCTCCCCTTCTCATGTGGTCTTCATTTACCATGGTCTCCTATTCCTTGTTCTCCCTCTCTTTTCTTGATCCAGCTAGGATCTCCCACTCTCTTTCCCTCGACCGTCGCGCTTCATTGTTCCCACTCATGACCAGGCTGTTCATGTAGATCTCATTCATTTCTTCGTGTCTTTTTTGGGGTCCCGTTTTCCAGGTAGCCTCACTGGTGATGTGAATAGCAGTCCAGTCATGCTTGTTCCACATCTAGCATCTTCCTATGAGTGAGTACATACCATATTTGTCTTTCTGAGTCTGGGTTACCTCACTCAGGATGATTTTTTCTAGATCCATCCATTTGCCTGCAAACCGTATGATGTCATTGTTTTTCTCTGCTGAGTAACACTAACCAAGCAAGTGAAGGACCTATATGACAAGAACTTTAAGTCCCTGAAAAAAGAAATTGAAGAAGATGCCAGAAAATGGAAAGAACTCCCATGCTCATGGATAGGCAGGGTTAACATAGTAAAAATGGCAATCTTACCAAAAGCAATTTACAGATTCAATGCAATCCCCATCAAAATACCAACACAATTCTTCACAGACCTGGAAAGAATAATACTCAACTTCATATGGAAAAACAAAAAACCCAGGATAGCTAAAAGAAACCTGTACAATAAAACAACTTCTGGAGGCATCACAATCCCAAACTTCAAGCTCTACTATAGAGCTACAGTAATAAAAACAGCTTGGTATTGGCATAAAAACCGACATGTGGACCAATGGAATCGAATTGAAGACCCTGACATTAACCCACACACCTATGGACATATAATTTTTGACAAAGAAGCCAAAAGTGTACAATGGAAAAAAGAAAGCATCTTCAACAAATGGTGCTGGCATAACTGGATATCAACATGTAGAAGGCTGCAAATAGATCCATATCTGTCACCGTGCACAAAACTTAAGTCCAAGTGGATCAAAGACCTCAACATAAATCCAGCTACTCTGAACCTGCTAGAAGAGAAAGTAGGAAGTAGTCTTGAACGCATTGGCATAGGAGATCACTTCCTTTCCTTGTTTTTGAACAGGAGATCCTTATGGATATTTTTCCATAGAATCAGGTAACAGAGCTATGTAAACGTACATTTCTCTCCCTCCCACCTGTTCCCATCAGCTGCTTTCAAATAACCACACAGAGGCTTATATTAATAATAAATGCTTGGCTGGTAGCTCAGACTTATTGCTAATTAGCTCTTTTTTATTTTATTTTTCTTTATTAAGAAATTTTCTACTCACTCCTCATGCTATCCACAGACCCTCCTCTTCCCTCCTCCCACCCCTCAGCCTTCTTTCCCAAGCCACCATGAATCCCCACGTCCCCCAAATCGAGGTCTCCCATAGGGAGTCAGCAGAGCTCTTACACTTAAATTAACCCATAATTCTTACCTATGTTTAGCCACCCATGTAGTTTAGTATCTTTTCTCAGTACAGCAATGTAGTGGGTAGCCATTCCAGTGTTGATCTGCAAGTTCCAACCCCCATAGAGGCTTCAGTAACTGTTACACCTACAAGGCGGGCCGAGAGAGGGCCCTGAAGAACTGAGATCTGGATTCGCGGGCTCTCTTGGTTCCTGGACCCTGGATGCTGGCAGTAGATCAAGCAGAGTTCTCCAGAGAACACTGCTGGACTGTACCATGCCTTTCCCAGACTCTGTAAACTATCCATTCACTTGTAAGTTACCCTGCAAAATAAACCTCCCTTTTAACTATGTGGAGTAGCCTTAATACTTTCACCAATACCTGGCACCCAATGTGGAGCAAATTCCAAAGGCCTGGGTGGCTCCCACCCTCAGCCTCCTCCCCAGCTGGCAGGCACTTAAAGCTGCAGGATACCACCTGCAGAGCTCCTTAAAACCAGGAAAAACCTACAGGGTTCCATTCCTGAAAAAGAGTTAATCCTGTCTCAATTCTGCAGCAAGTTTATCCCCCTTCCTCCTTGAACACTGGCTCCCCACCCTAGCCAGAGGCTTCCACAGTTTCACCTAGTTAAAATAGACTTGACACTGTCCCTGGCAGGGGTTTGGAGCTGTGCCTGCTGGCAGACCTATTGTCTGTAGAGGCAGAGAGGAACTTAGAGCAGCCTGGAGCTCTCTATTCCCTAAAGATCCAGGGAGTCACAGGAAAAACTGCCTACTGCCTGTGCTCACTCTGCCTCCAGTGAAGGCATTCTTTAACAGGACCTGCTTTGGAGCTATACCAATGCCTCCTGCTGGCTGAAAAGTGCTACTACACCTCCACATACCACGGAAAGGTAAGACAGGCAAAGCAGCGTCTTATTATACTTATTAAAAATATTTGATAATTTTACACCTTAAAATTGACTAACAAATTCTGAGTAATTCTTGTAATATGGCTTACAACATTACCTCACAAAAATTTAAAAACCTTTTTGCCTGTATGATAAATGACATTTTCTTGGAAATATATGACCTTTAAGGCATATCTGGCTTGTACCTTTTTGGCATTCATCATAATAATTCACACAGTGTTAAAACACTGGTTTAATAATAAGAACAAAAATGAGTCATTATTGGGAATGATACAGGCTTTAAAAGATAACAATGAAGGCTTACAAAAAAGATTCTCTCTCTGGAATCTGCTAACCAGGCTTTACAGGCTTTCAAAGATAGCAATGAAGGCTTACAGAACAAGATTCTTTCTCTGGAATCTGCTAACCAAGATTTACAAAACAGGCTTGTGCCCAAAATTGATTTTATTGATAATAAGTATAGTTATTTAATGGATAGAACACTAACTCTCCAGAGTAAAGTTGTGGCTACTCAGACACTATATAAGGAAAAAAATTATCATTAATTGATAAGATAAGGTCCATGGAATCATTGTTTTGGAAAAACATAAAAACTTCCATGATTCTATGAGAAATCTGAAATCCCTTACAAGAGAAGAGGTTTACTCTCTAAAACAGACCCTAGGTGCTCATTTACAAGCCCTGGAGGAAACTGAATAAACATGACAAGAAACCTAATAAAGAGAAGGACAAGACAATACAGGTTGTAACATCTCCAAATGGCTCTCATACAATGGCTTATCCAGTTATCACCCATGAAAAGCCAACAGATAACACATACCCCGAGCCATATATGACATATACATTACAACCAATTTCAACAAGAAACTTTAAAAATATAAAGAAAACAGTAGTTAAATATGGGATACATTCCACATACGTAAGACAGATGTTAAATTCATGGTCTACCTCACATAAAATCATTCCAGGTGACTGGCATCAGTTAATTTCAGCTGTTCTAGAATATAGCCAGCAGTTACAGTAAAAACCATGGTAATCATCATCATATTACACTTGGTATAAGATATTATGATAGATTATTGTATATACTAGTTAATGTAGCATGAATCTTAAAGGTTCTTACTAATAAAATCAAACCTGAGGCCAGTTATTGGGGTGAACACTGGAAGATCAGAGAGACAGAACAAGCCACAGCTATCTCGCCTTGCCAATTCCTCAGCTGGTCCTGTTTCCTCAGGTTGGAAGCCTCTGAGTCCGCATCTCAGCTGAACTGTGTTGCTCCAACGCCTGAAAGCTTAACCAGCCAAATGCTTAACCAGCCATATGCTTAACCAGCCACATGCTTAACCAGCCAAATGCTTCTAGTTTCTGGTCCTCACGCCTTATATACCTTTCTGCTTTCTACCATCACTCCCTAGGATTAAAGGCTTGCTTCCTGGGATTAAAGGCGTGAGTCACCATGCCTGGCTGTTTCCAATGTGGTCTTGAACTCACAGAGATCCCAGATGGATTTCTGCCTCTGGAATGCTAGGATTAAAGGAATGTGCTATCACTGCCTAACTAGTAGCTTTTCTGTTCTCTGACCCCAGATAAGTTTATTAAGGTACACAATATTTTGGGGAACACAATACCACCAGAAGTTAACAAATTTAATAAAATAGCAGCCTTAGATAATTTGCACTGTTATGGATTCTTATATGTTGATACAAATGTGAACTATTTGTATATTCCTGTTTAAGATAATTTGTATATTGATACAAATACAGAACTATATTTGTTATAATATACATATATTTCTACTCTTATTTGAAATATTTGTATATTGATACAAATATAAATTTATATCTGTCATACTGTATGTATGTACTACTTCTGTTTAGGATATTCTGTATATTGATATATATTTAAGATGATTGTCATATTGCATATCACACTATACATTCCTACCTCTGTTATAAATATCTTGTGTATTGTCATCATCCTTTACCATACATTTGCTTATAGACTGTTTACCTTGTTTACATGAAGCCTTAGTCTTTAGGTTATTTCAGTAGATAAGACTATAGATTTATAGTCACTTATGCTTGTCATGTCTATAGTTATGTTAGTTAGGTTACAGATTTACAGATACATAGGTCACATGGACAGGTAATCTTCAAACACTTCATAGACCTAGAGAATATGGCATTTAAATAACTTAGAATTCTGTTGCCATGAGACAAATTGCTCCTGGCAGCATCAATTTGATCCCGAGAGAACATTGGGCTTCTTGGCACAAAATGGCCAATTGGGCAAAGAACTGCCCTTGCCTCAACTATTGACAATATGAGTGCTGCCCTTCTGGACAAGTGAGACACAGGGAAAAGTGACTTCTGAACTTGCCAAGACAGGGTAAGATGGTCTTTCAGAATTCCTGCTTCTAAAAATGGTCTGTCAGATACTCTAGGTCTGTAGCCAATTTAAATGCACCCACAATGCTGAGAAACATTAAGTAACTGTCCAGGCTGCCAGCTGTCTCTGTCTACTCTTGTAAGATTCCCAAAAGTTGGTTGCATCTATCTACATTTCTCAGGTACCATTATATTCCGTCTCAGGTCTTTGACGGGATTAAAGACTAGCAGTTATAGTTACAACTTTATATATATATATATATATATATATATATATATATATATATATATACACAACATTTGATAACTATATATATATCTTAGAACATATTAAGTATTAGATTAGATTAAGGTTCTTTAGAATAGGACACCTTTTACCTACACTCTAGACTTCTCTGGATTTCAGTATGTGTTTCTTGCTTGATATTGTTCGCATTGATTGTAGTTCCATCTTATCTAGGTCATTATCCCTCATTATCCTGTACAATATTTGATAACTATTCCTTTGTATATAGTCTTGTATTAGGTTAGAACCTTCTTATTTAGACAAAAGGGGAAGATGTAGTGGGTAGCCATTCCAGCCTTGATCTGCAAGTTCCAACCCCCACTGAGGCTTCAGTAACTGTCACACCTACAAGGCAGAGCCAAGAGAGGGCCCTGAAGAACTGAGATCCAGATTCACAGGCTCCCTTGGTTCCTGGACCTTGGACACTGGAGGTAGACTAAGCAGAGTACTCCAGAGAACACCGCAGGACTGCACCACGCCTTTCCCAAACTCTGTAGACTAGCCATTCACTTGTAGGTCACCCTACAAAATAAAACTCCCTTTTAACTTTGTGGAGTGGCCTTAATAATTTCACCAATACAGCATTTTCATCTTGCTTGCTCTGCATCTGGTTGGTAATTCCTGACTCTGCCTTTCTCCTTTCCATCATTCTTTTTTAGGTTGCCCCACTTATCCTTCTTGCCTGGATACTGGCCAATCAGCATTTTATTAAACCAACTCAAGTGACAAATCTTTACAGTGTAAAAGAGGATTATTCCATAGCAAGATCCCAGTGAAGTAGATGATGCAGGGGTACCTAGAGATAAGGTTCAATTTGGGCTCCTCTCTCTACATTTTAAGGTTCTGAGGTCTCACAATGTTCTATAGAAACCAATTTTCCCTTGGAAAGATTTCAATTTTTCATCACCTAATTTCAATTATTTTTTATTATATTTTATTTTTTGTCACCTTTTAAAATGAAAAGTAGTATAAATGCCAACAATTCCAATAGTTTCAATAATTATAGTTCCTTTCAATATTTCACTGGATTCAGGAGAGTATAAAATTGAACTGGTTTTAATTATCAAAAATAATATTGCATAGTCAATTCAGAGTGAACATTTCAGCTCAGAAAAACAATTTTTATCACCCATTATTGTTTTATACTTTATAAATGATATCATGTCTTCATAATGAGCTAATAAATGGCATATCCACCCAAATCAATATTGACATCTTTTTTTTCCTTGCTTTCAGTTTTCTAAGTGTACATTTTTACTTATGTTGATGTATGTGTGTGTTGTGTGGTGTGATGCACATATATGTGTATACATGAGGACTGGATACTATTTGTCTCTATGCATGTAAACATAGAGTCAAAAGAGGGTACTGACTATGACTATCTATGACAGTAAACATCATTGCCTGTGCCAAGGTATCCACTATATCTTGAACCAACTGTTGTTAGAACTGATTAACAGTCTGGCGAGCCCATCTAATCCATTTGTTTCAATTTTGTGAGCATGTACTGACATGGCTGTTCTGATGGGTTCTGAAAATTCCCACTCATATCCTAGCAATGGATTAACAAGTACTCATACCCATTGATCAATCTCCTCAGCAAAGTATATGTAATATTTTTATAATTGTAAAAAACAACTATCAATCTCCTCCACATTTCCCTGATTGCATTCTTCATCCTTATTTTTGAAAATGCATTTCACAAGACTGAGCAACAAAACCACAACCATAATATGACATCCACAGTTAGAGAGAACTTTATGCTGCCCTTCATAGATGTGGGCTCTCAGAGAGAATAAGGCAACACCATAGGAGACTAGCAATAAGGAGAAGATAATGATGTAGGCAGATCCACTATTTGCAAATATAGCAATGACAAAAAGTGTGTCTGTCAATGCAGGCAAGATTCAGTAGTGGGAATAAGTCATGAATATAATAATTAATAATATTGGGTTCCCAGAGGGGTAGCTTCTAAGTAAAGATAATTTGTGTAATAGAAAGCAAGAATCCCCTGCCCAGGCTACCCTCACCAAAATACCACAGAGTCTTCAGGTCATGACGGAAGAGCGGTGGGAAGGGGATTGTAAATGGCTACATAGCACTCATAGGCCATATCTGCCAGGAAATTTACCTCCACATCAGTGAAGAAGTGGACAGCAAACAGTTGTGTCATGCCACATTCAAAGGAGATGCTCTTCCTCTCATAGAAGAAGTCTACAACCATCTTTGGTGTGACAGTAGTAGAAGTGCACACATCCAGTGTGGACAGGAATATCGAAAGAAGTATGTGGGGGACACCAGCAGTGCAGGGCTCTAAATAATGGTTGCCACAATTATCATGTTGCCACCAATTGTTGTTAGGTAGACCAAGTAAAACACAAGAAACAGTATTTTTTCAATCTTTGGGTTGTGAGAAAGCCTTAGGAATTCAAACTCATTGATAGACCTCTGGTTTTGTGACATTCTGAAGAGGAAGATAGAGACAAAGTATGTTCATGTAAATCTGTATAATCTGTATCGTGATATAAATATATCATAAAAATTATATTTCTTTTTTTTAAGAATTATTTATTTATTTGATGTATGAGTATTCTATCTGCATATACAACTTTGTGCCAGAAGAGGGCAACAGATACCACTGTAGGTGGTTGTGAACCACCATGTGGTTGCTGGGAATTGAACTCAGGACCTCTGGAAGAGAAACCAGTGCTCTTAACCTCTGGGCCATCTCTCTGGACTCCATATTTCAATCAGCAAATTTTTGCAAAACTATCTTCAATTTCATAGAATCAATAGAGTATGTAGGTTTTTTCCTAGTGAGAATGTTATTGTACTGTTCTATTAGACTTCTCTCTATAAACATTAAAACATCTTTTTATATTGTTTATGTGGATGAAGCATATTCATAAATCAAAGTAACCGCAGATTCAGAGGGTAATGGACAAGTCACTTACATATGAAAATTTACAAAAACACATAGCTGAAAATAATTAACTTGTTAAATATAATTTAGACTCTTGAGGATTAATTTTTTTCTTTAGGGTAAGCAAATGCTATTATTTATTTATTTATTTATTTATTTATTTATTTATTTATTTATTTATTTATTTATTTTACAATATAACTTAATTTTACATATCAGCCATGGATTCCCTTTTTCTCCCTCCTCCCGCAACCCTCCCCTTCCCTCCATTCAACCCCCATTCCCATCTCCTCCATGGCAAAGACTCCTCCAAGGATTGAGATCAACCTGGTAGACTCAGTCCAGGCAGGTCCAGTACCCTCCTCCCAGGCTGAGCCAAGCATCCCTGCATAAGCCCCAGGTTTCAAACAGCCAACTCATGCAATGAGCACAGGACCCAGTCCAACTGCCTGGATGCCTCCCAAACAGATCAAGCCAATCAACTGTCTTACCCATTCAGAGGGCCTGATCCAGTTGGGGACCCCTCAGCCATTGGTTCATAGTTCATGTGTTTCCATTCATTTGGCTATTTGTCCATGTGCTTCATCCAAACTTGGTCTCAAAAATTCTTGCTCATATAAACCTGTTTTCCAGATAGCCTCCCTGGTGTTGTGAGTAGCACTCCAGTCATCCTTGTTCCACATCTAGTATCCTCCTATGAGTGAGTACATACCTTATTTGTATTTCTGAGTCTAGGTTACCTGACTCAAGAAGATTTTTTTCTACATCCATCCCTTTGCCTCATGATGTCATTGTTTTTCTCTGCTGAGTAGTATTCCATTGTGTATATGTACCACATTTTATTTATCCATTTTTCAGTTGAAGGGCATCTAGGTTGTTTGCAGGTTCTGGCTTTTACAAACAATGCTGATATGAATGTAGATGAGCATGTGTTCTTGTGGTATGATTGAGCATTCCTTGGGTATATGCCCAAGAGTGGTACAGCTGGATCTTGGGGGAGATTGATTCCCAATTTTCTAAGAAAGTGCCATATTGATTTCCAAAGTGGTTGTACAAACTTGCATTCCTGCCAGCAGTGGAGGAGAATTCCTCTAGTTCCACATCCTCTCCAGCATAAGGTGTCTTCAGTGTTTTTGATCTTAGCCATTCTGACAGGTGTAAGGTGGTATCTCAGAGTTGATTTGATTTGCATTTCCCTGATAATTAGGGATGTTGAGCAATTCCTTAAATGTCTTTCAGCCATTTGAGTTTCCTCTGTTGGGAATTCTCTATTTAGTTCTATAGCCCATTTCTTAATCGGACTGTTGGGCATTTTGATGTCTAATTTCTTGAGTTCCTTATATATTCTTGATATCAGTCCTCTGTCAGATGTGGGGTTGGTGAAGACCATTTCCCATTCTTTAGGCTGTCACTTTGCCTTGTTGACCATATCCTTTGCTCTACAAAAGCTTCTCAGTTTCAAGAGGTCCCATTGATTGATTGTTTCGCTCAGTGTCTGTGCTACTGGTGTTATATTTAGGAAGTGATCTCCTATGCCAATACGTTCAAGACTCCTTCCTACTTTCTCTTCTAGAAGGTTCAGAGTAGCTGGATTTATGTTGAGGTCTTTGATCCACTTGGACTTAAGTTTTGTGCACGGTGAAAAATATGGATCTATTTGCAGCCTTCTATACCTTGATATCCAGTTTTGCCAGCACCATTTGTTGAAGATGCTTTCTTTTTTCCATTGTACACTTTTGGCTTCTTTGTCAAAAATTATATGTTCATATGTGTGCAGATTATTTCAGGGTCTTCAATTCGATATTGGTCCACATGTCAGTTTTTATGTCAATATCAAGCTGTTTTTATTATTGTAGATCTATAGTAGAGCTTGAAGTCAGGGATCATGATGCCTCCGGAGGTTGTTTTATTGTACAGGATTCTTTTGGCTATCCTGAGCTTTTTATCCCATATGAAGTTGAGTATTATTCTTTCCAGGTCTGTGAAGAATTGTGTTGGTATTTTTATGGGGATTGTATTGAATCTGTAGATTGCTTTTGGTAAAATTACCATTTTTACTCTGTTAATCCTGCCTATCCATGAGCATGAGAGATCTTTCCATTTTCTGACATCTTCTTAATTTCTTTGTTCAGAGACTTAAAGTTCTAGTCATAAAGGTCCTTCACTTGCTTGGTTAGTTTTACCCCAAGACATTTTTTTTTTCATTTTTTTTTATTATTATTATTATTATTATTATTATTTTACAACACCATTCAGTTCAACATAATAGCCACAGAATCCCCTGTTCTCCCCCTCTCGCCCACCCCTCCCCCCAGCCCACCCCCCATTCCCACCTCCTCCAGATCAAGGTCTCCCCCGAGGACCGGGGTTGACCTGGTAGACTCAGTCCAGGCAGGTCCATTCCCCCCTCCCAGACCGAGCCAAGTGTCCCTGCATAAGTCCCAGGATTCAAACAGCCAACTCATGCAACGAGTCCAGGACCTGGCACCAATGCACAGCTGCCTCCCAAACAGATCAAGCCAACTGACTGTCTCACCCGTTCAGGTGGCCTGATCCAGTTGGGGGCCCCTCAGCCTTTGGTTCATAGATCCTGTGCTTCCATTCATTTGGTTATTTGTCCCGGTGCTTTATCCAACCTTGGCTTCAACAATTCTCGCTCATGTAAATCCTCTTCTTACTCACTAATTAGACTCCCAGTGCTCCACCAGGGGCCCAGCCGTGGATGTCTGCCTTCAGATTCCTCAGTCCTTGGATGGGGTTTATGGCACCACTATTTGGGTGTCTGGCCATCCCATCACCAGAGTAGGTCAGTTCCTGCCGTCTCGCGACCATTGCCAGCAGTCTTTTGAGGGGGTATCTTTGTGGATCTCCGTGGGCCTCCCTAGCTCTCTGCTTCCTCCCCTTCTCACCTTCTCATGTGGTCTTCATTTACCATGGTCTCCTATTCCTTGTTCTCCCTCTCTTTTCTTGATCCAGCTAGGATCTCCCACTCTTTCCCTCGACTGTCGCCCTTCATTGTTCCCAAGACATTTTATATCATTTGTGGATATTGTAAATGGTGATGTATGTCTGATTTCCTTCTCAGCCTGTTTGTCAATTGTATATAGGAGAGCTACTGATTTTTTGAGTTGATCTTGTATCCTGCTATGTTACTGAAGGTGTTTATAACCTGTATACTTTCCTTGGTGGAATCTTTGTGGTCACTCAAGTATACTATCATGTCATCTGCAAATAGGGAAAGCTTGACTTCTTCCTTTCCAATTTGTATCTCCTTAATCTCCGTATGTTGTCTTTTTACTCTGGCTAGAACATCAAGTCCTATATTGAATAAGTATGGGGAGAGCAGATAGCCATAGCTCATTCCTGATTTTAGTGGAATTGCTTTGAGTTTCTCTCCATTTAATTTGATGTTGGCTGTTGGCTTGCTGTAAATTGCCTTTATTATGTTTAGGTATGTTCCCTGTATTCCTGATTGCTCCAAGACCTTTATCATGAGGGGTGTTGGATTTTGTCAAATGCCTTTTCAGCATCTAGTGAGATGATCATGTGGTTTTTTTCTTTGAGTTTGTTTATATGCTGTATTACATTGACGGACTTTCATATGCTGAAATACCCTTGTATCCCTGGGATGAAGCCTACTTGATTATGGTTCTTGGAGTCTGTTTGACAGTATTTTAGTATCAATGTTCATGAGGGTGAATTGTCTGTAGTTCTCTTTCTTTGTTGTATCCTTGTTTGGTTTAGGAATCAGGGTAATTGTAGCCTCATAGAAGGAATTTGGTAATGTTCTTTTTATTTCTATTGTGTGGAACAATTTAGAGAGTATTGGTATTAACTCTTCTTTGAAGATCTTGTAGAATTCT
This sequence comes from Peromyscus maniculatus bairdii, assembly GCF_049852395.1. Classification (NCBI taxonomy): domain Eukaryota; kingdom Metazoa; phylum Chordata; class Mammalia; order Rodentia; family Cricetidae; genus Peromyscus; species Peromyscus maniculatus. Next base: position 65,990,744 of record NC_134855.1, read on the forward strand.
GTGCTGAAACCATCTGGTCCTGGGCTTTTTTTAGTTGGGAGACTTTTAATGATTATTTCTATTCCCTTAGGGGTTATTGGACTATTTTTATTAAAATTGTTTATCTGGTCTTGATTTAACTTTGGTATGTGGTAGCTATCCAGAAAATTATCCATTTCTTTTAGATTTTCCAGTTTTGTGGAGTAGAATTTTTTGAAGTATGATCTGGATTCTCTGGATTTCCTCAACGTCTGTTATGATGTCCCCCTTTTCATTTCTGATTTTGTTGATTTGGATTCTCTCTCTATCTTTTGGTTAATTTTGATAAGGGCTTGTCTATCTTGTTGATTTTCTCAAAGAACCAATTCTTTGTTTCATTAATTTTTTGTATTGTTCTCTTAGTTTTTATTTTATTAATTTCACCTCTCACTTTGATAATTTCCTGGCGTCTATTCTTCCTGGGAGACTTTGCTTCTTCTTGTTCTAGAGCTTTCATGTGTGCTGTTAAGTCACTAGTGTGAGATTTCTCCATCTTTTTTATGTGAGCATTTAGTGCTATGAATTTCCCTCTTAACACTGCTTTCATGGTGTCCTATAGGTTTGGGTATGTGGTGTCTTCATTTTCTTTGATCTCTAGGAAGTCTTTAATTTCTTTCTTTATTTCTTCCTTAACCCATTGGTGATTCACTTGAGCATTATCCAGTTTCCATGAGATTGTAAGTTTTCTGTAGTTTTTTTTTTTTTCTTGTTGAAATCTAACTTAAAAACCATGGTGGTCTGAGAGAACACAGGAGGTTATTCCAATTGTTTTATATCTGTTGAGATTTGCTTTGTGGCCAAGTATGTGGTTGATTTTAGAGACGGTTCCATGGGGTGCTGAGAAGTTATGTCCTTTTTTGTTAGGATGGAATGTTCTGTAGATAACGATTAAGTGATTTGAGTCATGACATGAGTAAAGTCCTTTATTTCTCTGTTGTTTCGATTTGGGAGGTCTGTCCAGTGGTGAAATTGGGGTGTTGAAGTCTCCCACTATTAATGTGTGGGGTTTTATATGTGGTTTAAGCTTTAGTAATGTTTCTTTTACATATGTGGGTGCCCTTGTGTTTGGGGCATAAATGTTCAGAATTGAAACTTCATCTTGGTGGATCTTTCCTGTGATGAGTATGTAATGCCCTTCTTGATCTCTTTTGATTGATTTTAGTTTGAAGTCTATTTTGCTGGATATCAGGATGGCTACACCCGCTTGTTTCTTAGGACCATTTGATTGGAAAATCTTTTCCCAGCCTTTTATTCTTAGGTATTGTCTGTCTTTAATTTGAGGTGTGTTTCTTGTATGCAGCAGAAAGATGGGTCCTGCTTTTGTATCCGTTCTGTAAGCCTATGTCTTTTTATAGGTGAATTAAGTCCATTGATATTAAGGGATATTAATGACCAGTGATTGCTCATTACTGTTTTATTTTGGTGGTAGTGTGTGTGTACTTTTCTTCTTTGGGATTTACTGCTGTGGAATTATCTATTGCCTATATTTTCAAGGGTGTATCTGACTTCCTTTGGTTGGAATTTTCCTTCTAGTGCTTTCTGTATGGCTGGGTTTGTGGATAAGTATTGTTTAAATCTGGCTTTGTCTGGGAATGTCTTGTTCATTCCATCTATGAGGACTGAAAGTTTTACTGGGATATTAGTCTAGACTGGCATCCATGGTCTCTTAGGGTCTGCATTACATCTGTCCAGGTCCTTCTGGCTTTCAAAGTCTCCATTGAGAAATCAGGTGTTATTCTGATGGGTTTGCCTTTATAAGTCACTTGGCCTTTTTCCTTTGCTGCTCTTAATGTTTTTTTCTTTATTCTGTACGTTTAGTTGTTTAATTATTATGTGTCAAAGAGAATTTTGGGGGGGTCTAGTCTGGTGTTCTATAGGCTTCTTATATCTTCATAGGCATTTCCTTCTTTAAGTTGGGAAAGTTTTTTTCTATGATCATGTTAGATATATTTTCTGTGCCTTTGAGTTGGTATTCTTCTCCTTCCTCTATCCCTATTATTAGTAGGTTTGGTCTTTTCATGGTGTCCCAAATTTCTTGGACATTTTGGTTCATGACTTTGTTAGCTTTGTGTTTTCTTTGACTGATGAATCTATTTCTTCTACCATATCTTCAATGCCAGAGATCCTCTCTTCCTTCTCTTGCATTCTGTTGGCTATACTTGCATCTGATGTTCCCAATCTTTTACTCAGATTTTCTATTTTCAGCATTCCCTCTGTTTGTGTCTTCTTCATTTTATCTATTTCCCTTTTCCAGTCTTGGACTGTTTCCTTCATCTGTTTCATTGCTTTTTCATGATTTTCTTTCAGGGCTTTATTGTTTTCTTCCAGGGCTTTATTGTTTTCTTTCACTTTATTTGTCCTTTTCTCTAGTTTTTTATAGCATTCTTCCCATTTTTTTTGTCTTTTCCTCTATATAAGCGTCTACCTTCTTCATGATCTTCTTCTTCTTCTTCTTCTTCTTCTTCTTCTTCTTCTTCTTCTTCTTCTTCTTCTTCTTCTTCCAATTTTTGATGTTCAGTTCTAGATGTTGGAGGAGGTCTAGGTTCTGGTGATGCTGTATTGCTCTTCATTTTGTTGTATGTACTTCTGCCTTGATGTCTGCCCATCTCCTTGTGGTTAATTCTTGGTCTTATCAGTGCACTTGGTCCAGACAGAGCTAACAGATTCAGGAAGTCTCTCTCTCTCTTGTCCAGATGGGAGCTCTCTTGTCCAGGTGGTAAGTTTAGGGCCGGATGGGAGCTCTTGTCCAGATGGGAAGTCAGGACAGGATGGGAGCTGGGGGCCGGTCTCTAATTCTCAGGAAGTGGCTGGGGTCTCAGGCGATGATGGGTGTGGTGGCCAGAACCTGGGGCCAACTTGGGCATGTCTTCCCCGGAGTGGCTGGTGCCCAGGGATGAGATCTAGTCTTGAGGATTAATTAATTAATTTATTTTATGTATGAGTATGCTTCCTGCATGTGCAAATTTGTTCCAGAAGAGGACATCAGATCCCACTATAGGTGGTTGTGAGCTACCATGTTGTTGCTGAGAATTGATTAATTAATTAACTATACAATGTTAACTTGTTTGAGAAATTACTATTCTATAAAACATGATTTAAAATTTATATGAATTTACTGTAAAACATGCTCATCTCTAAGTGTTATCAGAGGGTCAAACTGAAAATGTTAAAATATCCCTCATGGTAATGTTTTCTTACCATAATAAGGGAAGTTTATTAACTTGAAGGTGCAGCTGCTTTATTCATAGACAGCCCTTCCATAAATACTACACAAATAGTCTAGCTTTAGCATCTGTAATATGAACTCTGTATCCACTCATGAGCTAAATTCAAGGAAATGGCAGGATAAAAAGAAATCTTACTAGTGATTGGCTCAGACAGTGATAAAAATGACCAATAAGTTAATTTACCTGTTATCATTCAGTGAAAAAGCAATAAGTACAGACAAGTGCAATGAATAAGCAAAGCCTAGGGCATGCTACACATGCATGAAAATATCTTAATGAAACTCAGCAATTCTTACAATGATGATACTTAGATATAAAAAGGAAAACACTCTAGATTCTTAAGATTCATATTCAGATCCAGATCCATGCCATTTCCTATGGCATAGATCAGGTTACTTTATGACTCTAAAATTCTGTAAGTCTTAGATTTTGATTATAAAATCTTTTATGAAAATCACATAAAAGTGATGATGAAATAATAAATACAATAGGAGAAATTAAGTATTAAAAATAAGTTTTTCCCTAAAAATGAGACATAACTGAGAAGATAATTTTAGTTTTGAGTATTACATTTGCATAGCCAGAGCTCATAAGTAATTTTGTTCTTCTTTTTTTTTTTCAAAGTAAACTGTTTTATCTCATTGATTGCAGTAAAATATGATGGTTTCAGCAGGCAATGCATGCTGACATTCTCAATAATCATCTGTGTAGTGGTTTAGTCCCCATACTCACTCGCAGGCATTTCTATTCCAGGCAGCTTTCTGTATGGCTGGATTTGTGGATAAGTATTGTTTAAAATGGATAAAAGGAAATCAAATTAGGTAAGAGGTTCCAAGGGAATAAAACCACCAAATGTAGATATTAACTAAATCTTTATCTTTTAGTTCTATTTAAGATGCTCAGTAGCTCTTAACTAATGACACCACCATTTCTGCATTACAGAAATTTCTAAAATATAAAACAGTCACAATGGAAGGAATATTGCAGTCATGATTTATGATCATAGAGTTCATGATAATATCATTTAGGAGATAATTGACTTAAACACAAGGTGTAGTCTGAATTGAACTACACAACTTATGAAGAATAATAACTGATACTCAGTCTTAACATAAATAAAATTTACTATTGAGATGAGGCAATTGTGTAACTATATTTCACTGTATAGACAAATATATAGATGGTAAAAAGGTGTGAAATTACAAAATGAAACTCAGGGAGTGATATCCTAGAACTTTCTATAGTGTTTTATTTGTGATATTCAAAATTAGGCTATGTAAAAAATATTAAGGAGAAGTTTTTAAATATTTATTTTCTCTGTGTGAGGCTCTAAGACGAGAAATGGATATGGTTAAAATACATTATGTATATGTATGAAATTATCTTAAAATGGATGAAATATATTTTCAGCAGTGCTGCCCAGTTTTCAGATGACTGCCATGTCAACAAATCAAGATAAACCTAACACAGATAAATCCTCACCGGAATGCCCAGAGTCTAACGAAAAATTTCCTCACATGTGTATCTGGAGGCTTAGCAACTTGATGGTTCTAAATCCTGTCCAGTCAACTTTCCACACTGACCATCATAGTATTTACTTGTTACCTAACTATATTGAACATCAATAGACAGAGTAGACATTCTTGTCTTATTCCTGAATTTAGTGAGAGTGTCTCACTCTTTCCTCCTATTGCAAGACTGTTCTCAACAATCCATAGCTCTCTTGATTTGTGAGAACTTTCTCATTTTATGGACCATGCTAGCCTGATACTTGCATGAATTTCAACACTCCGCATTCTGGATGGTTGACCTGAAGACACAAGTCAGTACACCAAGCTTGAGCTTTAATTTCAAAACAGTAAATAGCGATTCTAGAGAGTGAAAGAAATTTTCTCCTTTCACATATTTGGCTGATAATATTAAAGCATGTTTAATATGAGGGGACAGAGCATTATGTGCACATTTGAGGGAAAGCTTGCACTTGTATATTAGAACCTACTCAGAAAGGGAGCATCCTAAACAGTTTGGTACATTAAACAGTTTTTTTTTAACTTAAGAAAAAAAAATTATTCATTTTACATAACAATCACAGATCCCCCTCTCATACCTCATCCCCACTGCTCTGCCGCCCCCACTCACCCTCCATCCCCTCCTCCAAAAGGGCAAGGGCTCCCATGGGAAGTCAGCAAAGCCTGGTACATTCAATAGAGGCAGGACCAAGCCCCTCCCCCACATCAAGGTTGAGCAAAGCATCCCACCATAGGTAATAGGCTCCCAAAAGCCAGCTCATGAACCAGGGATAGATCCTGATCCCACCATCAGGGATTCCTCAAACATGAAACAGTTTTAACACAATGTTTCATGTACTTCTGTTCTATTAACACACCACAGGAAATGCAGAACTCTAGTGATTCATTAAAAACAACAACAGCAACAGTAACAACAACAACAAAAAAACCTATGAATACTAGTCCTCAAAAACAGCAGTTCTATAATAAATAAATTCAAGACACAACATTTACTTTCTTTTATTTAAATTTTATTCCTGCATCACAATACAAAATAAACACATAACATGAATTATATCCCGTTTCAGGTAACATTTATTAGGTAATGGTCAGCAAACAGAAACTAACATTTCTGTATCCATGACTATCATTTTAAGCCACTCTTGGTATTTTCAACCTGCTTTTCTTAGTTATCTGTTATTTCTGTTAGAAACGTACTGAATACCAATATAACAACAATGTGTGAAAATGCCTTAGGAAAGAGAGTGTAAGAAAGAGTGCTAAAATTACTGAAAATTTTAAATATCAAAACACAGTTAAGAAGTGAGAGAAACCCCCACCCACCCTCCAAGACTGCAACTGTTTCTGAGACACAGCCTGCCAGCACCCAATTGGACCAATGGGTGAGTCTTTATCCACATACCCGAACACACCAGCCCCTAGGCTTTGGGCCCAGGGACATAGCCCTGCGCCCCTACACCACCACCCATTGCAGTCTCAGTTACAAGACAGTTAGCAGGCAGACCTCCTGCAGACAGGTCAGACTACCACCATCCCCCATCAGACCTTGTAATCCACAAACCTCACCTCCCCCAAATCCCACCCACCCTCTGAGACCGCAACTGTTACCTGAGACAAAGCCTGCTAGCACCCAATTGGTCTAAGAGATGAGTCTTTATCCTCATACCTGAACACAACAGCCCCTAGGCTTTGGGCCCAGGAGCACAACCATGCACCCCTACACCATTACAATTCCAGTTTCAAATTAGTCCACAGGAAGACCTACTGCAGAGAGGTCAGACTACCACCATCGCCCACAAGACTTTGTAACCCACAAGCCACACCCTTACTAATCCACCCACATACCATTGCAGCTACTTCCTTAGACAAAGCCCACGAGGACCAATTGGACTAAAAGCTGCTCTTGAGACAAAGAGTCCATCAGCACCAATTAGACCAAGAGCTCCCACTGGACCAAGAGTATGGATCAGCCCAAGAGAGGCTCCCTCAGACACAGACACTGCTTGCACCAAGTGGAGAAAGAGATGGGTAGATGCCAGTGCAAATAGACAGTCAACAACATAAAAACTGTGGTGGTATTGTGTTCCCCAAAATATTGTGCACCCTAATAAACTTATCTGGGGTCAGGGCACAGAACAGCCACTAGATACAGAGGCTAGAAAATGATGGCACTCACACCTTTAATCCTAGCATTCCAGAGGCAGAAATCCCTCTGTATCTCTGTGAGTTCAAGGCCACATTGGAAACAGCCAGGCATGGTGACACACACCTTTAATCCCAGAAAGTGAGCCTTTATTCCCAGGGAGTGATGGCTGAAAGCAGAAAGATATGTAAGGCAGGAGGACCAGAAACTAGAAGCTTTTAGCTGGTTAAGAATTCAGGCTTCTAACAGCAGCAGTTCAGCTGAGACCCATTCTGGATGAGGACTGAGAGGATTGCAGACCAAGATTCAGAGCAAGAGAGGCTCCCTCAGACATAGACACCACTTGAAACAAGTAGAGAAAGAGATGGGTAGATGCCAGTGTAAAAATACAGTCAACAACATAAAAACCAATATGGCTCCATCAGAACCTACATCAGCAAAACCTGAACATCCCAACACAGAAGAAATGGAAGAAATTGACCTTAAAAATGACCTGAAGAAGATGATAGAGATCTTTAAAGAGAAAATAAAAAATTCCCTTAAGGAATTCGAGGAAAAGTAAAACAAAAAAAATGGGAAGAAATCAATAAATCCCTTAAAGAAAGTCAATATAAAGCAATTTAAAAAAATGAGGGAAACAGTTCAAGATTTGAAAACTGAAATTGAGACAATAAAGAAGACACAAACTGAAGGAATGCTGGAAGAGGAAAATCTGTATAAATGAACAGGAACAACAGATGTAAGTATAACCAACAGAATGCAAGAGATGGAAGAGTAGATCTCTGGGGTTGAAGATACGACAGAAGAAATAGATCTATCAGTCAAAGAAAACACTAAAGCCAACAAAGCCATGACCCAAAATGTCCAGGAAATTTGGGACACCATGAAAATACAAAAACCTAAGAATAATAGGAATAAAAGAAGGAGAAGAATACCAACTCAAATGCACAGAAAATACAGACAACAAAATCATGGAAGAAAGCTTTCCCAACCTAAAGAAGGAAATTCCTGTAAAGATACAAGAAGGTAACAGAACACCAAATAGACTGGATCCCCAAAAAAAGTCCCCTTGCCACATAATAATCAAACCACTAAACATACAGAATAAAGAAAAAGTATTAAGAGCTGCAAAAGAAAAAGGCCAAGTAACATATAAAGGCAGACACATAAGAATAACCCTGATTTCTCAATGGAGACTCTAAAAGCCAAAAGATCCTGGACAGACTTTATGCAGACACCAAGAGACCATGGATGCCAACTCAGATTATTATACCCAGCAAAACTCTCAATCAACATAGATGGAGTAAACAAAATATTTCATGATAAAACCAGATTTAATCAATATCTTTCCATGAATCCAGCCCTACAGAAAGCACTAGAAGGAAAAAAAATCAACCTAAGGAAGTTAGATACTCCCATGAAAACATAGGCAATAGATAGTCCCACACCAACAAATACAAAAGAAGGGCAGCATATGGCACTACAACTAAAAAATAACAGGAATTAACTACCTTGGTCATTAATATTCATTAACATCAATGGTCTCAAATCACCTATAAAAAGACACATGCTAACAGAATGGATAAGAAAACAAGATCCATCCATTTGCTGCATATAAGAAACACATCTCAACTTCAAAGACAGACACTACCTTAGAATAATAGACTGGGGAAAGACTTTCCAATCAAATGGATTTAAGAAGCAAGCTGATGTAGCTATCCTAATATCTAATAAAATAGACTTCAACCTAAAATCAATCTAAAGAGACCAAGAAGGACATTACATATTTATTACAGGTAAAAACCAACAAGATGAAGTCTCAATTCTGAATATTTATTCCCCAAGTACAAGGGCACCCACATTTATTAAAGAAACATCACTAAAGCTTAAATCACACATCAAACCCCATACACTAGTAGTGGGAGACTTCAACACCCCACTCTCACCAAAGGACAGGTCTGCCCGACTGAAACTTTACAGGGAAATAAGGGAACTAACAGACAGTATGACTCAAATGGACTTAATAGATATCTACAGAATATTCCACCCTAACACAAGAAAATATACCTTCTTCTCAGCACCCCATGGAACCTTCTCTAAAATCGACCACATACTTGGCTACAAAGCAAATCTCAACAGATACAAAAAAAAAAAAAAAAAAAAAAAATTGAAATAACCTCCTGTATCTTATCAGACCACCATGGCTTAAAGTTAGATTTCAACAACAACAAAAACTACAGAAAACCTACAATCTCATGGAAGCTGAATAATGCCCAACTGAATCACCAATGGGTTAAGGAAGAAATAAAGAAAGAAATTAAAGACTTCCTAGAGATCAATGAAAATGAATAAACTACATGCACAAACCTATGGGACAGTATAAAAGCAGTGCTAACAGGAAAATTCATAGCACTAAATGCCCACATAAAAAAGATGGAGAAATCTCACACTAGTGACTTAACAGCACACCTGAAAGCTCTGGAACAAAAAGAATCAAACCCACCAAGGAGAAACAGATGCTAGGAAATAATCAAATTGAGGGCTGAAATCAATAAAATAGAAACAAAGAGAACAATACAAAGAATCGATGAAACAAAGAGTTGGTTCTTTAAAAAATCAACAAGATACACACACCGTTATCCAAATTAACCTAAAAGCAGAGAGAGAGCATCCAAATTAACAAAATCAGAAATGAAAAGGGAGACATAGCAACAGAAAACGGGGAAATCCAGAGAATCATCAGGTCATACTTCAAAAACCCGTACTCCACAAAATTGGAAAATCTGAAAGAAATGGATGATTTCCTGGATAGGTACCACATACCAAAGTTAAATCAAGACCAGATAAACTATTTAAATAGACCAATAAACCATAAGGAAATAGAATCAGTCATTAAAAGTCTCCCAACCAAAAAAAGCCCAGGATCAGATGGTTTTAGTGCAGAATTCTGCCAGATTTTCATAGATGATACCAATACTCTTCAAATTATTCCACACAATAGAAACAGAAGGAACATTACCAAATTTTTTATGGGGCTACACTTACCCTGATATCCAAACCACACAAGGATACAACAAGTAAAGAGAATTACAGACAAATCTCCCTCATGAACATTGATGCAAAAACAATCAATAAAATATTAGCTAACTGAATCCAGGAACACATAAAAAAATTGTCTACCATGACCAAGTAGGCTTCATCCCAGGGATGCAAGGATGGTTCAACATATGAAAATCTGTCAATGTAATACATCATATAAACAAACTGAAAGAAAAACTAAAAACCCACATGATCATCTCACTAGATGCTGAAAAGGCCTTTGACAAATCTAATACCCCTTCATGATAAACGTTCTAGAGAGATCAGGAATACGAGGAATATACCTAAACATAATAAAAGGAATTTACAGCAAGCTGACAGCCAATATCAAATTAAATGGAGAGAAACTCAAAGTGATTCCACTAAAATAGGAACAAGACAAGGCTGTCCACTCTCCCCATACTTATTCAATATAGTACTTGAAGTTCTAGCTAGAGTAATAAGACAACAAAAGGGGATCATGGGGATACAAATTGAAAAGGAAGAAGTCAAAGTTTCACTATTTTGCAGACGATTTGATAGTATATATAAGTGACCCCAAAAATTCTACCAGGGAACACCTACAGCTGATAAACTCCTTCAAGAAGGTGGCAGGATACAAGATTTACTCAAAAAATCAGTAGCCCTCCTATATACAAATGATAAATCGGCTGAGAAAGAAATCTGAGAAACATCACCCTTTACAATAGCCACAAATAGTATAAAATACCTTGGGGTAACCCTAACTAAGCAAGTGAAAGACCTGTATGATAAGAACTTTAAGTCTCTGAAGAAAGAAATCAAAGAAGATATCAGAAAATGAAAAGATCTCCTATGCTCACAGATAGGTAGAATTAACATAGTAAAAATGGCAATCTTACCAAAAGCAATCTAGAGACTCAATGAAGTCCCCATCAAAATCCCAACACAATTCATTACAGACTTGGAAAGAACAATACTCAACTTGATAGGGAAAAAAAACCAGACAGCTAAAAGAATCCTGTTCATTAAAGCAATCTTTGGAGGCATCATAATCCCTGACTTCAAGCTCTACTATAGAGCTACAGTAATAAAAACAGCCTGGTACTAGAATAAAAACTGACATGAGGACCACTGGAATCAAATTGAAGACCCTGACATTAATCCACATACCTATGAACATATGATTTTCAACAAAAGCCAAAACTGTACCATGGAAAAAAGAAAGCATCTTCAACAAATTTTGCTGGCAAAACTGGATGTAAACATGTAGAAAATTGCAAATAGATCCATATCGGTCACCATGCACAAAACTGAAGTCCAAGTCACCATGCACAAAACTGAAGTCCAAGTATGTAGATGTAAACAACCATCTTATTAAGTAAGAAACACAGAGCCAACACATAAATAAAAGCCTAGAGATCAGAGCAATAGCTAAGAGCTAAAAACCTTACCCTTCACTGTCGCTGTAGTCCTATCTCTCCAAAAGAGACCTACTTCCTCTGTGTGTTTGTCTTTTTTTATAGAGTTTCTGTTCTGCCTTCTCATTCCCCACCACATGAACTCCTAGTCACTGCCTGTCTGTACAGACCTCCAGATCTTCTATGGTTGGTATTGAGATAAAAGGCATGTGTCTCATGCTGGCTGTATCCTTGAACACACAGAGATCTACTTAGCTCTGCCTACCAAGTGCTGGGATTAAAGGCATGCACCATCACCGCCCAGTTTCTGCTATGGTTTGCTAATAGCTCTGATCCCTGGGCAACTTTATTTACTACCATACAATTCACATTTTAGTACAAATAAAATATCACCATACAAGTGGATCAAAGACCTCAACATAAATCCAGTTACACTGAACTTGATAGATGAAAAAGTAGGGAGTAGTCTTGAATTCACTGGCACAAGAGATCACTTCCTAAATATAACACCAAGAGCACAGACACTGAGCACAACAATTAATAAATGGGACCTCCTGAAGCTTTTGTAGAGCAAATGACATATTAAATAAGTCAAAACGACAGCCTACAGAATGGGAAAAGATCTTCACCAACCCCACATCTGACAGAGGGCTGATCTCCAAAATATATAAAGAACTCAGAAAGCTAGACTTCAGAAATACTGAACAATCCAATTTAATAATTGGGCAACAGAGCTTAACAGAAAATTCTCAACAGAAGAATCTCAAATGGCTGAAAGACATTTAAGGAATTGCTCAACATCCTTGGTCATCAGGGAAATGCAAATCAAAACAACTCTGAGATACCATTTTACACCTGTCAGAATGGCTAAGATCAAAAACATTGAAGAGAGCTTATGTTGGAGAGAATATGTAGCAAGGGGAACACTCCTACACTGTTGGTTGAAATGCAAACTTATATAGCCACTCTGGAAATCAGTATGGCGGTTTCTCAGAAAATTGGGATTTCCACAAGACCCAGCTGTACCACTCTTGGGCATATACCCAAGAAATGCTCAATCTTATCACAAGGACACTTGCTCAACTATGTTCATATCAGCATTATTTGTAATAGCCAGAACCTGCAAACAACCTAGATGTCCCTCAACTGAAGAATGTATAAAGAAAAATGTGGCACATATACACAATGGAGTACTACTCAGCAGTAAAAATCAATGATATCATATAATTTACAGGCAAATGTATGGAACTAGAAAATATCATGCTGAGTGAGGTAACCCAGATCCAGAAGGATAAACATGGTATGTACTCACTCATAAGTGGATACTAGATGTAGGGCAAGGGATAGCCAGAGTGCAGAACACATCTTTGGAGAGACTAGTTGACAGGGAGGGGCCCTGCAATAGACACATAAATTGCCCAGTGAAGTAGAAGTGGATGGGTTCTGCATGAGCATGCTGGGGGTCATAGGGTGTTGGAGGGCAAGGCATAGGGGGTGAGAACATAGGGAAATGGGAGGGTTGAGCTGGAGTGTTGACCGAATGGGAGAGCAGGGAAGGAGATATCATGATAGATGAAGACATAATGGGAGTAGGAAGAGGCAGGCTGCTGGGCAAGCTCTCAGGAATCCACAAGGATGATCCCATCCTGGACTGTTGGCAGTCATCTAGGGGGTACCTGGACTGGTCTACTCTGGTGACCAGTCTACTGAATACCCTAACTCTCAATAGAACGAAGTCTAATAGAGACTTTGTTCAGTGACTGATGGAGGCAGATGCATGGATCCAGTATGAGCTCCGGGAATCCAGTGGATGGGAGAGAAGAGGGATTCTTTGGTTGGGGATGTTGAGATCATGATGGGAAGACATGCAGAGATGACTGGCCACAGAGGTGGAGACCCATGAAATGTGGACTAGTGCCTGTGGAGCCCCCACGGGACTGGACTAAACCCTGTGGATATGGGAGACAGTTGTTTAGCTCAAACTGTTTGGAGACATCCGAGCAGGGGTATTGGGATCCATCCCTGGTGCATCGGCAGGCCTTTGGGAGCCTACTGCCTGTGGTGTGGCACCTTGCTCAGCCTTGGTGCAGCGGGGTGGGGCTTAGACCTGCCTTGGCTCTGTGTGCTGGGCTCTGCTGACTCCCCATGAGAGACTTTGATTTGGAGGATGTGGGGAAGGGGGCAGGTGGCTTGGGAGGGAGGGCTGGAAGGTGAGAGGAGGGAGGAGGTGGTATCTGTGAGTGGTATGTTGGGTGAGTAGAAAATTTCTTGATAAAAATGTGGAAAACAAAAGAGAGAGAGAAAGCTACTTACAAAAACGGGAATATATGCAATAGTGTTTGACATGAGAGTTATCCCTCCTAGAATAGATCCAGCTTCCCACAAATGACTATTGATTTAAAATCCCATCTCTTACGAACATGTTTGTGCACAAGTTTAATCCCTGTACTCCAAAAGTATAGCAGACAAATCCTGAGAGTTTGATGCCAGTTGGCTCTAAATAGCCAATCACAGATATATGTTGAGATGCTATGTGAAAAATAAATCTCATCTTTACATAATAAATTTGAAAAATACATAATAAAATATTTCTTATTTATTTTCCTCTCTCTGAATTTCTAATCTTTATAATATCAATATTTTATAGAATCTATAGAAACTCAGAAACCTATATTCCCCTGGGATATTTTCAGCATATTTTCTCTCCCAGTTTGTTTTGATTTATAGTGGGTTTTTCATTTGTTTGTTTGTTTGTTTGGTTGGTTTTTCAAGATTGGGTTTCTCTGTGTAGCCCTGGCTGTCCTGGAACTGACTCTGTACGCCAGATTGGCCTCAAACTCACTGAGGTCTGCCTGCCTCTGCCTCCCAAGTAATGGTATTAAAGGTGTGTGCCAACAAAACCCAGCTTCTCTTCACAATTTCAAGACTATTTTTTAAAAAGGTATTGTAATATATAAATCCCTTTGCATAATTCCTTAGATTTTAAGAATATAGGGTCCAACTGACTTTAATTTTCTTCTTATTATTTCTTAAGACTTTATTTTTTCAAAAATATTTGAAAAACATAAAAGCATCCCACTCCATAATCAAGCAGATTCCAAATCAATACAACTCATGAGTTATGAAAAACTGTATAATTATGTTTGTGTTGTTGTATTTTTAGTTCTAATTCTGTCATGGACATTTTGTTTTTATTGATGGGAAAGTGCATAAAATACATTCAATATGAATACTAAAAATTTATTGTGAAGCTTCACTGCATCATTTCTGGATGTCAATTCAAAATGTATATGTTCATTGAAACTGACTTTAACTTGTATATGATCATCTGAGTATTCAGTGCATAGCAAAAGTGTGATCTCACAAATAGATTTCTCATATACAGTGTTAATGTGTTCTCTATAGAATAGAGGTGTATATTTTAATATGTGTAATTACAAAGAGCTTGCATAAGTAAGTGTGGATTTTCTATTCTTTACATTAAGCTTATGAAGTGTATTATTTGATTTGTTTGTAGAAGTTTATTGGATGCATGTATGTGTTTAACGTATGAGAACATGTAGGAAATGCTGGTACCAATGCACATGCCTGAAAAGCATTAAGGAGACATTGAACATTGTTTTCTATCACTCTCTACCTCATATCCTTGAGAAAGTGTCAGTGACTGAGGCTTGATCTAGGTGTGTTATTCAGAGATTCGATCTGTTGTTCAGTTCATCCATGGGACCTGTCTGGTTCTGATTCAGCAACAGTGGGTAAAAGATGATTTACCGTGTCTGACTTTGGACATGACTGCTAAGGATCTAAACAAAGGTCCTCATTATTATAAAGCAAGTACCTTTATCCACTGAGCCATCTCCTCAGTCATGTAAGTAAAATATTTTATTATTTATCAGAAACCACTATCAGCCTCCTCCTCATTTTCCTGATGGCATTTATCATTTCCTTATTCCTGAAAGTATAAACCATAGGATTGAGCAATGGTGTCAAGACATCTGTAAATACAAACACATTTTTCTCAAAAGAGAATGGAGATGTAGGTCGTGCATATATTAATATACAAGGAATAAAATAAAAAGCTACAACAGTAATATGGGATCCACAGGTGGATAGAGCCTTACGTCTCCCTTCAGAGCTGTGACCTCTCAGAGAGAACAAAATGACACCATAAGAAACAAGCAAAAAGGCGAATATGATGATGCAGAAAGACCCACTGTTGGCAAATACCAAAATGGCAAAAATGTGTGTGTCAGTGCAGGCAAGCTTCAGCAATGGGAACAAGTCGCATATGAAATGATCAATGACATTGGGTCCACAGAAGGGCAATTGCAAAGTGAAGGCAATTTGTATGATAGAATGTAAGAATCCTCCAGCCCAGGCCACCCCTACCAGAGTACCACAGAGCCTCCTGTTCATGATGAAAGAGTAGTGTAAGGGCTTGCAAATGGCCACATAGCGGTCATAGGCCATGGCTGCCAGAATGATGACTTCCATTGCAGCAAAAAAGTGCACAGCAAAGAGCTGTGTCATGCAACACTCAAAAGAGATGGTCTTCCTCTCATAAACCAAATCTACAATCATCTTTGGTGTGACAGCAGAAGAGACACATGCATCGAGGAAGGAGAGGAATGCCAAGAAGAAGTACATAGGGCAGCCTAGCAGTGCAGGGCTGTAGACAATGGTCACCACAATCATCACATTACCCACAAGAGTTGCAAGATAGACCAATAAAAATATAACAAATGATATTTTCTCAATTTGGGGGTTCTGTGAAAGCCCCAGGAGTATAAACTCATTGACAAAGCTCTGGTTATACATGATTCCCCTGAGGACTTTTAAAGAAAATTATATGAAATCTGTAATTATAAAAAAAAATATTTCTTACAATTTACAATAAAGCATCAATAATATGGTGCATATTTAGGTAAAATTATCTTGATTGATTTTATTACCATTCAGAACGGAGTAGTAGAAAGCTTTTTGCAAAAGTGGGAAATCATACCTTAACAATCAACCAAAGACTACAATTTATTAGTCACGTTTTGCCATCTGCATTGAATAAGATATGGCTGAGTCATCTGCAGTGATGAATTGAAGCACCATCTACCAATAGAAGAAGAGATAAAGTGTATTTGAAATCCATGACAACATTTTGAGTTTAGTTTCAAAGCACAATGTGTACTAGAATTCAAATCAAGTCATGTTTTTCATAACACAGAAAATTTTGTGTAGAGTAACTTCCATTAACATGATGCTAATGTAAAACTTGCTGAAACTTCATTTGAATCCATCAATTAACAGTGAGTACAAAACTTACAAAAATGATGTTGTTGTCTATAATGACTAAATAGAGTCAAAACTGAGCCTGGGCAGCACTAGGCCTCCTAGTCAAATATGTGACAAAGTAAAATTTTAACTACAGTTTTAAGTTCAAGGAAACAAGATGTTTAAACTTGGATTTTAAGAAACTCTAGGTCCACGTCCATGACATCTCCTGAGAATTAACAAGGTAAAGACTGAGATTTTTTAATTAAATAATGAGAATTTCAGAGTATATATGGTCTTTGTAGTCTCCCTCTGTCTATAAAGGTATCACATCTTATTCCATTGTCATGTGTGAATTATGCATTTTAATAAAAGTAACAAGGTAAATGATTGAGCATTAAAAGATGATCAATAAATCACCTGTATGAAAATTATATAGCTAAAGAGGAGAAATTAATTTTGAATATATTTTAGATTTCTGAGATTTTAATTACTTATAAAATATTTATGCAATTTGACTTTGTTTGAAAAATATAACTCTACAAAAATACTGTGACATTCATATAAATTTATTATAAAACATGTTCATAAACATATTACTTACTCATCTCTAATGAATAATAGGGGAAATAAATTTGACAATGTTAAAATGTTACTCATAGTATTGCCCTTACAATGCTAGGAGTAATCTACTCACTTGTAAACTCAGCTGCTTCATGTGGATCATCTAGACAAATATTCCAGCTCTTGAACATAATTTCCCCAGGAAGTCATGGCTTTAAATGTATTTCAATATTTTCCTAAATAAAACAAGAATGTTTTACTAAATATACTTTTCTATGAGGTTTGTATGAATATACATGCATATATATATAAACATGTATTTACATATCTGTTAATATATATGTGTGAGTAAGATACTAATGTATTTATACAGAGTAGAAGGAAAGTGGTGACTTTAACGACTGGTATTTACAATGAGCATGTACAATTGCAATTATGGAAGAAAAAGAGGAAGAAGGAGGAGGAGGAGGAGGAGGAGGAGGGGGAGGAAGAGGAGGAGGAAAAGGATCGGTAGAAAAAGAAGGAGAAGAAGGAAGAGGAGAAGAGGAAAAGGAAGAAGCAGAAGAAGAAATTTGCATACAAGCACTTTGGGAAAAAAAAAAACACTTCATGATGTTCCTAGGGTGATTCTTCACTAGTATCTATAATAAGAGCTCTGTTTCCAAGTATAAGTTACAAAGAAAAAAATTAATTTAAAAAAAAAACCCTACATGGTCACTGTGTCATTGGATTAGGCAGTAACCTTTCAAAATAGAGAAAGATGATCATCCTGTAAATTACCAGTTGTCATTCTGTGCTCAATCAGGGTGGATAAAGAACTGCTATGAATAAGGAAATCACTGGGCATGGAGTTCTTCCATGAAATATCCAAATGAAACTCAGAATGTCTTACCATGACAATACATGGAAATAAAAGTGAAATTCCTCCAGATTATTAATTTTTTTTCTTAGATCTACATCTTCACCTTTCTGTATAGGATGTGTCTGGTTAAATGTTGTTCCTAAAATTTAGTAAGTCTAGGGACATTCAAAGTTCTTTTTTGAAAATCGTATGAAAATAATACATAAGCCAAAATGTAGGAAGAGATGTTGCATCATGGAAAGAGTGAATTGAGACAATAATGCAGATCAGGGAAAATGATATCTAATTCTTGCTTTTTCATAGCCAAAACTGCTAAGTGTTTTTCTTTATATTTATTCACAATGTAAAAATACTAGGTTTTATAGGTTATGGTAGAATATAAAGGTGTGAAAACATAGAACAGACATTTGTTCTTAATCAGTGGTGAAATGTTAAGTTCTTGTCCTCACTCATAGACACTAATGTTTCAACAGCCTTCTACTACAAAAGACAAACAAATGAAAAAGAAATAAAACAAAAGATATCAACAAAACTGAGTGTGCGCTTCCAAGAGAAACAAAGGCCAATGATAACCTAAAAATTAAGTAAATGTTAGCTTAACCTTTTATCATTACTAAAATCACCCAGGTTGTCATTCTATAGAAAGCAACTCTAAAGTTTTTGTTACAAAGTCAATAATGGATAGCACACTGTAGTCCCTATGGTTTATCATTGGGAATTATGATTTTATATCATCTAGAATATAACAATCCTAAACAGAAGCTGTAGCCTAAATTTAATTCTACAAAATAAAAGACTAATAGTTGAAAATTGAGCTAAAAATGTATAAAATCTCTTGTTTAATTAACACTAATATATCCTTGCTTATTTCATAATCTTGCCAAATAAACTCTTATTAAAATACTGTAACAATGCCAACTGAAATAGTGAGTAATAACCTGAAACCCTCTGTCCTACTTACTCGTGTTAATCTAAAATAAGAGTAAATACAATGTTAAGTAGAAATCTAAATGCTGTTTTTACCCAGCTATGTGAGGATACAGGAGGAATTGGAAGCTGATAGATTAAAAAAATACATTATACACATGAAATTCTCAAATAATGAACAAAATATACTTTTTAAAAGCTAACAAAACAGCTTTATGTGTGAATAGCTATGTGACTGAACAGACTACCGGATTTCAGGATTTATGGCTCGTGGAAATAAATGGGTTTGACAAGGTTTGTTGCAGCCAGGTTGTACACAACATCACCAGTCTCCACTTCAGGGTCATGGTGTCACATTCTTGTGCCGCCTCGCCCAGCTGAGTTCATGGGCTTTAATCACATTCTAGAAACCATAATTCAAAAGTAACTTGGGACTATTGATGTCAACATTATTTTAAGCAGTGCCTAAACAGCCACACTAGGGTTAAATATTGAATCCATCAAAAAAATGTTTTTCTTATAATCATATTGCAAAGTATTTCAGTTACAATGAGATTTACCTATACAATATATTTAGAAAACATATTGGAAATTATTCCAGAATCCTATTTATAGTTCTGAAATAGTATTCCAGTTCCCAAATGGTAAAATGAAATTAGATAAGGAAATTTTACAATAAAATACTACACTGTCAAATAATTTAAATCTGTCAAAAATACTGAAGAGTAAGGAATATGGAAAAATTCATAAGGAATATAATGTGAACATAAGAACCTAACAATTCACTACCTTATGCTAGTATAAATAAAAGACTAAAATATGAAAGATAAAGAATTTTAGTAGTTTGTTAAGTGATAAAAGCAGGCAAAAATTGAGTGTCCATTCTTAGGAGTTAATACAATACAGAGTTTAGAAGGGAACAGTAAATATGATATACTTCATTTATTACAAATATTTTACCATTAAAAAATTACTTAACCTGGTTGATTTAGTCCAGGCAGGTCCAGTCCCCTCCTCCCAGGCTGAGCCAAGTGTCCCTGTATAAGCCCCAGGTTCCAAACAGCCAGCTCATGCACTGAGGACAGGTCCCAATCCCACTGCCTGGATGCCTCCCAAACAGATCAAGCTAATCAACTGTCTCACTTATCCAGGAGGAGATGGGAATGGGGGTGTGGGCTGGGGAGAAGGCCGGGGAGGGAGGGGAACAAGGTGGGAGAACAAGGGAATCTGTGGCTGATATGTAAAATTAAATTAAATTATAAAATAAAAATAAATTAATTAAAATTAAACATCAACTAAAGCCCACAAAACAGTTTTCCTTAAAATGATGACAAAGATGTGTGAGCTTTACAAATCATCCACCACATTAACAAAAATGGAAGTATGGGTTATGTAACACAGCATCATGTGGTTTTTCACTATAATCTTTCTATGAATGACCTTACCATTGACTCAACCCTTTCTCATTTCAAATGTTCTTTGATTTCAGACCCATATTCTCATGTGTGAACTAACACATTTTCTTTGCATTTCTCCTGAGATATTTCATCACCTTCTTTTCTCTAACAGTCATGCATTTGAAAATTCTATACCTATTCCTGACTTTGCTCAGGAACCTTCAGAGCAAGAACTATGGGCACTGAACCATTTCCTGAACAGTGATGTTGGGAAGGGTTCTCTGCAGCGCTACCAGCCACACAATCTACTATTTTCTTTCTATTCATTTTGTCAGGAAAGCTAATTATAGCACCAATGTATCTATAAATAGCAAACATTCATTGTTAACCGTGAAATATACAGAACACTCAAAACTATCAAATGTATGAGCAAAATGGTAATCATTATAAGTAATTACTTTAAAATATGTTTCAAATGAATAAATACTGACATTTAAAGGCATTAATAAATTAAAACCCATTTGAAATTGCCTCAATGTTAAGTTCCACAAATATATCATAGTATTGATCTAAGGTTATTATGTGCCAATAAAAGATTTCTTGTGTTTGAAGCTAAGCAAACTCCTCTCCATAACTCTGTAAAACATGCTTTTCAGATTTTTAAACATTTCTCTCTCTGTTCAGTGCTGCTCTGCTACATTTCTTAAATGTCTCAAATTTACTTATCTTTTATTTCTGGTATGTAGGGGAAGGAATTTTTCTCTGTCCCCTTCCTGTTGTTCCTGATTGGTTTCTAAAACTTCTTGGATGTTTTAGCAATTCAACTCATCTTAAAAGACAGGCCATGTCAGGATTACCAGCACTGATGAAATTCAGAGCGTCAACCACTCAAGTTTTCTGGAAAGTTCTGAGGTAGAAACCTTATGCATATTGAAACTTAGCTGGACACAGTCTCACTTTCTGACATCAAGTCCTTCTTTATAGCATGTGTTATTGTGCATTTGTGGAAATGATCTCAATGAAAATCTGAATTATAACAGTACTCCCATTCACTATGTTCCTAGTTTAAAAAAAAAAAAACTATATAAAACCACAGAGCATATAATCTTTCAAACCAAACATCACATTTTATATGTACTAATACATAAATGACCACATATTTAGAAAAATAAAATAGTATTGGAGGGGGGATGGAGGGAAGAAGGGAATTAAGAAAGGGACCAAGGAAGAAAGGAAACAAAGAAGGACGAAAGGTGGTTATCCCCCAGCAAGTGCTATTTGAGCACTGTGGACATTTGAGCAATTATTAATGTTGAAGTGTTGTGCTCTTGGCTCCTCATGTAGTTTTATTTGCTACTGGAACCATTGACTTAGGTCACATAATGATGAATTTAAGGAATCTGAGTATCAGAATTTATGCAAACCTCTCAAGAACAGGTAGTTATGTAGTGAAAGCCCCATGGTTCTATTAAAGTGTAACCTGTCAACAATATCGAAGATTTAAATCAATATCTCAAGTTGGACTTATATCTAAAAATACAAAGGTGGGCCCTATGAGTCTCACCTTATATCAGTTCTGGAAATACTATGAAGATATATGTTTTGTATTCTCTCTGGTACAGTGTCCATCAGTCTTGACTGAAATTCTCTGTGGTTTCCATCTCTTCCACCCACATCTAAGTGAGAGCAAGAGAACAGCTCCCTCTGTGAGAGGAGAACATCACCTCTGCTTCTCAGATGCGTTCATTGTGGCTGATGTGCAAAACCTAAATGAAGGAACCAAAACTCTTTCATCACTGTATGCAGAACTTAAAGATGTTTCCTCAAGACATCATGAATTTGTGAGTGATTCTTAGTTCCCTTGGGGTTTATAAATGCCTCTTCTCATGGGATTCTAAGACACACTTTTTTGCATGTTTACATTTATAACAGTATTCATAATCCTTTTATGTTCATCCAATCTTAGTTGTATATATTTTTAAAATTTCATTAATATTGTGTTTTCTTAGGCTTTTGTGTACCATCTTTTTCAAACAAAATAAAAAATTTATAATGGATGGAATACAGTGTCTTTGTGCAGTTTTTAACCAGAATTACTTCTGTCACAAGGAATTTTTTAATCAATCTCTCAGGAAAATGTTTACTGTTTTGGGAAAAGTAAGTTTTTCTTTAAACCCAAAAAATCATACATATATACATACATATGATTATTTTATAAATATAAGCAATAGTAATAATAGAAATATTTTATTGTCTCTAAGAATTTTTTGTTTTATTTTTATTAATTTTGACAATATCATATGTGTTCACATGTATTATGATCATATTGACCACATAACTTTTTTTTTTACAACAGCTAAATGCTATCAGTGTATATTCATTATATTAACACTTCAATGTTGCTTTATCTCTGGAGTATTTCATTACAAAAACTGTGGGAAAAACAGAACAAAACCTTCAATGGATTATCTTGGCTCCAAAACAGTCTGACAGGAGGGATTAGGGAAGTTATTAAATTTTCTAAATCTTATTTTTCTGATTTCTAAAATTAAGATAAATCTTTTACATTCCAAAGTGGGTTACTTTGGTCATTAAGTTAGACCTACTGACCTTTTGCTTCAAGTTTTATTTCAGTTTGTGTTTTCTTCAGAATTTCTATTGCATTACTGAATTCTATATTCATATCCTGAACTGTTTTCCTTATTTCTCTCAACTCTTCATGTTTTCTTAGGTTCCTTTTTGGCATTTATTTGTATTCTTTTTGAGTTCCTTGAACATATTAATAATTACTATTTTTGGTTCATTGTCATATATTACTCAAGTTGCTTACTGTGCTGGATAGTTTTATGTCAACTTGATACAAGCTAGCGTTATCTGAAAGAGTAATAACTCAGTTAAGAAAATGCCTCTATAAGATCAGGCAATAGGCAAGCATGTAGGGCATTTTCTTAATTAGTGAGTGATGGGGGAGGACCCAGCCCAATTGAATGTAGGTAGTGCTGTCCCTGGGCTGGTGGTCCTGAATTCTATGACCTTAGCAAAGATTTCTATTCCTGAAGGATATGGAGCCTGAACTGGCCATCTTCAGTAACCACAGCCACAACCTGTCCTGCCTAAAAGATGCTCTGAGGCAATATGGTCCAGAACTTGTGGGAGTGGCCATCCAATGACTGGTCTAACTTGAGGCCCATACTATGACAGGGAGCCCATGCCCCATACTGCCTAGATGGTCAGGTTCTGAAAGCTGGATGATTCTGAAACCTAGGGTAGAAGCAAATATGGTTGAAAAAAAAAGTCAATGAAAGGGTTCCTAATGATATTCTGCTATACTGATAGAATTAGTGCCTAGTCCAATTGTTATCAGCTTCCTCCAACAGCTGATGAAAATAAATACAGAAACTCACAGCCAGACAAACCCCACAGAAGAGTGGAAGTAAAAAGGATTGTATGATCCAGAGGAGTCAAGGACACCAGGAAAACACAGCCCACAGAATCAACTAAGTAGGACTCAAAGGTGCTCACAGAAACTGAAGTGGCAACCACAGAGCCTGCATGGGATGTTAGGCTCTGCATACATGCTGTGGTTGTATAGCTTGGGGTTTTTGTTGGACTCCTAACAATGGGAGTGGGGATGTCTATGACACTTTTGCCTGCTCGTGGGATATTTTACCTCCTACTGGGTTGCTTCATCTAGACTCGATATGACTGGTTATGACTAGTCTTATTGCATCTTGTTATGCCATGTTCAGTTAATATCACTGGGATGCCTGCTGTTTTCTGAAGGGAAACAGAGGAGCATTGGTGTAGCAGGAATCTTAAAAGTTCTTATTAATAAAATCAAACCTGAAACCAGGTATTGGAATAAATGCTGGAAGATCAGAGAAGCAGAACAAGCCACAGCCACCTCACCTTGCCAATTCCTCAGTTGATCCTGTTTTCTCAGACTGGAAGCCTCTCAGTCCTCACCCAGAGTGAATCTCAGCTGAACTCTTGCTCAAAATCCTAAAAGCTTAACCAACTCTAGTTCCTGGTCGGTCCTCAGGCCTTATATACCTTTCTGCTTTCTGCCATCACTTCCTGGGATTAAAGGTGTGAGTCACCATGCCTGGCTGTCTCCAGTGTGACTTTGGACTCACAGAGATCCAGATGGATCTCTGCCTCTGGAATGCTAAGGATTAAAGGCATGTGTGCCACCATTTTCTGGCCTCTATGTCTAGTGGCTGTTCTGTTCTCTGACCCCAGATAAGTTTATTAGGGTGCACAATATTTTGGGGAACACAATATCACCACATTTTCCCTTTCCTGTCTAAAATTTAAAAAAGCTTATAACTAATACAAGAAAAACTATATCCAATAAGTATATACAATATATACAGTCAAGAATTACATTAACAATGTCTAGTTCATTAACATTTGACAGATTCAGACAAAAATTTTCATTACTTATCCTATTTAAAAGAAGTAGTTCCAGGGCTGGAGAGATGGCTCAGAGGTTAAGAGCACTGCTTGCTCTTCCAAAGGTCCTGAGTTCAATTCCCAGCAACCACATGGTGGCTTACAGCCATCTGTAGTGAGATCTGGTGCCCTCTTCTGGCCTTCAGGGATACGTGCAGACAGAACAGTGTATACATAATAAATAAATAAATCTTTTTTTTTTTTTTAAAAAAGAAGTAGTTCCTTTTTAAAAGTAGATTCAATAACCTCCCTTTTTATATTATATCCACATTCTCTCTTTTTCTTTTCATAATAGAGTCAATAATCTACCTTTTGTCATTTTTCTATCTTCCCCTATTTCTTTTTAGAGTAGATTCAATGATCTACCCATTTATCCTATTATTTCTTTATTTTTTTCTCAGAGTAGAGTCAATGATCTACCTCATATCTATATTCTCTTTTTTCTTTTTCTTTTTTTTTCAAACAAAAACTCTGAATCTAATCTCCTTGTTCAGCTTTTTTTCCTGACCATTAACAATTAACAACTTGTAACTAACCATCATAAACAATGACAATTATCCATAAGTCGGGGAAAAACATCTTTAGGGAATTCTGAAAAGAAAATTTTTGGGTTAACTGTCAAGTCCTGAGAGAGCTAGTTATATCATTTGTCTAGTTTCTGCATAATGGGAAAATATAGGGCTTGTCTCAAGTCCTTGCTGGAGTAGTCTATGAATCTGGATCGTCTCAGCTAGCCATCTTGAAATTGTCCTGAGCAGTTTATATTCCAAAGTCAATCTTTCCATGGTGTTAATCAGCTTAATGGTTTTACCATAGTCCATGTAGAATCATCTTTGTGGGGTCCTATCATTGTTTTGAAGATTTCAAAGTTGCTGTTAGGCATGGTCATGGTTCCCTTTAGAATTTTTTTTTTTTTTGTGTGTGTGTGTGTGTGTGTGTGTGCCTCCTCTGTGGTTTGGAGAAATCACAGTCTGATAAATGTCTGTCTCTCAGAACCATGAATGTTCTTCCCTAGAAGAGAATATCTTCACAGCAATTTCTTCCCACGATTTGTCTCGCCAAACTTCTCCAAACTGACCTTTGCTGATGCTTTCTTGTAATACAATGGTCCTGTCAATTCTTCTCTGAACAAGCAGCAGTAAAGCCTTCATCCCAGGTAGCAGCATTTTTGTTTAATTTTTATTAATTTTGACAATTCATATGTGTTCACACGTATTATGATCATATCGACCACATAACTGTCTCTTCTTCCCGTCTATAGATCTCCTTCAAGTAGTCCCCTCTTATATTTATATGTCTTCATTGACCAATGAATTATTTGTGGTTGCTCATATGAGCATGAATAGAAAGTTATTCTTGGATCATTGGAAACTTACTGGTAGCTACACACACGTAGCTGTCTTTAATAACAACCTTTAAATTCAGCATGGGTGGAAATTCATGGATCCTTCCCCTATTCCTAACAGAATTTTGAAGGACTAATCTTGTGCCAGTGTTGTACAGGTAATCACAACCTGATGCCTGTTAAGGATTAAAATGGCCATATCACACCTAGCAGACAATGTATCATAGTATGCCTCCCTACCCACTAGGTCTTATATTCTGTGTTGTCCTCTATTTAGAGCTATTTCTTGATCTATGGAGTGTTGAAATAGCTGTCCTGTTTAGGGATGATTACTAAACACTTATTCTCAGTACATAGTTGAAAATCTCAGCATTAACCCCCACAAAAAAAAGGCTTCTCTGTCAAATACTGAAAATGGTTGTGAGACAGAAATATGGATATTTAGAATGCATTTTGATACCTTGTTCATTTAGAGGAATAGAAGAAGTTTCTCCATAAGGGCCCATGACTTCAATAGGTATTTGACAAACTTTCCATTAAAAATTTATATTGCCTCTTGCAGCACATGATTCAAATCCAATCTTGTAGTAATTGATGACCCTCCAAATAGTTATGGCACTATTGCACCAACAGGCATAGCCTCCTTGACACCTCCGTGTTGTAGCACTTATAGTCCAAGGCTAGGGATGACATTGGATGTCTCTTCTCTTAAACCCCACATAGTGCCTTCTGAAACAACTAGCCAGTAGAAAGGACTTCTCACAGGACCTCTTAGTTTTGAGCTCTGTGAAATAAACTATGTCACATATTTCAAACATACAATGGCATAGAGCCTATCTTCCCATTCCAAAGGGGACACAGCAAGGGAAGAGATCACCAGACAAAACAAAAACAGCAGAATAAGCACAGAATCCTGGGTATCCATATCTTGAGGTATCTGGAAAATGTGATGATCATCTGGGTTCTAAAAATATTGTCTCCTACCCTGTCAGCAATGTCTCTTTGCTCTGACATGTACAATACAATAGGAATTCTATTTCAGTCATCATGTATACAAAAATCAATACCATGTTGACAATACTGCTGTGGATATTGCTTTATATAAATAAAACACTGACGGCCAGTGACCAGGTAGGAAGTAGGTTGCCAGGCAGGAAGTAGGTGGGACAAGGAGAGAGGAGAATTCTGGGAAGCGGAAGGCTGAGGAGGGAGACACTGCAGCCACCGCCAGGAGAAGCAGCATGTAAAGACACCCGTAAGCCACCAGCCACATGGCAAGGTATAGATTTATAAAAATGGGTTAATTTAAGATATAAGAACAGTTAGCAAGAAGCCTGCGATGGCCATACAGTTTATAAGTATTATAAGCGTCTGAGTGATTATTTTATAAGTGGATTGTGGGACTACGGGGCTTGGGGAACCTGGAGAGAAGCTCTACAGCAACACAATACTTTAAATGTTTTCTACCAGCTTGAAATATACCCTTATATCCCTTTTCTAGAGTTTGAAATCTTCTGTATGCTACCCTTGTGAATGTTCATAGGCAGTTATTTCTTAGAAAAGTGATTCCTGGTTATCCTTTACTTCACATCTAATATCTACTTATGAGTGAGCACGTACCATATTCGTCTTTCTGGGTCTGGGTTACCTCATTCAGGATGTTTTTTTTTTTCTAGTTCCATCCATTTGCCTAAAAAATTCAGGATTTCATTGTTTTTTATCATTGAATAATACTCCATTGTGCAAATATACCACATTTTCTTTATCCATTCTTAGGTTGAGGAGCATCTAGGTTGTTTCTGGGTTCTGGTTATTATGAATAATGCTGCTATGAACATGGTTGAACAAGTGTCCTTGTAGTATGATTGTGCATTCTTTGGGTATATGCCCAAGAGTGGTATTGTTGGGTATTAAGAAGATTGATTCTCCATTTTCTGAGAAACCACTGTAGTGATTTCTAAAGTGGCTGTACAAGTTTGTACTCCACAACTCCAGAGAAGGTAGATAATAATAAGGATCCTAAGAGGGACATGCATGGATCACCGTGGGAAGGTGGAAGAGATAGGATCTCCTGGGTAAACTGGGAGTATGTTCAGGGGCCAGGGAGTGACGGGGATGAGAACATGAGGTAAGGGGATGGTCAAGTTGGGAGAGGGAGAGAAGGAGAGCAAAGTAAGAGATACCTTGATAGAGAGAGCCATTATGAGGTTAGGGAGAAACCTGGTACGTGGGAAATTCCCAGGAATCCACAAGTATGACCCCAGCTAAGACTCCTAACAATAGTGGAGAGGGTGCCTGAACTGGCCTTCCCCTGTAATCAGGTTGATCACTACCCTAATTATCATCATAGAACCTTCACCCAGTAACTGACGAAAGCAGATGCAGAGATCCACAGCCAAACACTGGGCCAAGCTCCTGAAGTCCATTTGAAGAGAGGGAAGACGGATTACATGAGCAAGAGGGTCAAGATCATGATGGGGAAACCAACAGAGACAAGTGATCTGGGCAAGTGGGAGCTCACAGACTCTGAACTGACAGCTGGGGAACATGCATGGGACCAAACTAAGTCCTCTGAATGTGGGTGACAGTTGTGTGGCTTTGGCACTTTGTGGGGCCCCTAGGAGTGGGAAGAGAATTTACCCTTACTGCACAAACTGGCGTTTTGTGGCCCATTTCCTATGGAGGGATACCTTGACCAGCCTTGATGCAGTGGGGAGGGACTTGGTCCTGCCTCAACTTAATATGCCAGACTTTGTTGACTCTCCAGTGGAGACCTCACCCTCTCTGAAGAGTGGATGGGGGATGGAGGATGGAAGAGGTGAACGGATGAGAAAGAGGAGGTGAGGTAGAGAGAACTGTGGTTGGTATATAAAATGGAAATTAAAAACTTTTAAATAAAAAAATCTATAACAGAGAATACCTGAATGAAAAAAAGTGATTCCTTCAGCTACATTTTCACTCAGTTCATGTTCTCTCCTATCAGATAGATTCACATTTCATGAGGCAGGTCATTTTGATGGGTGGGGTTTTGCCTTCAGGATTTGTTTTCTATTATTCTAGTGCAGAGCAGAGGTTTTCTTTGGAAGAGAGACTTTTTTTTTTCTACAAACGCCTTATCAAATAATTTAACTTGCTCAAATTCTTCTCACCCTCCTGGCAATCTGGATATTTTTAAATAATCTTTCTGCCCATAGTTTGCTTTTTAAAAAATACTTAGGAAATGAACAGATACAGTAAAAAGTAACCATAGCAAAGACGCAATGTTCCCCTGTACTGAAATTTCCTCTGCTGAATAAACTAAACTATCATCTTAAATTTCAAATTCACTCACGTTCTCAGGACACAGGCACTATGAAGTCAGATTCTTGAAAAATGTGTCACACAAATGGATATCAATACAGTTTCTGACTGAGTTTTTATATGACTATAGAAGCCAGTCTATCATGATCCACATTTCTTTCTACATTCTGTTGTCTAAGCTAACACAAGAATGTTCCATTAAACACTGCCTCCAATATGGTAAGTCTTTTCTAGGAAAATATACCAAACTCTTCCATATTGAAGCCACAATTCCATTTGAAAGGTCCAAACACACACTGTCTATTTTTATCAGAACAATTGCCCCACTTCTTGTATCAATCTTACCTGTTCCTTGTTTCATTGCTGCAACAGGATTCTTGAAAACAGCATGTCTTATAGGGAAGGGTTTATTTCAGCACAGCCTCATCAATGAGATAAATGAAGAGAAGTGCTCACTAGCTTTTCTTGAGCCTGACCTCATCAATAAAATTTCTCACATGAGTTTCTGGAAGCTTGTCTCCTAAGTGATCCCAGATCGTATGAAATTAACAATAAAGACTACCTGTCATTCTACATAAACATTTATTTGCCTTGCTTCCTTGCTTTTTCTAAAACATCAAGCACTGTATTGAATCCAAGTGTAAAGAGTGGAC
This sequence comes from Peromyscus maniculatus bairdii, assembly GCF_049852395.1. NCBI lineage: Eukaryota > Metazoa > Chordata > Mammalia > Rodentia > Cricetidae > Peromyscus > Peromyscus maniculatus. The sequence continues at coordinate 66,020,907 of NC_134855.1, forward strand.
GACATTATCTTGTTTCTGATTTTGATCTGGATGCTTAAAGTTTTCACTTCTTTAAGAAGCTTCATGTAGAGAATTCATAACTCTTTTGCCACTTTTTAGAAACGGCTCACTCTCACACAGATTTGCCTGGAACTTACAGTAACTTTCCCAGACCAGCCTCTTGGGTTGTCAGATTGAAATAAAGATTTATTGCTATTTCTAATAATAATTTAAATACTTAAATACACTGAAGGAAAATTTTACCTTTCATCTTATCTGTTAGATGACATGAATGCATGTTTACTGTTGAAGAACAGAGTCTATATAAGTAATGTGTGTATGTGAATGTAAGCAAACATGCACAAGCCAGAGGTCAATGTTTTGATGTCCGCTTTTCTTCCTCTACAGAATTTTTGAGCCAGATTCTGTCACTGAACCTGGGGCTCATTAAGGAGGCTAGACTGACTGGCCACTGAGTTCTCCCACTCTCATGCCTTCACCTCCCCAATACTTAAATTACTGTGTTATAGGCATTGACCATCACTTCCGGCTTCTTAGTGAGTTCTAGCTCTTTTTGTAACAACTATTTTTATAACCGAACTGTCATCTCACCTATCAAGTTTTATTTTGTTTTGCATATTTACTGAGGTTGTTTTGTGCTTTGACTTTTTTATAAGTTGTATGTTTACTAAAGTCAGAGAATGAAGTGGATATGAAAATAATAATAATATCTTAAAGAATAGCCAAAAAGGAAGAAATTGTCACAGGCTCTGAGAGAATAAAATGTAGAAATTGAAGATGAGCAAAGATCCCTTATGGTGGTATTCTATTTGTACTGAAATGTGATTTTAATTGTATGTTAATAAATAAAGTTGCCTGGGGGTCAGAGCTATTAGAGCCATAGAAAGAGCGTGGTGGTGGTGGCGCATGCCTTTCATCCCATAGATCTCTGTGTGTTCATGGATACCGCCAGCATTAGAGACATAAGCCTTTAAGACCTAGAGGGCTGTACTTACAGGCAGTGACGAGGCAGTCATGTGTTTGGGTTTACAACCAATGAGAAGGCAGAACAGAAAGATTATTTAAAGACATACAGATAGGAAATAGCTTTCTTTCGGAGAGCTAGGACCACCGCAGGAGGAAGGGTGAGATTTTAGCTCTGAGCTCTCACCTCTTGGCTTTCTCTTTTACATTGGTTCTGTGTTTCTTATTTAATAAGATGGTTGGTTACATCTATAATCCCACCCATAGTAGGGATAAGAATTCAGAGATAGATGGGGGAGGATATATATATATATATATATATATATATATATATATATATATATGTGTGTGTGTGTGTGTGTGTGTGTGTGTGTGTGTGTGTGTGTGTGTGTATTTGGTATTCTGTATGCCTGCATGGGCATCTATTTATTTACATTTGAGAAATTTTCAAAGAACATTTTTATACATGAAAAAGAAAATGACAAAACAATTTTGAGCAAATCAGTATTTTAATCTGATGAATGTTTTAAGTATTTTATGAATCATTTCATTACTTTTGTTGTTTCTGTTCAAGTGTAAGTATGACTTTGAACTATTTGCTAATTTTATACATGCATATGCGTTTGATCACATCCATGCCTTCTAATTTCTCCTTTACCACCCCTATAACATATTTCTCCTACTTTCATATGCTCTGTTCAACAACACATGGCACACACTTAGTGTTGTATATGTGTAAATGTGTTAATGACCATCTTCTGGGGCATGCTCAGTCTTACAGAGGCCTTTAGTATACCTAAAGGTAACTAGCTCTCTCTTCTTCCCACAGTATCCATCTGTTGCCAGTGGTTCCTCAGTTAAGGATGGAACTTCATGATGTCCTCCTTCATCCAGATTGGGAGACTGAATGGATTACTCCTTTCAGATGTTATGCATGTAATTAAAGCCTCTTTGGTTTCATGTGTACAACAGCTCTGTTGTGTCTTGTAAATACTCTCACCAGAGAAATTTAGTATGTGTTAACTCCTTTTAAAATCATGTATGTGTATGTTTTAAGAATTTCCCGCAGTACTAGGCTTCTGTTTTCTTCAAAAGTCGGTAGTGTTAGTTATCTTTATCCACATTCTTTCCTGCTGTTGTTTGCTTTTTTGTGTGTTTCATTATTCATTTGTTCAATGCTTTATATTATGTATTTCTTAAAATGTATTTGAGGTGGTTATCTTTCTCTGCTGATTGAAGTATTGATTTCAGCATTATAGGCTTAGCAATCATCATTTTTCATCTGTTTTAATCATGGGAAGATTTTATTTCTTCTTCAATTTTAATGGATTGTTTTTCTGGGTAGGGTGCTCCAGTTTGACAGTTGTGATCTTTTATAATTTGGAACAAATCCTTCAGACCCTTCTAGCTTTATAGGATTTTGTTCAATAGTCTAGTGTTATTCTGATAAGCCTGTTTTTATAAATGCTATGAATTTTATCTCTTGCAACTTTTAATACCCTTTCATTATTCTGTGTCTTTTATGTTTTAAACTAAAATACATTGTAGAGAGTGCCAATTCAGGACCTATTTGGTGTTCTGTATGCCTGCATGGGCATCTATTTATCTACATTTGAGAAATTTTCTTCTATGATTTTATTGAAAATATTCTCCATGTCTTCACTATTATCTTCTTCTATGCCATAATTTGAAGTTTAGGCCTTTTCATCATTTCCAAAAACTCTGAAATATTCTGCTCATATTTTTATTTATTTATTTTTAATATATTTTTATTTTATAATTAATTTAAGTTTACATATCAGCCACAGATTTCCCTGTCCTCCCTCCTCCGCCCCCCAACCATCCCCCATCCCCACCTCCTCCAGGGCAAGGTCCACCCTGGGGAGTCAGCCCAGCCTGGTAGATTCAGTTGAGGCAGGTCCAGTCCTCTCTTCCCTGCACCAAGGCTGAGCAAAGTGTCTCAGCATAGGCGCTAGGTTCCAAAAAGGCAGCTCATGCACCAAGGACAGCTCCCAGTCCCACTGCCTGGAGGCCTCCTAAACAGTTCAAGTTCATCATCTGTCTCACTTATTCCTAGGGCCTGGTCCAGTTCCACTGGGGCTCCTCAGCTATTGGTTCACAGTTCATGTGTTTCTGCTAGTTTGGCTATTTTTTCCTATGCTTTTTCCAATCATGCTCTCGATATCTCTTGTTCATATACTCCCTCCTCTCTCTCATCAATTGAACTCCTGGAGCTCCACCTGGGGCTTGGTCATGGATCTCTGCATCTGCTTCCATCAGTCACTAGATGAGAGTTCTATCATGGCAGTTAGGGTGTTTGGCCAACTGATCACCATAGTAGTTCAGCCCAGGCACTCTCTCAACCATTGCCAGTAGTCTATAGTGGAGGTATCTTTGTGGATTTCTGGGGCCCTCTCTAGCACTCTGCTTCTTCCTATTCCCAACAGTCCAATTAAAAAATGGGCTATAGAGCTAAACAGAGAATTCTCAACAGAAGAAGCTCAAATGGCTGAAAGACATTTAAGGAATTGCTCAACGTCCTTAATCATCAGGGAAATGCAAATCAAAATGACTCTGAGATACCATCTTACACCCATCAGAATGGCTAATATAAAAAACACTGAAGACAGCTTATGTTGGGAAGGATGTGGAGCAAGGGGAACACTACTACACTGTTGGTGGGAATGCAAACTTGTGGAAATCAATATGGCACTTTCTTAAAAAATTGGGAATCAATCTCCCTCAAGACCCAGCTATACCACTCTCGGGCAAATACCCAAGGAATGCTCAATCATACCATAAGGACACATGCTCAACTATGTTCATATCAGCATTATTTGTAATAATCAGAACCTGGAAACAACCTAGATGCCCTTCAACTGAAGAATGGATAAATAAAATGTGGTACATATATCCAAATCGAGTACTACTCAGCAGAGAAAACAATGGCATCATGAGGTTTGCAGGCCAATGGATGGAACTAGAAAATATCATCCTGAGTGAGGTAACCCAGACTCAGAAAGACAAACATGGTATGTACTCACTCATAAGCTAGATGTAAAGCAAAGGATAACCAGACAGAAACTCACAACTCCAGGAAGGCTACCTAGTAAAAAGGACCCTAAGAAAGACACAGGGATCACCCAGTGACACAGAAATGGATGAGAACTACATGAGCAAACTGGGGGAGAGGGGGGTAATTGCAGGGCAAGGGTTGAGGGAGAGAGAGCTTAGGGGAGTGGGAGATCCCAGTTGGATCAGGAACAGAGTGGGAGAACAAGGAAAGAGATAACATGATATTTATTTCTTATCAACATTTATTGTGTGATCCAATTGAGTGATTCCAAGTCTTCTAATCTGTCTTCCAGCTCTCAATCTGTTTTTCACCTGATTAATTCTGTTAGTGAAGCTCTACACTCATGCTTTTAGTTGGCATTTGAGTTCTTCATTTCCAACATATATTTAATTTTTCTTCAGAAATTCTACCTATTGCATTATATTTTCATATCTTGGATAGTCTTCTGCATTTCACCCAACTCCTACTTTGTTGTTCTCTTGAAGTATATTCATATTGTTTTTGAATTGTTTGAATATAGTTAAAATGATTCTTTTGAATTATTTATTTGCATGATATTCCATATCATTATCTTTTGGTTAATTACTATGGGCTTCTTAACTTTAGAGAAGTAGAGATATGTTGTCTTGCAATCTTGTGCTACTATTGTTACTGCTCTGGAGTTGCACTGCTGAAGGTTTTCTTTTGGGAACTGACACAGCTGGCTTCAGCTCTATCCCTAACCCTCTTTTAAAAACCATCTGCTATCTGTGTGAATAGACACTATCCAAGAGAGAACACACCCTTTGTAGGTATGTCTCTCCAAATCTGTTTCCTCTATCTTGAATAAGCTATAGTTAATAGGTCATTGGGTACAGAAGTTCTTGGAAAGCAGAGGGTTTATTTTGAATGCTTATATATTTTGGAAGGGCAGGATCTACTTGAGGACCCTAGGGAGTGAGATCTTAAAGAAACATGTGTCTTATGTGTTCTGAAAGAGTACACCTAGTTTGAGGCTTGGAGAGAGGGAATTCTGGAGGAGGAGTTGTCTGGCAGAGGAGCATTCTAGCAGTACTTGGATATATCAAAGCTGAGGATGCCTATGGGTTAAGTAGAGTTATGTCTACACAACCTATTAGAGAAGAAAAACCTCAAGGGAAATGGGTTGCATATGGGGAGACAAGGACAGAGCCTACCTGATGGGCAGGGAAAGAATACCCCAGAAAACAGGACAAATGGGGTGGTATGAGCATACTTAGCTTGTAGTATGTGGAAAGTCTTGGAGGAGCATAGTGGGCCTCTTCATTCTTTAAAATAAAAAGTAAGTTAATATTGCCTCCTAGAAGATATGTATACACAGTGTAATTCTCAGCTTTACATTGATGATGTTTCTAAAAATTTATTTTTCTATTATACTTATAAATTTTTGTGCAATAAGTTTAGAACATATCTATTTTCTTAGCCTCTACTCTTCCAGGTTCCATACTCCATTCCCTTAAACACACACACACACACACACACACACACACACACACACACACACACACACGTGCACATGAGTGTGTGTGTGTGTGTGTGTGTGTGTGTGTTTATATGCATCTACCACACTGTATTCAGAAGGCACTGTTTCCTTGCAGTAATCTAGTACCTCTGGCTTTTACTGTCTTTCTGGCCCTTCTTCCAAAATGATCCCTGAGTCTTTGGATGGAGGGCTGTGGTACATGTTCCCTGTAGAACTGAATTTTTTTCAGTTTCTTGTTCTCTGCACTTGGCCAGGTGTAGATCTATGTGTTGATCACCATCGACTGTGAATAAAAGCTGCTCTGTTAAAGTTGTGTAGTGCCTTAGCCTATGGGTATAACAGTAAGTCACTGGGAGTCATTTTAATATTATGTCAGTTTTACATAATAAAATTTTTAGGTTGTCTCCAAGTACTCTGACCTGTCTAACCATAAGTCCTTTGCCTTATAACATTGTATAGATGTTCATATTTTATCTATCAATAAGTTCAAACTATAACTCAGATTGTGAATTAAATACTAATGGACCTACTTTTAAAAACAAACTCAAATGACACAGGAACAGCTGCATTTAAGTTTCTGTTTATGGCCCTTTATCTGTATTTCTAGGTTCTGAGACCTCTCAATAATACCCAGAAACCCATTTTTATTTTATTTTTTCTCATTATGTTTTTCCATACTTAAAATACATATTTATTTTTCAACATTTTAACAAATAATGTGAATAGGAAACATTTTAATATTAAAATGTCTTTCAACATTTCATTAGACTTGTAAGAACATAAAATGTAAATGTCTTTAATTTAATACAGCAATAATGAACAATCAATTCACAAAAAGTATGAGCACAAAAACTAATTTTTTACTCCTAATAATGCATTCTCTATTTAATAATGCAATCTCTTTCTATATGAGTAAATTATAAAGTGCATGTCCATGTAAATATTGATTTCTTTAGTCTTTTTTTTTTAATTTTTTTTGAAAATTTCTTACATGGGTACTCTATGTCATTTCTATCCATCAAACTCTTCCCCTCCTCTCCATCTCAAATTCATGACCATTTCTTATGTCTTCATCAGTTATTTATCCTAATGAGTCTATTAAGTATCGTTCATACATAAATGTGTTAAAGCTGACCACTTGGGTTTAGATAACATAATAAAGGGTTTGTTTCTGGGTAAAATTGCTTTTTGCACTCCCAACAGATGATGTGACCTTGTAAAGTTTACCCTATTCACATTTATATGATATGTCATTGGTGTTGTCATTATTCGAGTTTGTTTTAAGCAACTCTCTTTCTAATATTACATGGGTGCAACATAACAGTTATGCTAAGAAGACAAAATCTAGCATCATGAGTCCTGGTCCTCTTATTCTTATAACCTTTATGTGTCCTCTTTTTTATATTGTTCCTAGATATGATTTAGCTTAGATTGTGTGCTTATGCTTATGTGTACATATTCTCTCTTCTCTCTCTCTCTCTCTCTCTCTCTCTCTCTCTCTCTCTCTCTCTCTCTCTCTCTCTCTCTCTGCAGGTGTGTATTTATGCACTTGATAAAGTTGGGGGCGTCACTACCAGTGCATGAAGGTCAAGAAAAGGGAGTTGAACGCTGCCGAAATAGCTCAGTTGGGAGAGCGTTAGACTGAAGAAAAGGGAGTTGAGTATCTTTATCTACTTTACTCTGTCTTATTTCCTTGGACAAGGTCAGGAAATGAACCTGGAACTTTCTGGGTTTCTGATAGATTTGCCTTTCAACGTTCAACTGCATCCTATGTGTTTCAGCAATACTAGCAATGGGTTAAAAGTGCAGTGCCATACTTGGCTCTAGACATCACAATGGGGATACAAATAAAGTTCTATGGTTACACAGTACAGGTTTTGTTTCTCCAACAGAATCATCTCTTGAATTAATTTATTTACTGTTTTAGTATGCATCAGGAACCACTATAAAACTCCTCCACATTTTTCTGATAGCATTTTTCATTTCCTTATTCCTGAATGTATAAACCATAGGATTGAGCAATGGTGTCAAGACATCAGCAAATATAAATACATTTTTCTCCAAAGAGAATGGGGATGTAGGTCGTGCATATATTAATATGCATGGAACAAAGAACAAAACCACAACAGTAATATGGGATCCACAGGTGGAGAGAGCTTTACGTCGCCCTTCAGAACTGTGGGCTCTCAGAGAGAACAAGATGACACCATAGGATACAAGCAAAAAGGAGAAGATAATGATGCAGATAGACCCACTGTTGGCAAACACCAAAATGATGAAAATGCGTGTGTCCGTGCAGGCCAGCTTCAGCAATGGGAACAAGTCACATATGAAATGATCAATAAAATTGGGTCCACAGAAGGGCAATTGCAAAGTGAATATAATTTGTATAATAGAATGTAAGAAGCCCCCTGCCCAGGCAACCCCTACCAGAGTGCCACAGACCCTCCTGCTCATAATGGAAGAGTAGTGCAAGGGCTTGCAAATGGCCACATAGCGGTCATAGGCCATGGCCGCCAGGATGATCACCTCCACTGCACTGAAGAAGTGGACAGCAAACACTTGTGTCATGCAGCATTCAAAGGAGATCGTCTTTCTCTTATAGAATAAATCTACAATCATCTTGGGTGTGACAATAGAAGACACACATGCATCCAATAAGGACAGGAATGCCAAGAAGAAGTACATGGGGGAACCCAGCAGTGCAGGGCTCCATACAATGGTCACCACAATCGTCATGTTGCCCCCAATAGTTGTAAGATAGAGCAACAAAAATACAACAAATAGTATTTTCTCAACTTTTGGATTCTGTGAAAGTCCCAGGAGTATGAACTCAGTGACAAAGCTCTGGTTTTGCATGATTTTCAAGAGGAAGATAAAGTAAAGTCTGTTCACATCAACCTGAAATAATGAAAATAGATTGTTTCATTTAATTTGCAATATCCGCATCAACAAATTGGTCCATTCTTTTGCAGAAATATCTTCACTAGCTTTTATTACCCTTTAAAACAGAATATTAAGATATTTTGTAGTGCATTGTTGAATATCTGGTAAAATGGAAAGAAAAACAAACTATTGGATACTTCAGATATATTTTAAATATTGTAGCAGAAACTATGTGTGTTAGAAAATGGTAGAGAATAGTTTATCTTTGAAGGTTCAAATTTAATAATTCTCAAAGGACTTTTTGAAATGGAGTATTGGACAATATTTGAAATCACATACCTATATGCAATATTTTATAATTTATTAATTGTGTTGCTATCTGCATTGAATGAGGCAGTGCCATAGAACCTACAGAAAATAACTGGATCAGAATTTTATGTACCAACAGAAGAAGAAATGAAGGCACCTTGGAACACTCCAGAAAATCCTAACTACATTTTAAACTGTGTTTCAAACTATGAGGTAGGAATAAAAATTCAAACTAACTAATCTAATCTTCATTTTTAAAAAAGGTATGTGGGCCAGTGTTTAGTATTACACATGATACAACTATTAAAGAGTTAAAATTTTCCTTACTTCTTGTCAGATAATTATTCATTATCTTCAAAATAATTATATTTTCATGACAACTAAATGAAACTAATGCAAAAATTAGTAACTGCTCAAGACATAGGCCTTAGTCAAAAATATGTGGCATGGGTTATTGTTGCTATTTTTATGAAAAATCATAACTAAAATGGAAAGTTTAAACAACAAAAGATAATAAGTGTTTTGTTTTTGTTTTTAAGAGGCTGGCTGCTTCCTTTTTCCACACATCAACAGGGTGAAGAGTGAGATTTTTTTTCTCAATGAGAACTTCAGTTGGTCTTTCTGTGGTCTCCCATTCTCTTTAAAACTTAAAGAATCTTCTTATTTTGTTTGTGTGTTAATAAGGCATCTTGAAAATGGCAGCAGAGTAAAGGATAAGCCAACCGCCAACACTTGAAAATTACTGAAAACCATATATATCAGAAGTGATGAAAAATAGCTGAATATAAGTTAAACTCTCGATACTTGTTTGTCAATTATTTAAAATTGAAGCTTGTGTAGGTGTTGGAGAGGATGGGCCAACATTTCAGAGTACTTGCTGCTATCCCAGAAGATCTGGGTCATTTCCCAGCATACTTACATCTAAAGAAATAAATCTTAAAAATTCAACCTTGTCTATTAAGCAAATACTATTATATTAGAAATATGGCTAAAGATTATGTGACTTTACTATAAAACATGTTTATTAGCAACTTGAATGCTCATCCACAAAGATTATGAAGACTAAAGCAGGGTGAACAAAGGACTTCAAGGAATATAAAGTCACAAGGCTTTATACTTGCAGTGAATCTCCAGAAGGTTTAAAGGTGGGCTCATAGGAGGGCTGTGTGGGAAAGTGTGAGGAGTTGGAGGAAGGAAAGAGGAAAAAAATGATACAAGTTTATTTTAACAAAAAATTAAAAGACTCAAGTAAACAGAGAGAGAGAGAGAGAGAGAGAGAGAGAGAGAGAGAGAGAGAGAGAGAGAGAATATACAAGGGATGGTATAAAACACTTACTTTAAATTCATTAGACTTGTGCTTAAATCCTGAACCCTCTTTTACTAAGTCCTGAATTAGGTTACCTGATGTTCCTGAAGTTCCAGAAAGCTCAGCTTTCACTTCTGTAAATTCTCCTTATAGGAAGGAGATCAACAAGACTTACGGGGCAGCATTTTGCTTCAGGTAGCCTTCCCAAAGAGAGCACCAAGTGGAGTAGGAGCTTGAAAGGAAAACAAGCCCTGTGTCTTAGTTAGGGTTTTTATTGCTGTGAAGAGACACTATGATCACGGCAACTCTTATGAGGAAAGATATTTAATTGGGATGGTTCGCTTGCAGTTTCAGAATTCATTCCATTATTATCATGGCAGGGAGCATGGCAGCTTGTAGGCAGATGTGGTACTGGAGGGGAGAGTACTACATCTTGTAAGCAACAAGAAGTCAACTCAAACACTCAGTAGTATCCTGAGCATAGGAAACCTCAAGGCCCCACAGTGACACATTTCCTCAACAAGCTCGTAAACACTCCAACAAAGCCACATCACCCAATAGTGTCATCCCTATGAGATTATGGGGGCCAATTACATCCAAACTACCACACCCTATATTCATCTAAAAATTAGGTAAATTTCAGCTTCTTTCATGTCCTATTTAAAAGGATCACTAGTTACAAACAAAATAGTGCCACCATATTTCCAAGAAAACAATTTCTAAAATTTGTGTTAAACTATCTACTGAAAGTTATAGCAGGGTTTGGTTTTATTATTATAAGGGTAATGGATTATAAATCATTTAAAAGATAATTGGCCTAACCCAAGGTCAGCTCTGAAATGATTGATTGAAAATTAAGCTAAAATAAATAAAATTTGTTGTTCAGATTAGACAAATGTATTGAGTTTTCTTCATAATCTTGACTACTGCATGCAGAATAAAGCTGTGTATCAGAATCAAGCAAATCCATGTAAGTGATATGATGGAACCTTCTGTTCCATCTTATTTGTGTTTATCTTAAATTAGGTCACAATCAAATGTGCTGAGGATGAAAGAGTAAGTGATCAGTCCTACACGGGACAATTCTGAGGTTCTGGATACTGGTAGAGTTCCTGTGTTTCACTGTCTAGGACCACACTCATGTGCATATGGGCAACACTACCTTGATACGGTGAATTATCAAAAGAAAACAAAACAAAAAACAAAAAAAAAAAAACAAGAGAATCATAATGTCGTAAGAGGTGTATTGCATTTTATTTGGGAGGACTTGAAGAGTTGAATGAGGGCAGATAGGATCATGTTCAATTGCATACATGTATCAATTTTTTAAATGTATAGAAAAACTGAAAGTATATTAAAATTGGACTAAATACTCTGGTAAGTAGAAGGAAAATGGATCACTCTTAAAAAAAACAAAACAACAACAAAAACCAAGCTTCAGTGAAATATGTTATTTACCACAGGGGGGAAAAACCTAACAGACTATAAGATTTGGGTCCATGAAAAATGAATTGATACTTATTTACTTTGGTGGGGAATTGACAAGGTCTAAGGTAGATAAGGCTGGGCTTAAACTTACCATTTAGGTTAGGGTGATCTTAAACTCCTCTACAGTCAAAACCTGGAATTAAAACATTTCACCATTACACCTAGACAAATCCACAGTTTTGTAACACGATATTCTGCAGACTACACTTTGTAAGGGACATATGAGTATTTATTTTATGATTATTTTAAAGATCTGTAATACATGGTGATGTGAAAACTGAATCACTCAAAAGACAAATGTCTTTTCAAATATGTTTTTTAAAAGTTACATCAATTAAAATAAAATTGGTTTATTCCAGTAGTAGTTTTAGAAAACACATCAGGAAGTATCTCAAAACCACAAGTCTGTTTATCTTTGTATTAGTAAACTCAGTCTTCATTGTATATTCTAAAAATGAAATGAGACGATGATCCATTGTCAAGTTGGAACAGAGAAATATCTAAAACGCTCGAAACAGGGTTGATTTGTAGATAAGGAAAGTACAACTCACTATCACATCATACTATTAATGAAACACTAGTAACATGAAGATCTCAATTGTGAAGCATTTTTTTAGTGAGTTACATCAGAAATTCAAGGAAAATTTCATGACCATTTAGTGATAGTTTTACTACATTTTACAGTGTAGAAGTGAATTATGCAATTATATAAATCTTATAATATATAAGATGCTAATATCATAAAATATTTTAATCATCAAAATTAAAATCCACAAAATTAATTTTCTTTGAAGTTCTGAAAAGGTTGTGAGGTTTGTAGGTCATTCACCATAGTAGTGAACTTCTATGCTTACAATGTAACATTTCACATTAATGTTCTGAGCAATTATAATCTTATCTTAAATGGCCATAATGCTGAGACAACCCTCTTCCATCACCATATAATCTTGAATTTCAAATCCATATTTTTTATGTAAGGACCAACTGACTCTGCCAATGTTTCTCCTGAAACATCCCATGCCCTTTTTTACCCCTA